>NC_051156.1:184722681-185030181 GCF_013339745.2 Dermacentor silvarum
CGCTGGAAAAGGTCTGCGAGATTGCGAGATAATTGCGCGGTCGCGCTGTATTCGTTTCCATCATCTGTTTCCATTCCATTTACATTCTTTGTTTCGTTTCTTTTTTTTTTTTTCATTTACAATCTGTGCTCTTGAAGGTGGCTTTCTGAGCATTTCTTCGCTCTTTGCGCGCTCGACAATCTTTTGCTCGTTCTTACGAACATCCGGGGATGCTGCGTGAGTTAAAGAAGCCTGGCGGTCGTTGACACGCGCCCATCTACGGCCATCTGAAAATGAGTTTTCAGCTTTGGGGACATAATTTTTTTCTCCTTTTTTCTTCGAGTTTCTTTTGTTCGTTTTCCTGTATTCCGATGGTGTATTTAGCGTTTGATGAAGTCGACAATTCGAACAGGAAGAAGAAGAAACACGCATTATGTGGCGGGAAGTAGGAAGCGTTTAACTTCGTGAGTCGGGCCTCGGGCTATGTCTCGCCATATATACGAATTTCGTCGTTTTCGCCAGTGTTTTCGAAAGCGCGTGGAGGCAACTGGAAATTTCGATGAAACGAGTTCACCGACTCTTTTTCCTCGACGCGCAAATGCGTGTACGCGTCCTGGTTCCAAATTGCCGTTTGCTATACCGACTTTGTTCTGTGATTTCAGAGGGGGCTTGAATTGCGGGTCGGCACGCATTCTGCGGCATGCGACGTCGCGAAAATCGTGCATACGTTGGGATTAGGACTCGTCCTTCTGCGTGCCAAGCCAAACCACCTCGGATTCCTCGTTTACAGATACGCGAATCCGCTCAGTCTAACACCGTTAAACTTTAAGTGCATGATGCTTGCAACTTTAGTGTTTGTATTTGGTCTCGTCGGTGATTCCCAAAAGCAGTGAATATAACGCGTTACCGACGAGGACGAAGGAAAAGGCAGGTGGACTCGCTTGGCGCTTATTCAGTGACGTGGCGCGCGCTCTGCAGGCAGTCACACCGGTGTGGTCCATCGTTACACAGTGATCGCCAGAAAAAAGTGTCCGAGGAAACTAGAAACTTTTTTTTTTCACTAACGTTTTTGCTAGTTGGGCTTGCTGGTAATCAATAAGAGAAAAATACGTAGCACGTTGAAGAACAAGAAAGAAGTGGTCTCACTAGAAGACCAACGTGTACACATTCGACGCCAAGCTTGCATCCGCCTTATTCTTTATTAGGTGACGGGGAGTGTGAGAAATTAAAAGACCGACTATTCCCAAACGTTATTCAAGAAGAAAAACGATATAAAAAAAGAAAATAAAGCTACCGAAACACCAGAATGCATGAATCACGAAGTAAAAGAGAGAAAGAAAAGGGTTCTGAGTATACCAGAAGAATCCAAGCACAAAGAAGTCATAGGAACATAGAGTTAAGAAAAAAGAAACACACACACACACACACACACAACCACATAAATTGCTGTTCAGAAAAAAAATGATCAGGTCACACTGTCCACGTAGAAATTCCTTAGAGCTTCGAGGGTTAAGTCCGTTCGTTTCTTTTTTTCGTCAGCGTGGTACGTTCAGTCCTCTTGCAGCCAGGTTTCAGATATTGCGAGCCGCGTGCGTTTTCTGCGCAGTCCTGGTAGCGGTGTGTGAAGTTCTCGATAATCTCATTTCGCACGACTTGCTATAGCCTTGCGCCACTACTATGTGATCTTTAGGACACATCGCCGAACACACGGCGAGTCTGTTCACAGTGGACAACACCGAGCAATGTCGAATTCAAATATGCCCCGTTCCCGCGGTCTCAAAACAGAGGAAAGCGGCAGGAGTGCTTTGCGCCAAGTGTTTTTTTCAGAAGAGCACGAACCGCAAAGAGCTGAAAGTCGACGTCTCTTCAACTGCAATGAACGACAGCCTCCGCTATTCCGCAGACAAACACTGCCACACTAAAAGAAAAGAAATAACAACAAGAAATATTTCAAGTGAAAGAAAGCAAGCGGTGACCTGAGCTACTTCGTTTACCGTGCCCGGCCTAAATGGAACCGCGGAGAGATCAACAGGTTTATATACCTCGTAACTACCCTTTTTTCGATCCAAAGCCCATCGTTCGTGAGCTACAAACGCAGCAAATCCTTTTGAAGCCGGGACATGGACGCCGCTTTGCGAGAAAACACTGCGCGTACTGCAAGCAAGCGTGCACGAAGGCTCCTCTCATGCCACACGCAGACCGCGCACCGCGGTGGTCAGGAAAAGGTCGCCACCGCCGACGGCGGCTTAGCCAGTTTCGCGAGCTGCGCTATTAGTATTCTCCCTCGGCCTCGCGCCCGCTTGCCTTAATTCGTATGCGCGATCAGGTCTAATCCGTCGCGAAGCGCTGACGTGATCGGAGACACGGAGCTACAGCGGGAGAGCCTTCATAATAGCCGCTGCATGCACCGGCGCTCCAGTAAACCCGCTGCCGGCAAAAAAAAAAAAGGACTCCCCGCATTCTTGCATAGCTCGAGAGCCGATTTCGGGTAATGCGAGCCAGGGCAAAGTTTATACACTGTACGTCGCGCTAAATCCAGCTGCAGCGCGCGTCAGGAGAAAACAGAGTGGCTTCTTTGCGCGAAGGCCGTGCAGAATCGATGTAGGCCCCCGGAGCTGTGTTTTTGTTGAAAATTCATGCGTCATGCGGTGTTTTCGTTTGTCGGACGTTTCGCGAGGGCACTCGCGGAGGAACGACTTAAGAGAAACAAATTAATCAAATGCGATAGCCGTAGAAGAAAAGAAACTAACGGCACCGCTAGGACATGAAGACGCTAAAGTTGAGTGACAGTGATGGCAGGCATGTAAAAAGACGTTTCTTTCCTTCTTTCTTTCTTTTTTTTTTTGTGGAATACCAAGCATAGCGGAACTTGCACGCTGAGCGCGGTGACGCGTAGTGAGGCCGCGTAGGGTGATGTAAGTGTTAAATATAAAAATAAAATAAAGGGACGCCGTTTAAATTAATTCTCCGTTATCAGGCTCGTAGGTCACTGGTTTCAACGAAGGGCCCCACGCAGGGCGATTGCAACGGGATGCCTTGGCGCGTATTCAAAGCGGGCAGAGAGGGATGTAAGCCTGTTGGTCACGGTCTGGAGATGTAGCTACGGTAGCAAGAAAAAGTGAAAAATGGAAGGGAGGGAGGAAGGGAGGGATAGATAGATAGATAGATAGATAGATAGATAGATAGATAGATAGATAGATAGATAGATAGATAGATAGATAGATAGATAGATAGATAGATAGATAGATAGATAGATAGATAGATAGAAACGTATGCTCGTCTTTCTAGCATTTGTAAGAGGAAAGGGGTAGCCGTCATATTTCATAATGTCTACATCTTCATCACGTCCATCTAACAAAAACAAAAAGAAAATAAAGCACGTAACAGGTACACTAATTTGGTAGGAAGCACAGCGATAGGCAGGCCTTCCGTTGTATGATTGTTATTATCCTTGGTATTATTTTCTTTCCTCGAGCCCGCTCTGTTGTTGATGTATGTCCCGTTGTTCTCGCGGAAACCGTGAAATCGCGGCATCAAAGAGCCGCGCGGAAGTCAGTCGTGAGAAAGAACCGGGATACTGCGAGACAAAAAAGAAGGGGGGGAGTAACTAGACGGAGAGGGCAACGAAGCACGGGCCTGCCCTCCTCATTACCCGGTTATGTAGACTATAACGCGGGCGCGCGCTTCTTCGTCGCGTCCTCTGCGTGTCTGCAGCCCTCCCCGGTCGTTGCGCGGGCGCCTATACAGTACAGTATATATAGACGGCGTGCTCGGCCGATGATGGACCGCCGCTACGCCGTACCCGTTCGTTACGGCCTTCCCCTCATATCGCATTTTCTTGCCTACGCAGCGCTCAGGCGAAGCGACGCTTGCCGCTCCTGCAGTACACGGCTTATGTTGCTCTGTGGATGGTCCGAAGAAAGACCGATCACTCTGTATACCCGTCGCGCGGTTTGCCTGCATTGGCGGGCTCACGTCAGCCTCCGAGCGAAGAAGGTTTTTGGGCGCAGATATAGCGTCACAGCCCGACCGTTTATAGACAATTTTGCCGACGCGCTGCTGCGATGATGGACGGTGGGCGGGCTAATGCGGGATCTTTCCTTAAGATGCCACTACTGCCATGCAGGTGGCGCGAAATTAGCGTCGAGCAAATAAGGGCTACCTTGCTGTCAATGGTTCTTCTTTTGTTTGTTTCTTTATTGCTTTCAAAGAGTCCCGCCAACAAGCGTGCGCACGTATGCAGTCATTATGAATTCGCTCATTGTGATGGCTGTAGGAACAGTCTGGGTATGTATGCAGGTGCGCCGAAATTAACAACGACAGTGCGTCGCGAAAAAATTATGCACCAAGCCAGCAAGCCTATTAATGCCTCCGTTCTTTCCTTCCTGGATTTTATGATCAGTGATGTCATATGTCAAGTTTTCGTTACGGCAGTTCTGGCGGCAAAGAAAGCACGAACTTTCCTTCTGAAGCGAGGTAACGTCTCTATAGCGGATTCGTTTAAAGTATGCAATGCCCAGAAATTGAAACGCGATACTCGGACCACATAGCGGCCGGGGCTTTTTAACGCGAAGGCATTATACGTGTATGCCTCAGGCGGCGGAAAATCCGGCGGCGTGGCCGGAGATGCCACAAAAAGTGACGTGGTCTCAGAGACAGTCCGCGCCGGTGGTCGGTCTACATATAGCGCCGCGCGTCGCGGCGCTGCCAGTCGGTCCAGTGATTTCGGTGAGTTCTGTCGTGCCGATGGCCCATTTCCAAAAATAGGTTCAGGTGGATTAAAGTGGATTAAGGTTGATTAAAGGGGAATAATGTGGATTGAAGTGGATTAAGGTGCATTAAGGTGGGTTTAAGTAGGTTGAAGTGGATTACAGTGAATTAAGGTAGATTAGGGTAGATTAATTAGTGTGGATTACGGTGGATTAAGGTAGAGCTTTAATTTAAGGTGATAATTTAGAGAAGTCATTATGCTTTCGCATTCAAATCGCATAAGGATACTTGAGTGACTGTCAATTTTGCGTTACTGATGAGTGCTGACTAATGGTTGCGGGGCCCGAATGCAGTCACAATGAATCACAAACACTCTCGCTTTCATGTGATATAAAAGTGCATCAGCTCGTTATTCCCAGCGCCCACCGGTGGCGCAAAAGAGCAAGGCAGACACGCGCTGTGAATACTACGTCTCAATCGCTGGGCACGGTACATTCTCTTCTATAATGATAATTAACACTGTCATTGCTTCGGTTACTCTTTTCTCCAAAGAGCCCCACGTAGGGACCGGGAGTTTAGTAGCCCGCTATATGGGGCCTTGCGCCCCGTATCCCGCAGGACCTTGCAATACAGTTATCCCATTCCATCCATCCCAAAAGAGCCCCAACGTCACCCTGCGTTATGCAATCGTTCGAGCGACAGATGAAGCACTGTATGTATTGCGCCTCCCACAACCGAAAAACAAGGAGAAAAGTGCTCTTGACGGAGTGGTGAAAGTTGTATAGCTTCTAACTCCAGCGCCGCGTTATTTCGACAAAGGGTATATAGTGTACGATCAATCAGGAAGATCTCCGTAAGACTTGCGAATATGACCCTGCAGCATGTACATATATGTGCAGTATACAGGGTGTCCCAACTATCATGCACCAAGATTTAAAAACATGCAAATGCCACGTAGCTGGACCGAACCAAGGTAATGTTGTTTGCCGTTGCTTGTAGATACTCAGATGATTTTTTTTGCATTCCGCCTAATTGCAAAATCAGTCTTAATTAATTAACTTCTAAAGTATTATAATTAGATGAAAAGTGTGAATGAGAAAATTGTAGAGCGACATGAAAAACTCCCGATACAGGTCTCCATTGCTCAATACGTGCTACATAAAAGTGTTTTTCTGAGCGTGAAAGAAGCCCGCGAATACACGCACAGTGCCTCGATGGGCCAGTCGCGCGGCAATTTTGTGTGTATGTCTGTATACGCAAACGTTTATCCGTTGTGGTCTTCTCAATAAATGCCTAGAGATGGATGAGAGAGAAGGGAGAGCAGAGAGGTGAGCTAGAGTTTGTCCCGTTGGCTACCCTATACACGTGAAGGAGCGAAATAAAGAGTGAGAAATAATACAGGGTTTCAGATCAATCACGTGCACCAAATAAGGCGTAGAGTGTCTGCAGTTGGGCACTCAATTGTATTGCTTGCTGCAGAAACACTCGTGTGACTTTCTTGTCTGTCGCGGGGTGAGATCTCAGGTTCCCCGAACCTTAACTTCGTTAAACGGCCGATATAGGCCCGAGAACTAACAGATCGTCCACAGTGTTAATTTCATGCTGTTAGCGTCCCCTGCCAACATCTTTCTTATCAAGCCATTGTGCAAGTGGGGACGAGAGAGAGAGAGAGAGCGGGATGACAGAAAGAACCAGCGAACGGCGGTGTGTTGCTTCACACAGCGCGTTAGCCGGGCGATTCACGCATAACAGACATGCGCATTCGTCACAGCACGGAATACAGGTATTAGAGTGTCGCGATGCAACTATAGGAGTTATACACGCGCCCTACTGGACTTGCTCCTAGCATGTTCATTCAAGAAATATAGGTTCTACGGGCGCCGCTAACTCTGACGAAAGATTCCGATCACGCGCTGAAAGGTATAGTACCGAGTTAAGAGGATAGATAAAAAAAAAAGAACGAGATAATTATGTTGATGAGTAGGTAGCACGCCGCGATATGGTATAATAAAGCCGTTCGACAGCGACCTTCAATATATATATATACTGCATACACGCGCATGCCGACAGAAGCTTTTCGTCAGCCACGAACGAAGAAGCTATGGTTATGCAGCTGCAGGCTGCTCGGCGCGCTTGTAATGGCTCAATTTCAGGCCATAAACCACCGCTCCTGCAACGGCCTGCTGGCTGACCAGAGGCCGCACATATCCTTGCGAAATATGCCGGTGCAGATCCTGCATGCCAAAAAGACGGCTTTCATCGCCTACCGACGCAGAAGGAGGCGAAGACGCGCTCAAAACGAACGAGGGCTATAGCTTCGGGCACGAGAAGACCCCTTGCTTTGCCCTGGGAACGGGCGGGCCAGCGACCTGGGGCTCTACGTCGGAGCGGTAAACGATACTCTCTGGAAGACGTAATTAGGAATGTCGAATGTAACACATTTCCCCCTCGGGAAGCGCCTTCGAGCAGTTCTTCGTGCATGAACACGGCCGCGCGCGCCCCGCGGGCGCACATAGAAAACGCACGAAGCAGAAAAAATCCGACAAATGAGTTCGTGCGCTGCTTATAAATAACGCGAATGTAGACTTCCAATATCTTCTTCTTCCTGTTTTCTTCGAAGGCCGTTTGCACCTTCTCGTTCGTGATAGGTTGTGTGTTTTGTTTTCACGTTGCATGTATACGTGTGTACGTGCAAGCGTGTGTTTGTACGCCTGTAAACAGGAGAAACGCGTTTTTCTAACCACCCGGCGGCCGGCCTGTTTCCACTCTTGACACACCGAACTTGTATATATACTACCATACCCAATGCGCGCTCAGTGTCTGGAGCAACGCAGTCGTTGACTCGCGCGACCCTCGTTTGCTTCTTCTTTTTTTTAATCTTTCTGACCTTTCAACTCTTGATCGCCACGTTAATTCGGTGCATAGGCCAGGGCGCCCCGGTGTGGAGGCGGTCGGTCGGTCGGTCCCCGTGCGTGGTGGTCTCCAAAAAGGAGCGTGGATGGCGGCGCGGCTGGCTCGTGCCCGACCGCTCACGCAGTTGACCTCTCTGACCGCGGCCCCGAGTAGTATTCAGTTTTATTTTGCTGCTGAAACGGCGCGTTACATATTTTCCTCTGTAAGCGACGCGTCGACTCAGCGGTGGCGGAGATATACAGCGGGTGCCGGGGACACCTCGAGCTCTCGATACTTCACGCCGCTTGGAGTCACGCGGTCATGGCTTTTTCGCTGACAGTTTACAAGTATACATTGCCCGTGGATGCACGCGCGCAGCGCGCAGACTTGCGAAACTGCGAAACGGTTGTCACGAACTTTTTCTTCATCCTCGTGCGCACGTCCGGGCCCGAATGCGAGTCCTGGTAACATCGCGGAAATGTACGAACCAGCGCTATATATGCCATCGTCTATTCGTTCTATTTGTTCTTGTGTATAGGGTCGTCTAAGCTAGTTTGTCCACGATAACCCAAACGTTTGTTCTGTCTGTCTTCTCTTTTCAAACAAACAAACAAACAAACAAACAAACAAACAAACAAACAAACAAACAAACAAACAAGCAAACGAGCAAACAAACAACAAGTTACCCCTCTCAAAGCACAACTTTGGTACATATTAATAAAAGGTTAGGCTGCTTGCTTCACTTCAAGTTAATCTGCTACTGAGTCAGAGTTAGAGTATATGATGTACTCTTGCGTTGTTTCTGTAACAGCGGATGGGGTACTATTTGTATGCATTTACGTATACATTTAGCGTCGTTGAATGTGCAACCACGTGGATTTCCCGCTTTGCAACGTGCCTCCGGGGCGAACGGACATCGTTACCCCATTTTTAGTTTTGTTTTCTGGTTGTTCGAGCTAAACATTTTGGCCGAAGATGTGCTGGCTACTTCAGAATTTCGTTTAATAAATGCATGTTCCATTACCTCGCGAACACTATGTATCACCTTCATGTCGACAAATCTTAGAGGGCTGCGAATTACTGTTATTCAGGTGCTCATAATGCAAGGTTTGGGGGCGTCAAAGGCTCATTGCGCGGTTTGGACACGCTGAGGGCGATAACACGTTTACAGTTTTGATTTGATTTCATTTGATTTATTTGATGGTACTTGAAATGTTGGCAACTTTAGTCGCCGGTTTATCCGCGACATTTGGCTGTTTAATGAATATACAGAAATTAAATGAAGAAATGAGCAAATTAGAACATGCGCAAACACAAACACTCAATGTCGGGCACTAAGCGTCAGCGCTCTTGAATCAATGGGCAATGTAGGTGGCGCGACAAGACATTTGGTACGATAAGCACAGTAGTGTTCAGGCAAAGGAAACAACCAGTTGAAGAATACCGCGGAATATACAAAGTAAGAATTAGTAACAAAAGAAGCGACATTTGCACAATAACCACAGTAATGGTCAGCAGTCAGCACATACTAGTAATACATATTCAAAAGTTCATATATGAATAAACAAACTCGAAAATGAACAAATAATTGAAAATAAAATATAAAGTCACTCTTTTACGAGCATGTAAACGTCATCTAGTGAAAATGTAGGCCCGATTCGATTATCATGGTGTATATTTCATCGACATGCTTTGACATTAGGGATGCGGTGTAGGGCGTAGAATACAGAGTTTTGCGATCGCACAGATCTAGTGTAGTCGAAAAGTTCGACGGAATCTGCCCGAACACCGCGAGGCGTCTGTATGAAAATAGTTCACTGATATCAATGCTGAAACGAACACATTGACTTTTGTAGATCTGTACGCGTGCCCTGTTCACGACGAGGCGGGTCACTGCACAATCCGCATACTATGGAAGTTTATAAATGCAGACCAGTTGGTGCAGCATCATCAAAAATAAAATAGCGTAGTACACTGAGAGCTATAGACGCAAGGACACGAGCCGTCACTTAGGGCTTGTGTTTTTTGGTCTATTTCTACGACCTTTTTACACCACTGTATTATTCTTCGCAACTCTGACTTATGCAATGGCAATCATTCCATGGTTCGAGGACTTCGCGGATTTGATCTCGCGAAACACTGGACGATTTCTCAAGCATAACCAAGCTGATAATGCAATGAACGGTTCGTTGTAAACAACGTGAGCCGCCTATGCATATCCTAAGAAAAAAAAAAAAAACGGTCAACGTATTTGTTTTGACGGTGGTCAGTAACGATGCCCTTGTTTGATCGTGTATACTCTACCGACAGCTCCTCCGCGGGTGTTGAATGCACCGTTCACGCTTGACTTCGCGCTGCAGGAATCCTGCAGTGTTCTATTTTAAGACACCGGGGGCACTCTATTAGAAACGTCGTGTAATGGGGCGGCGGCTTTAGCGCTTATGAGTAAGGAAACTGTGCTCTTCTTCCTGGTTTTACAGCTTTTATTTGCCCGATGGGGGGAGTCCTTCGTTCGTTCTCTCTCGTCATCTTGTCTTCATCTGTCTTTTCCGAGTGGCTGGCGCGGCGCAATTAAAGCGGCACGGACTGGACGGACAAGCACCCCGGCGTCCAGAGTGTATAGCGGGTGCAGCGACATCGCCATTTCACCTCCTCCTCCTCATTACTCCCCTCCCCCTGTTCCTCATATTCCTTCTTCTTGCCGACAACTCCGTGTCGGTGATACCGCGCTGGTTCTGTTCGCATGCTTTTGCCTGGCCCAGTCGGTGCGCCCCGTCTCACCAATACCGTGCAGCGCAACGAATAAAGCGATATGGATCGATTGCGGGTAATCGGGGTTAGGTAATCGGCGGCTTATCTCGGAGAAGGAATTAAAAAAAGAATGGATCCGCCCATTGTCCGTCGTTAAGAATACCGATCGAGCTTGTTGAGAGTAATTAAGCTAAGGAGCGCGTATTGAGCGATGGAACGAAAAATGACGGATATTAAGGTTGAGACGAGAGAAGACGGGGGGTGTGGATTAGAGAGCTATCGGGTGTAGCTGATGTTCTAGTTGGGATTGTCAGGAAGAAGTGGAATTCAGCAGGTCAGTCATTGAGTAGGGCAGATCACCGGTGTTCTATATTTGAGTAACTGAATGAGTTATCAAGGGAAGGAAAACGCATTCGAGGGCAGCAGAGGTATAGGTGGGTGTGATTAGATTAGGAAATTTGGTGTCATGGAACGTGCTGACACGTTACAGGTGTAAAGGTGGGAATCGTTGGGACGGATGCCTTAACCCTGCAGTGAATACAGATATGATTGATGTTGACAGTAGCGACTATGACGGCGATAATGATATCTTTGTAGTTACTTGAGGTGGTGGTGGTGGTGATGGTGATGATACTTGCCGTTCAGCTGGGTCCGCGTGCGTGAGTTGTAGCCTCAAACGGAAATATCAGCCGCGGACAGTGTAGCCACTAGTTCTCGTTGATGGTTCGCTAAAGCGATCCATATGTTCCGGCGCTGCACGTATTTGGTGCAACGGAGTAAAGTCCCCGGGCGACGGGAGTCCTCTCTTGCTCAGTTCTGCGGGTCCTCGCTAGGCCCGTGTCGTCAGGCTGACGCTAAAATTGATCTCTCTTCTCTTTTCCGGCTCGATGCTTATCGCGCCTTGAAGGCACTTCGCCCCGTTCCCGTCTTAATTCTTTACCCGGTCTTTTCCAAACGTCGTTTCACCTTTTATTTCTTGCTTAACGACAACGCGAACTTGGTTTTTGTGTTCTTTGTTTCTTGTTGTTTTTCCGTCCAACAGTAATCGCTTTTCCTTTTTTCAAGAGCTGCGTCATTGTGTCTGCGTTTCTTCTTTTCCTTTCTTTTTTATTATTATTATTTTTTCAGCCTGGTCTGGCTTTCCCCTTCCTTGATTTCAGCATGATAAATATATACACAGCTGGGACTTCTTTGTACGAAAAGCCAAAAAAAAAAAAGGAGAAGAAAAAATAAAACATTCAAAAAGAACCGTTTAGTGCTCTTACTTGGTTCTCTTTTTCTTTGTCTGGTTCAGTCTGGCATGCTTACAGAAAGTAATCACTTTGCCGGTGTCTTTCAGGTCTTTCCCGCGTCATCACATTTTGTTGTGTACGTTGGCCGTGGTTAAGCTTCATCTGCCTTTCTTTCTTTTTTTTCCCCTTCTTTTTTTGTACCCCTGACTTAAAGTCAACGAACCTGGCTGACCAGATTAAACAGAATCACGACGCTAGCTGGAAAAGTGAACCCTTAAGGATGCTCACACAGAAGCCTTATACAGAGTGCCTTGCAAATGAGAAATATACGCTTGGTCGCTATGCTATAACAACAGTCTCTTCACGTGCAAGAGATACTTCTCTCGCTGCAGCTCACGGGTGGTCCAAGGTGCCTACGAAAACAGCAGTAACGCTTGATAAGCAAGAAGCTTAGCAGACATAGCGAGAGCTTCGCATCTTTGCAGTGGAATCAGCGTTCCTGCTATTACATCCGCACGGTAAGGTCAAGCACGTGTGCATGTAGGAAGAACAGGAATGGGAAGATATATAGAAGAATAAGCATTCTGCTCTTCGTAGGTCAAAGATCGCTTACATCTGCAGGTAACCTCCAGCAAACTAAGAAAAAACAAACAAAAACGTATGCGCATGATCGCATAACCAGAGTGGCGCGTTAGCTCGGTGCACTTGGTTCCCGGCTTCCTGCACTCGCATTCCTCGCAGCCAATGAACACATCCCCGGTTCGTCCAATCAATCGTGACGTTATCGGCTCGAACTCCGCAGCTCCGGTAGCGTCGGTTAGGCTCACTTTGTTTACCATAGGTAACCGACCACACCGCACCGGAGATTATACATATAAACGAAACGAGAAGAAACAGAGCCGAAGTTTATCTCCTTTCTATCAGCAGCACCATCCGCCGCGCGGCTTCCTTCTCTTCTTCTTTTTCTTCTTCTTCTTCTTCCCTTTGGCTCCCAGAGTCCCAGATTCCGTTTTAACATTCTGCGCCGGCCAAAAAAGTCGTGAAATCGCCATTAAAGGCGAGCTCCCTGGATGTGCGGTGGGGGGCGGTTATTGGGAGTGATGAACAAAGATTGAGGGTATACGCAGTAACAAGAAAAACATCACGCGCGGAGTGAGTTTTAAAAAGAAGGAAGATCAAAATAGTCGAGCCACAGGCCTCGCAAAAGCTCCATCCCACTCTGGTAAACAGGTCTTCTTCTCGGCCGAAACTGGAAGCAGCAGCAAGAAACAGCGACCAGGCACCGGGCGGCGGCGAGTGGACCGCAGAAAGCGCCCTCTTGACCGCAGCCCGCGCGCAGCCATTAAACGGCGTGCAATCCATCAGCAGATAGGCCCGCTATCACATCTGGCATCGCACGCGCTCGCGCGCGCGCGCGCGCTCTCGCTCGCGGTAGCCACGAAGTATACGGCCCGACTGCCGGGCAGGCAGGCAGGCCGTGGCGTTGAAGCGGAAAATGGCGGTGGCTGAAATCTTCCTCGCTACCGCGGCTTATCGGCGAGCATCGTCGGCTGAGCTTCCCGCCTTCTTGTAGCAGCGATCTTCTGCCCGCCAGTTCTCTTCGCACATGCACTTTTCGCCGCTGCAGCGTATATCCAGTACATATACAGGGGTTCGGGCTTCAAAGCAAACACCCTTTTTTGCGTGCCATTTTCGATCGTGTTAGCTTGATTAGGGGGTTGAATCGACCGACGCGCCGCCGCCGGGGGGACGCCGTTCCGAATTCGCGATTTCGTTCGCGCCTAGCTGGGGAAAAAAGCTCCCGTTGTAATCTCCAGGTGGCGCGAGAGTCCACGGATGCGACGTTGCCGACATGTGATTGTCACTTAGCGGCTACAATTCCATTCAATAGTTATTATTATTATTATTATTATTATTATTATTATTATTATTATTATTATTATTATTATTATTATTATTATTATTATTATTATTATTCAGGATAATTGGAGCATATCAAATACACAGATGAAAGAAAAAAGAGGATCTCGCTATTAATCGTCTTAGTTTTTACCCAAGCGCTGAAAATCTAAATAATTTTACCGGTGGAGTAATTAGGGCGTAGCGTATTTTTACCGGACACAATTTCATTGACTGAAGAACGTGTGTCTCGGGGAGACCACGCGTGGCGGTCGCCGCGCATGGTGTTTTCCCTTCTGGACACAAGCATTTTTTTTTTTTAATCTGGATCCGAACGTGCTATAGAACACCGCTCGCGATTATGCCCTAGGTTTGCTGCATTCACTCAGACTTCTGAAGGCTAATTTCTCAAAGCAATGCAGCTGCCTTTGTGCATCGATTGCCACGCACACGAGAAATTTATCTCCACTCAACATGTCAGACTCACGCAAGGACGAAGTCTCAACGGCATTCTAACGTGTGGAGAGTTCGGGATTTTATGGAGGACTTACACGCGAAGGTTTCAGAACTGTGTGCGTCAGTGAGCGCTTTCGCAATGCCGAAAATAGGTGTGAGTGAGTGAGTGAGTGAGTGAGTGAGTGAGTGAGTGAGTGAGTGAGTGAGTGAGTGAGTGAGTGAGTGAGTGAGTGAGTGAGTGAGTGAGTGAGTGAGTGAGTGAGTGAGTGAGTGAGTGAGTGAGTGAAATAACTTTATTGAGGTCCAGAGAAGACGCAGGGGACACCCCGTGCCACCCGGCTAGTCCCACGTAGGGACCGGCAAGCCGAGCTTGACGGCCCGATCGCGGGCACTCTGGACGGCCAGGGTATAGGTGTACAATAACAACAGTCGGCGCCCAACATGTAGCGCTGACAAGTACGATGTAGGTTTAAACGACTGACTCCTGCGATGCAGATACGTTGCAATCGTGGTATGTGGGTATAGAGATTAGCTCGGCACATGTTTTTCGGCATTCGCCCCGAGCTGACATCACTTTAGCAGAGAGCTTCGAGCAGCATTTACGCCGGGCTATAATACCAGTGCTGTTGAAAAAGCAACAGCAGACGCGCCTCATGCTTGCCTTTCTGTCCTGATTCAAACGAAGAACACTCGCTTCTACGCAGTGGCGCACCGACGGGGCGGTTTCGAAGGTTGTAACCCCCCCCCCCCCCTGAGGCCGACTTAACCCCCCCCCCCCCCCCCATTTTGTTAAACCCCTTTTCTTTCCTTGCGCATTGGAGTACTGCAACTAAGATATAAGACGCGCAATCGTCTGCACACTCGCAAAAAGCGCATTTTTTGACAATTTCCCATGAAGAAATGGAAATTAGTGCTGTTTAGATGGTATTGGCAAACTGTCAAACTCCCCCCCCCCCCCTCCCCTCCACCTGACAGAGGTCCTGGGTGCGCTACTGCTTCTACGACATGCAACCAGCAATAGAGTCAAGAGAGTCGCCGAAGCACAGGCACTGTTCTTCCGGTTCGCTGCAACGGCACAGCGAGGGATGTGGGAAGGATCCGAAGAATGAGCATGAAAAAGACGAAGTCCACAACCGCACGTGTACACTTGCTTGTATCTTACGTGTGCGTCAGACGCTTTTCATGCGGCCGTTAACCTCCAGGCGCATGTCATGGTGCCGAGCGATCCTTCGCAAACAGCTGGATCAACACGTTACAGTCGGCGTCTCTGCTATGTTCGCGTTAATTCGCGACCAGTGCGTTAATTCGTGACCTGCTCGCTTTTACACACACACACACACACACACACACACACACACACACACACACACACACACACACACACACACACACACACACACACACACGCGCGCGCGCGCGCGCGCGCACACGCACACACACGCACGCACGCTGGAAAGCAGCAGACTTCCTGAAACATCCGCGTTATTATACGGCTTCAATCTAAACAACTCCACGGCGGCGCTCGGGAAGCATTCCGGCCGGCTGTGCTTCAGAGGCGCGATCACTCCGAGCGAATCCTGATACGTGCTTCACTTCGCCCAGGCGTAATTCGCCAGCTTTCCGTGTGCTCCAGAGTTCACCTCTTCCCTCCTCCTAACCGTTACACCCTCCTCTCGCCTTTCTCACTTATTATCCCTCTTGTGTTCCTCTCCTGCTCCCGTTCTCAGAGCTCCAAACAGCCCTTCTCCCGTTTGATCCACTGCTGTTACGACGGGAGCAGTAGCTGCCCAGACAGATTCGCCAAAGCGTAACTCTCTCTCTCTCTTTCTTCTACTCCTCCCGGCTCTTTCGGTCCCTGCACCCAAACGGAGACGCACGTACAGACACTACGTTATCTTTGTTTCTCTCGCCTTATTATCTCCTCGCCTCATTATCCGTCTCTTTCTATTCCTCCCCTCCGTCTTTCTCTGCTGTGCTCCTCCTCGAAGATATCTCCCTTGCTCCTCTCCCTCCTCCTCTCCCCCCTCCAATTCCGCGCCGCACTTCATATCCACTGTCATATAGCGGCCGGCCGGCCTCGCCCACTTGAGAAATAGCGCGCAGCCGAGCCGAGCTATAGCTTTCGGCCGTGGGTCTGCGCCGAGCGAAGCAAGCGGCGGAGCGCAGAAGCGATGGCGTATAAGCAAAGATGCTGTAACCAACGCACGCACACACACACACACACACACACACACACACACACACACACACACACACACACACACACACACACACACATATCTAGAGAGAGAAGCCCGTGGCAAACCCAAGGGACGAAGCGGAGAGACGATTCGCTCGGTCGAAGCGCGGCACACAACGCCGCGTGACTGGACTGGGCTGCGCAATAAGTGGGCACACCGCTCTCTTGGAGTTCTCTTCGCTGTATAGCTATGGCTCGTCGGTTCTGCTTCGTCTTTGCCAGCGCTCTGCCTTCGCTGTCTCACCGCGGCTTCCCGTTCTCTTCCTTCTCCGAGTGTTTAAGCCCTCTTCCGATTCGCTGCCTGGTGTCCGCCGCTTCTTAGTCTTCTTCGTCCCCCGTCTTTTTCGTTATTTTCCTGTTCTCCCCGGTCAGGTTGATTGCTCTTATTTATGAAGATAGAGAGCAAGACGGGCGAAGGAGAATTGCGAGACTCCCGGTAAGTGACGGCGGGACTCTGGTAGTAAGGTCAATCCCTCGCAGGGCCCGGACTCCGGGCCCGGCTCTATATATAGTTTTCTTTCGAAGACGTTTCCCCCCTTCTCTTGTTCTCTTGATGCTGATCATCTCAACGTTGATGTCTGAGCTACCCTTCCAGTCTTTCTATGTGCTATCATGCTTTGGACTCGTGTATTCCTATTTTCGTTTAGTTTGTGATGTACTCGCGGATCACATCAAAGCGCACTTAATTAAGCAGAGTCAACGACAGCAGGCGCTGTATTACTGTTTCACTCGACAACTTGACTCTAGATATAATGGAGTAAGCTGTTTCACGTGCTTGTGCTGCTGTTGGAATTCATTTGATTCGTTCATAAAGGCTTTTCCTTCTCGTCGTCCGGACACTAAACAGGAACGGTGAAAGGAAAGGGGAAGGGAGGTCGTGGCGTAGGTTTGCAAAGCCATCGGTTCGAAAAGATTGTCCGCAGATATCAGACCGCTTTGCTACGCGCTCATACGCTGTCAGCCTGTCACGTTTCGTGGCTTCGTGAAGGCGGCACCAAAATTGTACCTCTTGTGGCTATCGACGCCGATGCGTCTGGGGGCGATCAACGCCCTCCTGAAGCTTTATTCTTGCGCAGTCCGATAATTTGGCGCGCTTTTCGCGCTATTCCTGTGAGAATCCCGCAGAATCTCTATCAATTCAACACGACTCGTAAGAAACACGCCAGGAGTTCTCGTGCGGAAAGTTTTCAGCGGCCCGGGGGTCTGTTCAAGAAATAGATCAAAAGGCATCCCAAAACGACGTCGTTAACGCGTGCCGAGCATCACGGCGTTGCGACAGGGTGAGACGCGAAGATGATTTATCGGGAGATCGTGATCCGGTCGCCGCGGGCGAGTCACGTTGGCATTCGGCAGCCCCCCCCCCCCCCCCCCCCCCCCCCCCTCCACCTGTGCCTTGCAGCACCGTCCCCGTAGCACCTCCTGCATCAAAATGTAAGGGGGAGGACACACTTACGCCACATACGTATACATACTATACTCAGGTGCGTTATACGTATATACAGCGTCGTGCAACAATACCAATAGGGTCGTCCAGTTATAACTTGGCAACGGGAAAGATAGGAGGGCTACTTGGATACAAAGGGTCCTCCACTGTTGCAGCGCTTGTGTTTGCCTGCTCTCTCTCGTGTTTTGGTTGTGTCCCGATTCGCGTTGTAACGCTCAAGTCGCCTGGATATCGAGTTCTTTGTGCGGTTGTAGAAAATACAGGCCTGCCTGTGCGTTGCCTTCGAGTCGAGAGCCGTTCCTCGCTTCCTGATTGATCTCGAGTTCGCCCTCCATGATTTAAATGCCGGTGCTAACATCTTCGAAACTACGAGAACGAAATAGTTTGTTGCACATGCTTGTGTTCTCCCTTCACTATAGTTTGCGTATACGCCTTTTCCAAATGGAAAGATACGTGGCGTACCCCGGCTCTCGAGTCTGTATTCGATATTTTATCAAAGGAAGGCTTTGACGTGGAGGGAGTTGCGTTACAGGGGTACGCGCATTGTTTTACTGGCGTCCATGATTAGTTGATGACAGATGCGGCGTCCGCAGTTGTGTCACGCTATTGTGATCTTCTTGATCGTGATACAAAGAGAAGGGGTTTGGGGGAGGCGTTCAACGCTGGAACGTGCTTCGGGCTTCAACGCTTACCGCACCAGATAGGGGCCACCAGAAACACAACACACAGCTGCATTGTATCTCACATCATAAGCAAGGGAAATATGTTTTTAAAAATCGAGGACTCATGGCGATGTGGGCTGAACGAAATTGAGATGCGTTCAGGCCAGCATAGTCAGCTAAGTTAGTTCTTCTCCTCGTTAGTGCACCCGCCGCGGTGGCTTAGCGGCTATGGGGTTGCGTTACTAAACACTAGGTCGCGGGATCAAATCCTGGCTGCGGCGGCCGCATTTTGGTGGGGGCGAAAAGCAAGAACGCCCGTGTCCCGTGCGTTGGGGGCATGTTAAAGATCCCTTGGTGGTTAAAATCAATCCGGAGGTCCCACTACGGCGTGACTCACAATTAAATCGTGGTTTTGGCTCGTAAAACCACAGGATTCATTCATTCATTCAATATCTTCGTTATTGCTTTTGTATTTAGCTACAATTACTGAATAGTGAGCTCCTTGGTAACCAGACTTGCCGTTTTGTTGTAGTGAAACCAAGAAACACAGAAGTAAACAAACAGCCAAGACTGTAGAGATATACATCTGCCAAGGACTGTGTTCTTCGTGACGCTTTGGAGTTGCGTTAGTGTTTACTATGTGGATTGACGGTCTGGAAACTGTACATGACGATGTCGAACCGGCCTGCCGGTATACACGCGAATAACACTGTAAGCTTGAGTCCTATGAAAAAGAAAAAAAAAAGAAAAAAAGAGAATAAATAAAGATGATAAAGTAATGAGGGAACGTTTTATTTGTGAGGCCAACTTCCTCCAAGTGCATGCCATCACGTACAGCTTGTCCCCATCGCAATTCCCACGCTGACCAGCCACGTCATCACGTGCGAAACTGCCAAACCTCATTATCGCTTATATGAGTGTCAACTGCATGTGCAGTGCGCGCTCGGGGAAGAGGACACGCACAGAAAAGCCTCCCCAGGCTGGACGTTTATAATCTCGCGTTCTGGACCATTTTCGTAGCCCTGACCGTTTTCGTAGCGTACCAATTCGCCTCTGGCGGGGTAAAAAAACCAACAAAAAACGACGAAATAGTGAGAGAGCAGGAAATGACAGAGCCGATTTCCACCGGCCGCGGGGAATCGCTTTTAATCTTCGCAGCCCAGGGCGCGTTCGATCTCCGGTTTATAGTTATTGTTTTGATCGCGCACTATACCAGACGCCACAGCGGGAGCGCGCACCCCGCAGCTATATGTACAGCGGCATCGGTGAGGAATAAGGTAGTATAGTATGTGACGGGGAGTGCCTCTAACTCTGGCGGGCATTATAGACGAGCGAGAAGCAGCCCGAGAGAACCCGTGGCGCCATAATCGCCGGTCGCCGAAGCTGAAAGGCTCTGGCGGTACAGTGGCGGCGGCAGGGGTGGTGGTGGTGGTGGTGTGGGGTGCGATGGCGTACGCAGGAGGCCCACTTCGGAGGGCGCCGGCCGCCTTCCCTCTGTTACTCGTTCTTCCGAGTCGCTTTAATTAAGCCTAATGAGCGGCACCCCCTCGCCCCGGCATATATACAGGGTGAGTTGGTTGGCGATGGTGTGTGTGTGTGTGGAGACAAGCAGCCCCGCTTCGCCGGGGCAAGCTGTAGGCGAGCGCCGCAGCCCCGAACATCTTACGCATACTGCAGCCTATTACGCATCGAATGCAGTGCGCGTGTAACGGGCGTTGCTCGTTCGACGCGTTCTAGCGCAGGTCTCTTCGCCCCGTGTTTGTATTGCTCGTGTTTTTTATCCTGATTATCCTCCTTTCATTCCGCTGTTCCGTTGATGAGCCCGTTTGCTACATGCCGCTCGTGGGGAAAAGATAACTGCAAGTCAGTGGGTGTTCCCTGCGCGCGAAATGTTCGTACCGGTGTTTGTTTGTGTTGGTTTGTGGCCAGAAAGAGCCCACGTTCTTCCGTAGGTACCAAGACTTTTTGAAGAAATGAGCAGGAGGTTCTTTCTTATTTTGGGGGCAGTATATACGCCAGTGGTGAGTCTATCCACAAAGCCTTCCCGGGAGATACGTAGCCGGTAATTTTCTTATCAGGAGTAGGAAAGGCAAACGGTTGATGAGATAAAGGTGTCAGATGCAATAAAGACGTCGCGTGGGAAGTTCCAATGAGTTGATGTTTCTACAGGAAACGGCAACGGGCGGGAACACACAGTGTAGGACGTATGTTACACGCATGGCTCCAAATGCCTAACAACTGGGTGGAAGTGCATTGCTTCTGATACCATTTTCACACTGGCAGTTTTGATCGCCATCGAGCCCAATCGGGATTGAATATTTATATCGCGATTGGATGCTTTGCTCAAGCTCGCAGACTGGGGCCAACAGGGTACGCATATTTCGATTCTCTTCTGTTTGACAGCTATCTGAAACCTCGCGTTTGACAGGGGTTAAAGTTTTTTTCCTAACCGCAAGAGTAAATGTGTCTACTCGGCTGATATTTCTGGCTATAGACCGCATATAAATAAGCGGAGGCAGAAATTATAACTTCGTTCATAATGACTTCCGCTTTTCAATCAACTTCGCCTGTATTGTGAGAGCTTTTATAAACGATTGGCTGACGCGGGTACTAACGTTAGAAATGGTTTACAAATACACGTCAAAGACTCAAGACCCGTAGTTCAGAAAGTAGTTCGTGACATCTGGAGTGGTTCGCAAGATCTGGGGCTGGCCAATCGTGATGGCATGCATGTTATTAGTGGTGGCAGCTGATCAATCACAAAATTGTTCTTACGAGTGAGCAAGACAGTATTATATGTGGCCCCAGGGTATCATAGCTGAAATCAGCACTTTCTATTACCTGCTTTTTTCAGATTCTCAGCCTTCGGCCCTTAAAACTCACCAGTCCCGTAAATCAATCGCTCTGCTACATTACACATTATACCAACGTCCTGTCCCTACGTCATTACTGTTTTAAATTTGCTCTTCTCTCTGCCAAACTAAACACGTCACCCCCGCCTAATTTCAACAAATTGTGCACCGCTAGCCATGAACATCTTTAATCCGCTTCCATCTCATTGTGGACGCGTTAGGCTCAGACGCTATCATCAGCGTGTCGGCGGCGTTCGTTAGCGCAGCTCGCGCCCAATTAGGCTCACTCCCCTTTACTCCCCCGCCCGTCATCACCCTGGCAGAAGAGGAGAGCCCACGAAAATCGGATGGGAATACCGGGGCGTCCTCTAAGGATCCTTAGGGGAGAAGAAGGGGACCGGCAAATGTGCGATTTTCTTATGTTCTTCTTTTCGTGACCGCTCTCACGCACGACGTGCTAAGGGTGATTTCGTAAACCGCTTCTTTGTACACACCTTTCCGTTTACCCTAACCTCCTACGCCTCGCGAGGTGACGGCAGGTGCTGCAAAGTGTCCCTGCAGTCAAGGCTGATGGCGCCAGACGAGCCTTCGCGGGTCCGTTAAGTGGAGAGAACCAAGTGTGTATATTCCGGCTGGGCTTCCAGATCATCCAGCGCATCGATCGCCGTGGTCTCGGGGCTACGTAGGAAAAAACGTGTGTTGTTATTATCTCGTTCGGTGTTCAGTGGTGACGCGGTTCCTATGCGTTCCATGAACACCTTGATTGACTGCGGTTTTGAAGAAAGAAGTGCTACAATAGTTCACTGGGCAGGAATGAGCACGAAAAACTTTTGTCGGCGCTGGCTATCTGGGAATGTCTGGTTTGGTGCTAGGGCAGGGAGCATTGTGCAGTACGTTCGTCTCACAAGTTTCTCTCACCTCTTTGATGAACGCTGGTACGTCATCCTATCATGTAGATACCTAAACACTGCGTTGTGTCTTGCCACGAATATATGTAGTAGACCCAAAGAGACACTCTCGGTACTCTTGTGGCAAGCTTCTGCAAAAATATACACGCAAGACTAAAACAAAACCAGCATAGCCTTAGTATTCCACGTGCTCCCTATTCTTCGTTCAGCTGACATTGAACTAAGCTTTTCTAACTTATACTTTCGTAGCTTAGTCTGTGACAGTCATATTTCCTGCAAGAATGTTTCGTAAGGTTCAGTCGTATGATCCACCGCACCTCAGATAAGATTTCTAAGTCGCAGAAAAAGGTGTTTTACTGGTCTTACTGGTCATCGGTGTTTTGAACTGGACTTGCAACAAAGCTTAGCTCCACTGCTTCGCAAGCATGCCTGCAGGCGAAGCTTTTCAAGAACAACACGAAACAAACACGTTGTTTGGCGGCGCGAGAAATCGCATACAGCGCATGTGCTGCCACCCGTCTCCTAGGCCAACCTATACTTGAGCTAAACGCACATTTCTAGGAGGAATGATCTCGAAGAAGGAGCATACTATCTCGTCAAAAGATGAACGCTAATTCGGTCCGTTGCTCATTTTGGAAATAATCACAGTCATAACGCCTGCGGTTGCTCCTGTTCCTGTATTTGTAGCACGTTTCCTGAAATGCGCAAAGAACGCAAATACAATAGAAGCGTGAGAGAGAGAGAGAGAGAGAAGCCAGGCGCGACCTCGCGAGAACCACGCCCCTTTATACGCCGTGTAATGCCGCGTAAATAGCATCGAACGCGATCACGTCAGCACTCCCTCCTCCCCTCATCGCAATTCTTGCCTTGAAAAGCCAGGCGCTGAAACGTGCTGGATAAGAGTCTGTGGGCAGATGGCAATGGCAGCAGTTAGCGAGCTAACCATGTCACGCACAACGAAAATGCCTCGGCAATAACGACTGCCTCGTGATGGCGAGGCCTCTGTTGCCGCGATCACCCGTATCTCTCGACTTCGACTCACCCCCCCCCCCCCTCCTTCCCTTCCTTCGTAACGGCAGTGGAGATCTGGGCGAATCGGACGAGACGTAATTTATCCCCGTTGTACTCTTCTTTCTCTTTCTTCGTCTTCATTTTTTTCTGAGTGGAGTCTGGTGTTCACGGTGTGTGCGTGTTCGAGCGCAGTTTTCCGAGCCACTTCTCGGCGCCTTCGCGCGGTCGCGGGAAAGAAATTCGTGCCTTTGGAGAGAGAGGGGGTAAAGGCTGCATCTGTGCGTACGTGCCCGTTGGACTTCGCGGAACTGATGCGAAGACGTCTCGATTAACGATACGCTGCCTGTCGAACGGAAGCCGAGGGCGATGGCTTGTGTACACGCCTGTCTACTGGCTCGCCGCGCTCTTATACGTACAGCTCGTGTACGCCGTGCTTCTGATAAGCAGGAAGCAGGAGTCTTCTGGAGTGTAGGAGCGTTTACGCAGAAGGTTTCTTGCTAGGAGTTTGGAGAGAGATCATTTTGCTTGGATACCTTTGACTTCAGCGCGATCCTTTCTTTCTTTCTTCCTTTCTTCCTTTCTTTACTTTTTTGTTGTTTTTTTAGTTCTCTGGTTTTCTTCCTTTGTGAATCTTCGCGAATAAAATAACGTTTTGATTAACTTGGGACTTTTGTACGTAGCAAAGAAAAAAATACACTGCAGGAAAGTTAACGTCGGCGGCTGGTTCTTGCTCGAACATCCTCAGAGAGGGCGTCCGTCTGAAATTACGAAACAAGAACTTTGTAAGAGCAGCCGGACAAGCCACAGTCGAGCAGCCTATGCATTTCAGCGTTATTCTCCTTACGCTTAGTTTTCGCTAACCAGTAAAAGCAACGCCCTTGACCGCTCTGCAAAATTGTTGCAGTAAATAATCATCATCATCAACATCAACAAGATCAGGTCGTGGGTGTTTTCTTTCATCAGCTGTATCACATGTATGTAGTATATTTATGACCCACGAAACCATGCGCTTCGTTAGGCTCGAAGAATATGAGTTACTAAGTGACACATCACTCTCCTCTTTCTGATCTCCTACATCACCCTTCTCAGGCTTCTCTCTTAACCATAAATGAAGCCCATGTAGGCTCCCTGACACGAGACATGCTATACTCTGGCCCATCCCTTCATGAATCTCGAAATCACCGCTGTAAATAAAGAAGTTTTCACCACCACCACGTAATGAGGTGGGTCACGTGGTGTCAAGTGAACATGGCATCGAAAGAGCCATGGAAGGTTATAAGGCAACCTAAACTACGCAAGTCATTATATTGACGACCCGAAATATGCACAGTCAATGCGCGCAATAGCACGCGGTTTTCATCAGTTTTTTTCAACTTCAAGCGAACAGCGTAGATATCAGTTCGACCTGCTTTCGTCACTGATAATGATGAAATCAAATAATTGAATGAAGAATCGTACAGACAATTAACCTCTCTGCGCGAAACACACGTATACGGCCTCCAACAGAACAAGCGGTTCCGTTATCGTGTACGGAAATGCGAAGTTGCCAACGTATCGGGTTTCAGAGACGCAACACCCCACCATCTCTAGTTCGGCCTTCGCTACATAGGGGCCGTGCAGGGCAGCAGCGATGCTATAAAAGGTCGTACACGAGCCTTTCGAGCAAGCGCCAAACGAGAGACGAATGACGCCAAGAAGTAAATAATATATATATATATATATATATATATATATATATATATATATATATATAGAAAAGGAGATAGGAGAAAAAAAAAGGCTGTGGCAAGTCGTGCGCCCTCGTCACGAATGGCCAGGAGCTAGAGACGAAAAGACTTCGTCCCGACGCTCAAAAAATGAATGATCTATTTCCTCGGAGAGCGCGAAATAATTACGGGCGGCCCCGCTACGCGAATTAAGGAATGCGGGTGCAGCGAGGAAGTTTTGATTCTATCGTGAAAGGAGGGAGAGGGTGTTTCAGTGAGTGAGAGAGAGAGTTGCCGGTGGACGTGTGTACAGAGTTCGTAACACCGAGGCAGAAGCGCGCCGTTAAAGCGGCGCACGGCGAAGCGTGCGCGAGTGCGCTCGGCGGGCTACTGTTCGTAGATGAGATGGTATATAGAGGGGGGGCGCTGATTTTCCCAACAAGGCAAATGGCGCGGCGGCGCGCGATTCCGCGCTGGACGCTGTTGCTCATGCGGATGAGAGAGCGTGCGAGCGATCGCGCGCGAGCTGGCGGCGTCGAGAAGAGGCGCTCGTCGGTGTCTGCGCGGGGCGTGTGGAAAAAAGGACAAGAAAATGCTCCAGTTTTGGCGTGACTGGAATCGAAAATCTCGTCTCGCTTCGCCTCTCCTCGCCTCGCCGGGGCCAGCAGGCACGCCGCCTGCACCATTTTTTTTTTTTTTTTTCGCACGCGCTGCCGACGCGGCATCGTGCTCGCCTGGCCGCGAGTCGAGCGGCAGGGTGGGGGGCACCCCCATCGTTGGGCATTCAGCCGGTGCCGCGGCGCTCACCTCGCCTCTGGAAGCAATCTTCCCCCCTTTTTTGCGCTATTGTGTTCTGTTTTTTTTTTTTTTTTTTTTTTTTGTTTCTGAACGTATATACGTCGGTTCTCGGCTTCATCCCTCTTTCCGTTCGTCTTATTCTTACAAGTGCGTCGGAAGTTTCCCGAAATTTTCGCGCATATAGTCGAGTATACGCACTCATTAGTTTGTCTTTCTTTTTTAAGTTCTTCCTTTTTTACTCACTTTCTCTTCACCTTCTTTTTCTTTCTCTCTCTCTTTCTTTGCTTTTTTTTCCCGGTGGCTCAGTGGTTATGGCGTCTTGCTGGTGACAGTGGGCGTGCGTTTCCAAGTGGTCGACACCAACCAGGTGGCCTCTACTACGGCCGTTCTCATAGCTCATGCTTTGGGACCTAAACACAATCAATCAATCAATCAATCAATCAATCAATCAATCAATCAATCTCTACTTCCTTCATTTTCTTTCTTTGTTTCTTCTTTTTTGACTATTGCGTCATGATTCTAAGCAGTGCCATGCGCCAGGAAAGGGAAGGGCTTGGGGGGAGCAGAGAGTGTTCCGCATTATATGCAACGAATAAACGACAGCTAAGTACAACTTGCGATGACAGTGATCCCGTTATCACGACTTACTGGTGCTTCGTCGAATGGCGGCAGAAGGATTGTGGAACCTTTCTTTTGACGCCCGACCGCCTGAAGGTGTTTTTTTTTTTTTTTTTTTTATCCGGTACTGACTTAATTGCACTGTGACGGACGTGCCCCGCTAATTCTGGAGATACTCTGCGCGTGAAAAGTATAGCATAATATATGAAGGCGACAGAGGGGGGAGGGGGGCCCGGGGAGGACATACCAAGCAAACGTTTCTCTTCCAGGACACTGCGCCCTGCCAGCAAACAGTCACGTCGCGCATAACGCTTATCGCCCATTGCGACGAGTCGAGACCGGACTCACCCTTAGCGATGCAACGCGGGGTCTCGTATGTAGCGAATTCTCGGTCGCATTAGCATGCGCAGATGCATTCGGGGCGTTGAACATGTATATAGACCGCGACCGGTCAAGCGGTTTCGCAACTTCAAACTCGCGGCGTTCGCAATAGCCATTCGGAGAGGGGGGAACCTCCTTTTCTTTCCATTCTGCAGCACTCGGCAGCCGAAGCTGACCACGCCGTCGTGTATATGAAAGTAAATGAGGATCGCGCGGCATTTAAGGCGCCTTCTTGAAGGACGGCGCTGTTGGCACCCACCTATAGAGAGCCCCACGGAAGCGATTAAGGGCCAAACAAAAATGTTGAGGAGGGAAGACATGATGATTGGAAGTTGGGCGTGGGGTGAAGGTTTCGGGCATGCTTGCTTTACAAATGAATCACGCCGGTTGTTGCGCCGTCGTCCTCTCCAATGCCGTGACTGGGGTCTCCGCGTGTTTTTTTCGTGCGTCGTGGTTACAACTACATCTCGACCCGACCTCGACAAATCTGCAGCTTCCGTGGGTCTTCGCCCCTTGCGCTGCGGACGGTGCCGGTGTTAGCGCGCCGTATATACATCAACTCTTTCGCCCGAGATAATCGATAGTTCAAACTATCTCGGCCGACCCGGGCGTGCTGATGCGGAACGGGTAAATAAGAAAAAGAAAAAAGGAATGGAGCTCATCCAAATCGCTCTCTCACTACGTTCGTCCTGGCTATAGGAACAACCGCGACTTAAGGTGGCCTGCCCGGCAATTTCGGGCGGAGTTCGGCCTTGCCGAACAAAATAAGTGTTCGCATAAGAATCAGAAGTACCGCGGCTGAGTGCTCTCAAACGATTGCTTTATCTTTCTTAATTTTCCTTTTTTTTTTTCGTGTGAGTGCGTGTTCGTCCAACGGTTGCCGCGCCGCTGCTCTCATTAATTTTCGGGTTCGGCAATCGCTCGATCGTGTCGAAGGCGTTTGTGCGTCCTGTCAGCGCAGTTTTTCCGGTGTTGTTGCCGTTCCAGCCGGCCCTCCGGCCAACGAACGGGTCTCTATTATAATGTCCGAGCGGAACCGACTTCCCGCTTTATTTGTTTTCTTTTTTCTGCGGTACCAAGCCAAAAACAAAGGGGGGACACAGTCGCCTCCTGCGTAAGCGCAGGACTCCACGCCTGAACCCACCTGTCTTCGACGAACACTGCTTACGCGAAGTGGACGCTAACGCGTCCACCGGCATCTTGACCGCCCCCTGTACTCTCGAACACCGTTCGTGGCCGCGGACCGCCAAAGAAGGCACCCATTAGCGCTGTGTTCGGTAGCGACGGAAGCCATCATCGCCGAGTTACTCGGAAGGCCGGACCGTGCAATCACAGCAGGGCAGGGTCGGTCATCCCTTGAGAAGAGGAGCTGCGGGAACGAAAAGGACTGAAAGAAACAAAGGCGCGCCAACAACGACAGAAAAAAAAAAAAGAAAGAGAGATAGAGAAAAGGTAAAGAACGGCGGTCTATACCTCCTTTTTCTTTCTGACCTCTGTCGCTTGGGTAGCTGCAGCCCGGCGATCTGTTGACTAGCGAAGTTAATAACCCTTCTACAAGCGCTTATACGGACAGCACTTTCCGAGCAACCTATCTGCATTTCTGCGCCGGTACCGAGAAAACGAGCGTAGCCCGTGCCGGGCAGGTCGCCGGTCTGGCACATCAGGGCCCGGTATACGCATTCGCCCCGCTCAAAGAGTGCGGATAGGGCCCCGTCCATACGTCGACAAGACAAGATGACGTTCCCTCCCTTCCTCCAAGACCAGACTCGCAATGGCAGACATCTCGCGAGAATCGCCGAACACGAGGGTGGACCTCGCACATCCCTCAACGTCCGTGAATAGGATCTCCTGAGAAGTAGAAGGAACCGCCCATAAGTGAATGCATACTACGTATATACGGGAGCCGAAATCAGGCGCTGTCTTCATCTCAAGTCCCTCCAGTGCTGGAGCGAACATCCCGTATTTCCTCTGTTCGCTGCTTTACATACGACTCTCCCCACAGCCTTGACTGTGAGATACAAACCTCGTCTCAACATCCTTCCCTTTGCCCTTTCGGCAGCGTCTTGTCCATCCACTTCACTGTCCGTATACAGAAGCCACCAAATAGGAGGCGCGAAACTCAAGCCCTGGCTCATCCAAAACCACCTATAAAGAAGCAATGGCTACGGAAGTGCGCCCGCCGGCACGGAGGCCTGCAAAATATAACGTGCGGGTGCTCTCTCGAGCACGTCCAGCTCTTATACGCAGCCTCGCTGCTGCGCCTTGCGCAACGGCCAGGTTGGTGGGCAGGTCTGCTGAAGCAACAACTGCACGGCGTCTCAGAAAGAACAAAAGCAAGCAAGACAACTACAGCTACGTGAGGCGCGGTGTACCGCGCAGGCACGCACGCACACGCACGCACACACGCACACACGTGCCCACTATATCGCGGTCATTACACAAACTTCCGAACAACAGGGTGCGGTGTCGGGGTCAAGCCAAGAGATGGCTGCCCTGCCGGCAACCGTGGCTGTGTGCAGTCTTGCAGCTGACCGCCATGCTTCTCCCGCTAGACCGCGTTCCTTTGCCTTTCCTATAGCACGTAAGAAAGAGGGAGGGGTCCACCTCTTCCGAGACAGTGGATTGGGCCGCTCCGAACGACCGGCGTAGCTCCTTGTTCCGCTGAGAGTTCGCATGGGCGCGGCAGCGGCAGCGAGGAGCATCCGTTGCGTTAGCTCCCACTTTGCGCGGAATCAGTGGTCACACCTATACGCGGCGGGCAGCAGTTGGCCGAGCGAGTGGCTAAGGTCCAGGAAAGCAGAGTCGCCGCTGCCCTGATCGCCGCCGCCGCCACCCGCTTGTTTGGGCCGTGAGGCCACGGCCTTCCCCTGTTATATTCATGGCCCTGCTTGTCCTCGACATTAGGTGCATCGATTACTACTATGCCTATATACTCGGCGAGCCCGAGTACGGGTCGCGTCGCAGGTGATCAGGCTGCCGCTTTAACTTCTTGGCTTGCTCACTTCTGAAGCCCCGTTGTGTGGGCACAGAAAAAAATAAACAGGTAAAAAAAATGGTATAAGGTGTTTCGAACCGTGGACTTCAGAGCTGTTAAAGAGACGTGGATGAATGCGCCGCCTGCCATTTTCAGAGGGCCTGTTGGTAGAAATGGGAGCATATCTTCCGCGTACTTACCGGAGAAAACAGACACTAATTATGGTTGTTATTAGACTTAAAACACGGTTACACAGTAATAACGTAATCATTATTTTTTCTTCGTATTTCTCGGCTGGTTATATCGTGGTGCGTGTCTGTTAAAGGCGCGAGTGTGCCTTGGAGGAAGAAGGTACGGAAAAGAGGCCGTGTTTAATGTTAGCTTCGCACGCGGACTTCTGGGGCAGCGTCACGGAATGTAACGAGTGGTGTCCAACTGAAAAGAAAAGATTTCGCTTAAGTCGTTGCTAGAGCGAGGAAGGCGTGACGTCGAAAAAGATAAATGAAAAGATTAGCAGATTTCAGCGATTCTTCCGCCTCTGAATTCATTTACTGCGGCAGCCGCAGGCAGATCTCGTTGCGAATACTGCCATCGTGCTTGATTGCTTGGCCCTCGCGTAAAATGGCGCCATCTTCTCAAGAACGACTCCATTGCGATGCACGCAGTGTCGTGTTAGTCCGCTACACTACTGCTGATTGCGACCTCCATACTAGCTTACCCGTATGCTACCACCACTCTTAAAATCAGCGTGACGCGCAGAATCAAGCAATAATTGGAAAGCGCCATTGTTGCGCTCTATCCCAGCAAGTTAGCGCGTTTGGCTCTCAACTGCTTATTGATTACCACAGAAGCACGACTTCAATACCCAGTGCTGCTGGTGGTGGTGATGGTATAAGCGAAGTTTTAATTTTTTCTTCGCTCTATGGTGAGTATCAATCTGAGGGTGATGAGTCGGCCTGAAGATGACACGACTTGATATAACGACGATGCTGTAAGGAAAAGACGGGTGCATGGACAAAGCAAAGCCATTTTCGAGCTTTCGAACTACTGTCGCGGTAAAACGTACTCCTACGCTGTACAGGTGCCAGCTGGTCTGTACCCGCGGACAACGATGCTCCCTGAACAACACTGCGCGGCTCACGCATTAAGGTCATTCGATATTTCTGCAGCGACGAGGGAAAATCTGAGAAAACGGATTTCCTGGCATCAGGATCGACTGTCTGTTGTGCCTTGCCTTTCTGCATGCTCTTCCTGCTTTTGCTTTTTGCTTTTTTTCGCGGATCTGCGCGCGCCGGGATTCCTTCGTTCCTCTTTCCCGAGGTGCAAAGTGTACCGTCTCTGCTTCCATGCCGTTTGTATCGCGTTTCACCTGTTGATCACATGACCTGCATGTTCGCTTACATATACCTCTACGGCCGACGCTGTGGTATGCGCGTAACATGGCCGCGAAGACGTGTCTTCGGTGCCCGCGCAGGAGCAGAGAGTGATCTCAACTATCTCTTTCAGACGCGCAAGGAAAAAAAAAAACAACAGAGAAATCGCAAGCGAAAGTCCTACAAGATGAGGAACATTCGAGCCTTCAGTGCTTAGCGTTTCGACCGAAATGCAGAATAATAATAATTCACGCTTGTGCGAATCATATTTGAGTTTCTTGGTGTGACTTCACAAAAAAGGCGAAGAAAGCCGCTGATTAAGTTTAGGCCTTGCTGTTTGGCGGGAGTCGACTAATTCCAATAACTTCAGACACGTTTGCATAAGTCATTGTAGCTTGCCGTCGTCCTGGCACCGGCAACTGGCTTCAAATAAACAACCACAAAGCCAAGGAACATGACTGTGCTAAAGCAGTGAAGCGCCTAATTATTGAACTTCAACGCACTGACACACTTGAACCACATAAAACCTGCGCCCGTTTTTCAGCATTTATGAGGTTTATCGCGCACATATCGTGACCTATGTGGATGCGACCACACGTCACACTGAGAGGAGATGTGAGCCTTATTTTCTTAACTAACCGCCCGTGTCGCCGTTTCGTGTTTTTTTCTTTCTCTGTCTTCGTCTTTTATTAGCGGTGAACATGACATGCGGTCAACATGACATGCAGTAAACACCAACTAGGCCAAACTCAAGTTCTTCTAAGAGCAGTCAAGTTGTCTAGCTAGATTACGATAGAGGCGCTCGGTTCACGAATTACAGTAATTAGTAAGCACTAATTACAGGAGGATGTAATCATCCTGTGATTAGATAATTATCTTACTTCGCCTGCCACATTATTGACCTAAATTGTGCTTTTGATGAGGCACGCAGGTGCAGCGCAGTAACACGGGTTCTTTCTGGAGCGGCTCATGCAAGGAGAATAAACATCTCGGGAAAAAATGCTACCAGCAATCGTGCAAGTCCTTGCCCCAAAGCGTTCATGCCCTCCATGCACCGCTCTCAATATGCAGGAAGACTCAACTTCTGGGAACTAAAGTGTGGGAATCGAAGGGGATTTTCCTAGCCGCAGAGAGAGAGAGAGAGAGAGAGAGAGAGATTATCATCGCCAGAAGTTGAATTTGCATTCAGACGTCACGTCTACCTTTCACGTACACGTTGCAAGTAGCGCCAGTGGACATCGCTTTCTAGATAACGATAAAGGGCGCGCAGTAAGAATGTAGTCAATTGCAGGCTCCGCAAGAGCCGCCAGCCTATATCTGCGCTTCGATCGTTGCGAAAGTCGCGCCGGTTGTCTACGACTTCGTTTATGGCTTCGTCTATACTTCGCATTGTCTCCGCCGACTGCCGACCGCTCTTTTTTATTTTTACGAGCTAGAAGCTTGAGAGCCCACAGGATTAGAGCTGCACTTAGCGCGTGTGTAAGCATAAAGTAAACGAGAATCGTTCCCCGAGTGCTCCGCTATACTTTGCTGCCGCTGGCTTTTTCTGTATATGTATTTGAGACAACTGTTCACTTTTGTTTAGTTTTGACTTGATTGGCGCGCAGCGTATGTGACTGGAATGCGGCATCGATAGGGACTTTCGAATGAGTGCCTGTATCGAACAGGCAGACGCTAGTGTTATGCGAACAGTAAACGACAACTGTCGCTGAATGCATCGTGTGAACAAGGCGAAACGTTGATGCATACTACTTTATGTTACGCATCATACGTAGAAGCTGCTTTGCTTAGGTCGAGACGGATAAAGTTATGCCAACAGTTTCTCTAGATATTCAAAAGATGGCAAGCGGCTAGCGGTCGAGCTGACATATGGATGAATGCCGGATACGCTTACAAAACTTGTAGAGTACTGTTGTTTCATAAAAACTTCTAATCAAAAAATAATAATAAAATAAAATAAAATCACACTTAGCGCGTTCTTCTAATAAGCATTGACTGCTCGGGAGTAGCTTGTGCTGTGTGAACATTGTGAATATCGCACTTTAAGGACAGGGAGAGAGAGAGAGAAACTAAACTTTTGATTCTTTTCTTTCTGTTTCTTTTTTTTTCTTTTTTTTAACTAGTGCTTGGCCATCGGCTTGCAACGAATCTCGTCCGTAGATAGGCTTTGTCGAAGAGATGATGTATGATTGCTTAAACCTCGTTTACCGCGCGGTAAGTCAGACGACACCCGGAAGTCTACAGAAGCTGCAACTCTGCCACATGCATTCTGGTGGGGACTATAGACTGGGATATTCTCACGGTGCACTCCTTGAGGAGCACTGATCGGTCGGAGCGATCCACGGTCGATGCGGCTGACAGCAGCGAGTTGCAGAGCCGGGGGCTGTAAGCCAATCCCTACAGACTTCCCTCCCTCTCTCTCCTCGTACAGAACGCGGTGACTCTCGGACGTGGAAACTGCGACTCGGCGAGCAACTACACCCCAAATTCCAGAAGGGAAGGTTCTTTCCGCTTAAGTAGCTCTAACTGGTTCGCTCGCCCTTCCTACGTAGATGCCCGGCCGCTTTCCGCCTATTGGCTACGGGCAAACAGCGAGCTAATTTGCATTGTCTACCGCTCTCGGCTCCTTCCGGTCAAGTGTTCTCGGACGTCGCAGTTGCGATCCCCTGAATTCGAGCCAGCGCTCAACGCCTGTCGAACGAGAGAGGCAGGCAGAGAGAGAGAGACTTTGCCTGACATGCATTGTCAGGGGACCGTGTTTGCGCTCTATATACTTGTCTCTGTACGCGGGAGTCACCGAAGTATATAGAGACATTGGACACGCGGGACACTGCAGGGACGTGTCACGCGTCGGCCTGCGTGAGTTCCAGCGTGCGAAATGCATGGCGTGGCCCTCCTCCTGGTCCCACTGCACTTCTCGCACGGCTCTATACTGGGCCTCCTTCGGCTGTGTTTGCTCGAATCGACATTATACTCTCTCGAGTTTCTTGCAGACTGCCACGTCGCAGCTTTACTACGGTGGACTACACGTCCGATTGCTTTAAGGAAAGAAACACCGATCGCGCGCATCACGGGTCTTTTCGCGCAGCCGAGCTTTCCAAGAATAGTGACGTAGATTCTTGGCAGTGTTGAGGCGTTACTTTACTCGCTTCGGGATCGCATGTGGTGTGCTTGAGCGTCGTTAAAGTCTGCGCCCACCTTGGCCTCGATTGGGAATACTATATAGGTTGAAAAGCTGCCACCCTTGTCAGTGGCAACAGCTTCAAGTATGAGTTCGCTTCAGAGGCTTCAATCGAAAATTTGAAAATTGTGTAGGTTAACTATGTCAAATTCACAAGTGACAGTGGTGGCTTATGGTTGCACCTATGGTTCTTATGGTGTCGGTTGCACAGGTGTACTCGGTGTACAGGTGCGCAGGTGTACACAGGCGTACTCTACACGGCACAGTCAAAGTGTCTGTTCAGAGGCATGTGTTATTTTCGTACACACACCTCTATAAACAATATCCGTGCGTTACTGGTTAACTCTTTACTGCGCTCGCAAAGCTTCTTCTTACTCATAATGTGTTCGTCAGGTGACTGCGAAAACATGACAACAGACCCTGCCGCAGACCCTGCCGCAGACCCTGCTGAGTGCACCGATGACCAACACCTTTCTGTGGCAAAGAGTGTATAAAGTTAGCGGGCGCAGAGCTTCTGGGGAAGCATCACTGCACCAAGTACCCCTGTACAGTTTGGCGGAGCATTCTGTTCTGGCTTCTTGGGGCAGATACCAAACCAGCGTAGCTCGTTACTTGCGACGGTCTCGCATTGGCCAAAACGTGGGTGAACAAAGAGGAAGAAATGAGATTCAATTAAGTGCTGAGTGCTCTATGTTTATGTTGTGTATTAATATAAGTGCTCTAGTGAATAGGATTAGTATGTTCTTTGCTTCCCAGCTTAAACAATATCGAGTCAGACTGTGGGACTATTTTCAGGAGCACTGCCTTGCGACGCGAGCTTCGCTTTCGTAGCTTTTTTTTTTTTTTTTTTCATTGCCGCAGAGAGTCGTATGCGGCGACGGAGGTAGGCACGCATTTAACGCAGCCAGCCAACCCCTCTCTGTCCCCGTGCATCTTACTCCAGTGTACTATAAACGAAATGTCACGGCGCACGGCTCACTTGTCGCCATCGCCGCAAGCGTCAGCAGCGAGCCGGCCGAATCGTTCACTTGCAAGAGCGTCACGCGCGTCTCGATCACGCCGCGCTGCGGACAGCAAATTGACTCGCGGAGCCGCCTCCACTCACGTCGTCGTCAAAGGTATGTCGGGTCCCTCTCTCGACACGACGGTGCGGCTAAATGCGGTGCGCTTCGAGTGTCACGTTTATACCTTTTGCCGCTTCGTAAATATTTAACGTCGAGTGGCGCCTGACGTTCGAGCCTGCGCGTCTTCGCAAAACGACGCGCCGCTCACCGCGCGGAACGCGTGTCTCCCACGGTGCGGCTATTGTGGCGCTTCGCTCTGTGCCTGACTCAGGCTTGGCTTGGCTGGTAACACTGTCCTTCCTTTTCTATTTTCTTTTTGCCGCTCCTATGCAACGACGCATGGGGATGCCCGTTTGTTTTAGTGTACGGGCCTGCCCGAAAATGGCAGGTCCCGTAAAGCGTAGAGACGGGAGCGGGCGTGTGTGCGTGTGGTTTTTTTCTTTTTTTTTTTTGTGTGTGCTGAGGCGGTTCGCGCTCCTTAACTGGCTTTTCGTCTTTAGCAGGGGTTTGACGGGGTCTGCGAGAAGCTTCCTCCCGCGTGTCTCCGTTGGTGCGGAATGAGAAAGAGAAGCGTAATAGAGGAGAGAGGGCAATGGAAAATTCACTACGCGTTTATACGCAGGGCCCGATGCCGCTCTTCACTTCGCTCTGTATACTTGCCGAGTGGTCTATATGACGGCGGGGAATGTAATCTTCGAAATGAAGCAAAATGATGTGAGAGGCCGCGAAGAGATACACGAACGACGAGGCGACATGAAGTATTCACGATTTCGAGCGATGGCTCTCTAAGACACGAACCATACACACAATATACCTTGTGAGGGGGGGGGGGGGGGGGGGGGGCTCAGTCCACAAAGGCTGATCACCAGTAAGTAGAAGTAGACGACACAACACGTGTCATCTCCTACTTCTTTGTGTTCTATGTTTGTGGGGCGCTGCCACCCTCAGTATATGCTGTGTTCTGTGTGTAGGGACTGGTGTGAGCGCGAGGGGCAGTAAACGTGAAGCTAACGTGTAGACTAACGCCGATGGTTTCCCAATGGTGTCATTTCGTGCACTATCGAGGGGAGACGGCTGCAGCGCCACTGCCGGCGGCCCTCGTCACGCCAGCGTAGGAGCATATATCATGCAAGCGCTGAAGACCTTTCGCTACATGTTTACAAACATAAGTCCTGGACGGCTTCCGGTTTTGCCCGGTGAGGCGGACCGCTTAATTTAAGTGGCAGTAAAGGCAATGGCGAGAAGCAGGAGTACGTTGAAAGAGAAGCCCGCTGATATTTAACACTTTTCCCCTGTACATAACCACAAACGTCCGGAACAAGTTCGCCGTAGGACATTCGAAAAAGTAAGAAGTATTAGTCTTGAGGCATTACGCACCTTTCTTTTATCCGAAAGCATAAAAAGAGACTTTCCGTACAATGAAACAACTTAAAACAAGCTTTTGTTCCAGCTTAGTTGACTGATAAAGCACGTGACCGGAAGTTTCTTGGGGGCCGGACGCTCGCGCCTTTGTTCCCTACACCAGCGTTTTGCGACGCCCGGCCGTTGCCACGGCGCTGTTCCTTCTGCACAGCGGCAGTTAGTATGTTTCTCTGTGGTTGCCTTGCGCGCTGCGTTGCGCCAACATGTCGCGACCTGCGTATAGTTAGAAACGCCATTTGTCTGCAAAAAATCGACGAAGTAAAACAGGCGCACCGTCACGCTCTGCTCAATCGAATGTATATGGAAGTCGAATAAAAATGTGTATGCTGTTGAGAATGGCCTCTGGCATAGCTTACACAATTATCGTAATTGGGTGCTGCCGGAAAATTGTTTCATCTGCAACTTCGGCCCAGTGATAGCTTTCTTTACGGGTGTATAACAACTTGCCGCTGTTTTGTTGGGTCTCTGATCGTGTCCTTTCTTTCTTCTCTCGTGGTGCGCAGCAGCAGTCTCTGGGCAGCACCGTCGGCGGCCTCCGCAGCGACCGGCTCATATCGGGCGGGGAGGCGGCCAAGCGGGCCGGAGCCGGAGGCCAGAGCCCCTCGGATGGCCACAGCCTCGCCGCTGCCTCCGCCGGTGGGGCCGACGACAACGCCGAGCTGCAGGGCGGCGCCTCGACGCAGCAGCTGCAGTCCTCTTCAGCAGCCGCAGCAGCAGCAGCAGTCTCAGCAGCAGTCTCGGCCGCGGCGGCGACCGCAGCGTCGTCTCCCGCGTCGCTGCTGGCGTCGCTGAACGCCGGGGCCGCCCTGCTTGCCGCCCGGCAGTCGCAGCAGCAGCATCATCAGTCGCCCAACCTCCTCCTCGGGTCCGCCTTCAACGCTATGGAAGCGGCTCGCAAACACTCCCTAGCAGACAGGTGAGTGCACCCCCCCCCCTTGTCGATGCCCGGCCCGTTGTGGCACTGCGCTCCTATACACCAGCGAATACTTCGCTCGGCATGTATACAGATTAGTGATTTCGCATGGGCCCTGGGATGAAAACGGGGGCGCAATCCGATCCACGAAGGGTCTCATGCTGTACTTAGGCCAGTAAGGACTTAAGGCATTCTTTGACCCGCCGTGGTTGCTTAGTGGTTATGGTGTTGGGCTGCTAAGTACGAGGTCGCGGGATCAAATCCCGGCCACGGCGGCTGGGATTTGATGGGGGCGAGATGCGAAAATACCCGTGTACTTAGATTTAGGTGCATGTTAAAGAAGCCCAGGTTATCCAAATTATTACGGGTTTTGGCACGTAAAAGCCTTATTATTTTAATTAATTTTTGGCATTCTTTGAATTCGTGGCAGTCAAGTGGGCGTGACTTGAAATTGAAACGAAAATAAAAGAAAGAGACTAACGAATACATTTAGTGTACTTGTAATAGTAGTGATTACTCATTTTCACGTTATAGTAAACCAATTAGAATACATATTCTAAATTGAGAACAGACGTCACAGGTCTGAAAAATATAGAGCAGGGTTAGCTACAGAGGATGAACGAGGTCCCAAAAGTATAGTCCCAGAATCACTGAAATATCCAGAGACCAAAGGTGCGGACAAGTTGCACCACACCCTACTAAGTCCCGAACCGGTACACAAGTCGGCACTTCGGGGCTGATTCTTTGTGAACGGTATTTTATGTTTCTGTGTTTTTCTCCATGATCCACGAGCTCTTTTCGGCATTTTTTGTAATTTCATTACCTTTTGTTTTCGTTATTATTATTATTAGCTCGGATATTGAGATAGCCGTCCCTCCTAGTAGCCAAACTTGCTGCATTTCATAACTAATAAAGAAGAAGAGTCTTTAGGCGAAGGCCTCGGCATTACTTTATTACCAATATAGGCGTCCTATCAAGCACATTTGCCGTATGCAGTTGATGATAAGTTCAAGTTGGTCTGAACATTAGGTGTTCTGGTTAACAATGTACTACGCTGTACATTCTATGATGCGGTCCAGGGTCTGTACTCGCACAAAAAAAAAAAATGTTTCTCTAAAGTCGTTCGTAAGAGCACGTGTCAGCCAACCGTGCCGTTGGACACAGCACAAAGCGGGCGGCCAATGGCAAACAGCTCTTACAAACAATCTTTGTGAATTAAGCCACAGTTCTTCAGAGGTCGCGTGTTGCGGAGGAAAAGTCCGGGCCGAATTATTTGATATGCCCAAGATGCGAACATGGGGTCGTATGTCAAGTTCTTTCTCCGCAGAACCTATATACTGTGGAACTTGGCCTGACTGGTTGAAGTGCAGAGGAAGTTGATGAGCCGGTTGAGTTGCGAAGAAAAACGTTGACATCACTGCGTGATGAGCCGTCAGCTCTCGACGCTCGTTGATTGTTTTTTTTTCTTTCTTTTTTTAATGTTTAGAACTTGCGTCTGATACAATCACCGCATGTGATTGTACTAGACAAGCTGTTAAAAGCTACGCCGTACTTTAGGTGCGCTCTGCTTTGGCAGTGACTAGCAATCTGAGCCGTTGATTATCGACGCAGGTTTGCGTAGCAAGTTTGACCGCGCGGTTTGAGCGGGGTCATCATCAGAGTCCGGTTTCACAAGAAAGCTCCCACGTCAAAATCATTCGCTATAGCAACTGCCAGCCAATCATGATGCTCGACATATGATTAGCGAAAGCGGCAGGCCAGTGGCAGAGAACAATAACGAACGGAAACCTTTGTGATTTTGGTCCCAGAGTTTTCGTGCTCCTAGAACGTATACAGTGAATTCACTGAAAACAACAAACTTAAAGCCAGTGAAGTGTATCAGCGGCTGAGCAGGCTTGTTGCACCAATAGTTCCATTGTGGATTGCAGCGTTGATTGTGATCGATGGCGCGCCATCGAAGCAACCAAATAGGACAATTTCATTTTTTTTCTTCGCTTGCACAACAGGTGTGTCGTTCGGTGCTTGGCAGAAGCAGGAAGTTTATTCGAAAGCGCTCAATCTATCGTGCGATGAACGGTTTGACCGCAGAACAGTTTAGCGTGCTTGCCACAAGTTTGTGCAACGTCGTAGTCATTCGTCACCTGTCAGGTACAGCAGCGAGCGATACACGCACTTTGTGACGTTCGATGTATGCTTGCGCAATTCGTGACCCTGTTCAGTATATAGCCGAAAATAAGTTCCAGCGAGCATCCGACGCCAAGGCGCATTCCTGGCCACCTCATTTTAAGTGATGGAATACGTGCTCGCGGTTTAGTTGCGGTCACCTGCGCGTCTTATACCGTCCAATTAGACTCTTCCGCAACATAACCGCGCCTATAAGATAACGAATGGGCGAGGCTGGAGCTGCTGAAGCGGCAACAAACATCCTTTGAATCCGTTCTCTATCGAGACGTCTTCATCCTGCCTGTAGACTTGTATTTACGCTCGGCTGCACGCAAAATGCACCGCAGAAGCGCTAGTAAAAAGAAGGACGCTCCTCCCAAGCCGTTACCAGACGGAGAACTAAAGAACGCCTGCGCGCAGATACAGGATTCAAGCCAAACGCTTTGTTCCGCGCACTAAGCCCAGTCCTATACATTTACGGCCATCAGCGCGCGATCTGTGCGCACGCAGTTGCCTGAAACGACGTACTATACTGCATATCTCTCGCTTCAGCGCATGCACCAAACAGCCACTAAAGACTCTGGCCGCACGCATATCTCGGTATCGCGCGCGATATGCGCTTGCCATCATCATCGTCGTCGTCAACAACAGTAACAACAATGGTGAACTCCCGGGAAGAGAAACAAAAGTGGGAGCGGAACGGGAGCACGATATAGTAATGGTTTGGGGGGTGCCGATGCGCGAGCGGGAGCTGCAGCTCCTTCAAATCTCGCATCGCAGGGAATTGAGCGCCGCTTCTTCGCATGCGACGCGACCGGCGCGGCGGTGCAGCCATGTGTGTAGTTCGCCGGCGCTATTAGCGGCTGCCGGCGCGGCCTGAGATTGGCGCACCTTTTCGGCGGAGGACCGACCGGGATGAGGACCCAGGTGCGGCGGCAGCGCGAAGCGGAGGAGCAGCCTCCGCTCAGCGTGAGGCCCTCGCGCGCGCGAATCGATGAGGCCGGTCGATACGCGCCGACCGTTTCTGGCGCGCGGACAGACTGACTGCAAATTAAGCGTGACGCTTTCTTTTACTCGCCCGATAACGCGCGCTCCCCCTACTTCGCGAGACCGTGAAGTTTTGTTATGGGCGCGTTATAGTACGTTGGCGTATATAGAAGGGGGCCGACGACCGGAAAGGGGTGCCGCGCGGGCGCGCCTTTTTTCTCGCTTCCTCGCGCGGCAAGCGCGAGAGAGGTGGGCTCGGGTATAATGATTGCGTGAGATACGCCGTCGTGGGGGAGTCCGATTTAAAATGAGCACCCGCCGGGAGCACTTGAACGCGGAGCAGTGTATTTGTGCGAGTGTGCGCTCGCTCTGTATGGAACCGCGGGCCGGGCTGCGCTCGGTGTGGTCTCAGCGTGGTGCGTGCCCTGCAGTGTGCGCCAACTGAACTCGCTACTTTTGGACCGGTATGGTTGAACGAATGGCTGGCTCACCAGCATTTTTCTATGTACGCCGGCGTTTGCTATTACGCGGACATTCTTGTTGCAATGTATAAGGGCGGAAAAAAAGGAAGGATAACGGTCGTTTACGAATAAATGCATGGATATTGATTTGAGGTGGATTGCTTTAGTCACGTACTCTGTACGCTAGGGAAATGGGATGACATGAAAGTGCGAGTATCTGTGAGAGACGAAGAGATCGAAGCTGTGGTTTGCCTGGTCGCCACCTGCAGCGCGAAACAAGTTCATAATCCGTCGAGCAGCCGACGCACGTGTCCAACGAAAGTGGCATTTGCTGTCGAATGAGGGAACGCTTGCCATCAGAGGCACGTGCGACAGTTTTGTCAACTGTCAGATACCTGCTGAGAGGAATAGTCAGAAAGAATTAATCGCAACATCTTTTTTTTTTTCAATTCCTTGCTTTGATAGCAAGCGCAGTGCCTTGCAGCAATCCCTACGACTACGAAAACGTTTAGCTGGGAACTCAGCATAGATGCCGAAATACGTCGGTGCCTTTCTTGGGAGCATTTAATAGAAAAAGAGGAAGAAAAAAATCTTCGCCAATTCCACAGTGGGGATGCGCCATGAGTGAAGGAAAACGAAACGAAACGAAATTGTTTGGACCAGTGACAGAGGGCAAAGAAACGAAAGAAGATAACAAAACAGCAGAGAAGAGAGAGAGAGAATTTATTTGAAGGAAGGCAGAGAGGTCGGCCTGAGCTAGCGTGCTATAGCCTGCTACTCTGCACAGGGGGAGGTTAGGAAGGGAATGTGAAGGCTGGATGAGGGGTGATGATGACACAGAAGGATGCACAAAGATGAAGACAAGTTCAGCATTCTCATGGTTATCAATAAAGTTCAAGTAGGTCATTCAGAAGTGCCATCCGGCTTCCAGAGCAAGGCTTGAGTCACGAATCTAATTGAAACTTCACAAAAACGCGCAACGAAGAATCTTGTGTCTGATAGCTTCTCCTGCGAGAGCATCGCAGGTGCCAAGAAAAGACTTTAGATTATGCAAAGAGCAGCGATAAGCCGCTCCAGTACGGCGAGGAGATGCACGGCGCCTTTAGCGGCCGGAGTCTGGAGACCACAGAGAATCACGCGCATTGATTCTTCCAGTTGGTTCAGCATTTTTTAACGCTTTCCTCTTCATTCTTTTCGGCTCCTAGCTTGCCTATAGGGTTGTCGGCTTTGCTAGCCCTAGCATCCGCTCCTTGACGTAGGAGAACACACTACGGCATGGTGTCGTGCCCGTGGGAGCTACAGGGCAGCAAAGACCACTCCGTGACTGTGTCACCCATGGGCGACGAATGTTCGTCCTGTGCTCTCAGCGACCCTGAATTTGCAGTATAGGCGCGGTTATCGTCCTCGATGCCGGCACAGGCAGAGGTTGTCGTGTCCCCTGCGCCCCGCAATGCAGTTCTTTTGAAGTCACTCGGTGGCGCTTCTTCCGCTAGCGTTGTCTGTCTCGGCGTACAGATTGAGCAGTCTGTCTATGGGAAGATTTGTCTCTTGCCATTTTTCGGAGAATGCGAACACCCTTTTGCGTCTTCGGGCAGTCCTTAGGCGCTGCTTCGTGAGAGCCAGGATAGTTGGGACATTTCAATGAAGGTGCATCACAGTCGGCGGTATTATGCTGCCCACCGCAACGCCGGCAGCTAGGTCACTTGGTTTCTGCACACAGCGCTTACGTGGCCTATCTTGAGACACGTTCGACACTGCAGAGGCCTCGGGAAGAATGGTCGCACAGTAGCAATCTATTGAAGACACTCTGCACGCACTATACGTTGGAAACCGCGGTAATTTGCGAAGAATGCACTAATTGACCAGTTTTACTGAAAATTTAAACAAACGAATAAGTAAATACCAGCAGCTTCTGCAAAAGCTGCTGGTAGATGTTTCTTTAGAGTGTGCGCCGATGCATGAAATTAAATGTGAGGTCATGAACATTATGAGTAACTCATATCTGTATATGTATAACGCGCATTTAGTTTTGCTTTCTAAATTTGTGACGTTTGGCTTGGCTACTAAGTTTTAAGCTGACGCATTGGGCCGACACACTTTCGAAGAGCGCGGCGGCCCACCTGTAATTTGGAACACGTGCCTTGAAGGCGTCCCGCTTTCCATAATGTTAGGTTTCCAACTTGCACCGCCCTATAGCGGTTAATTACAGGCCTTATCGCCCTCGCCGTGGCTGCAACCTGCCCGCGGGCCGGCGGACGCATGTATTTGTCAGTCGACTTTGTTGAGAAGTGTTTTTTTTTTTCCTGCACTCAATTGTGGGGATATGTATAGTTAATGTGCTTAGGCAGGAGAAAAACGCCCCGAACCCGGAAGTAATTTCCCGTACGATTTCTTAAATATTTCGCGCCAAAATCGACTTACAAAACTGTGATTAGCCGGGGGCAACTTTTTCACCTGGCTGGGTGCAGAGCAAGGGAAGTCGGAAGGTGGGCTTTCCCGTGTTGTTGGTGGAGCATTGTATCCGGCCGCTTTCTCCCTTGCTGGCTAAATTTAGCGGTTTATATTGGGGCGTTAAAGCCGGAAGTCTGTCAGGAGTTTGTTTGCATCTCGAAAGAGTAATTTCTTCGAATATTTCCTTACTTTTGCTGGCGCCGAGGTCAAGGCCGCAAGTTTTTTGCGGAAGTTCTCTCTGTAGTCGTGACCGCGGGAGCACGTCGCTATCTGTTAACTATACCGTGGGTCCCAGTTAAAGTTAGCCAATCTGTTGAACGAAAAAAAAAGAAAGAAATAAAGCACGCTGCAAGATAAAATGATAAAACATGCTGTTTGGTCGTCAGACATCTGACAACCGAACACCGTAGCCTTTAAAATCGTATCTATATACCATGCGATATATGCGAACGTGTGTAAGGCGGTATTCCTACGCCAAAAGTTACACTGCTAAAAGGTTTCGGTGACTTGAAGGTGAAGGTGGGTCTGTGAACCCCTACTATATGGGTTACTGTAGGAAAGGCTACCGTATAACTTCTCCATTACAGGAGTACGTAAATGTAAAAATGAGCTCCTTTAAGTCAGTGTTGCCATGCTAAGAAGTTTATCATCGGTAAACCTACTTCACAGTAACTGTAGTATACTTTTCTAACCCGCATTATTGCCTTAAAGAAAAAAAAGAAACCTCTTTATTGAAATGCAGTGCCTTGTCGGAGTTTACCGCTCTTCAGTGGGAAAGTGAAAAGGCAGAACCTCAGAAGATGAACATAATAGTTAACATAATAGTTAAAGAGAACAAAGCAATGAATACGCGGCTTGTGAGCCATCAAGCCTTCACTCTAACGCTCTTGAGTCTAGATTATCAAGGCAGGATTTGAATTCACATTTTTGATAAGTAGAGGAGGGGTATTCCCAAGTTAAGGTTTCCAGCGTAGCAGGTCTATTGCACTATGTCTTGCGTTGACGTAACACAAGAACAGGATATGAAGGACGGAAAGTAAGGAGAACCGAAAAAGCGTCCGGTCGAGGAAAAGAACGATAAGGCATAGAAAGAAAGAGGATCTTCCCGTGTACAAATGACACGCATTGAACACAGGAAAGCGTTTTGAGCGGTCAAAGAGTCGTTAATCTTTAAATGTGGAATGTCACCTGCAGAACCTTCGTTCGCCGACGAACGAGGTCTGTGTAACCAATGTATTCTCTGCATAGACATAGGCCGGTCGTGCAGTTGGGCGAATGCCTACGAGGGATATTATCTTTGTAACCAAAACTGACCACAGATCGTGCAACAGGGTGGTCGATTGTCTCGGTGGAAGCGCAGAACAACGCACGCAGCACTGCTACACTGCTCTATACTGCTCTATACTGATCTATACAGCGGGAGTCAGTCAATTCCGAGGCTTCTCACGCGGGCTTCCATTTATTGTTTCCACTGCAAACTCAATTGTCGGGAAAGGGTGTAACAGGTGAACAAGCGACGCGAAATCAACGAAACTGCGATGCGAAAACATTCGGGAAAGTAAACGCAGAACGTATCCAGAAAAAAAAATATAGGGGGGAGGGGGAGAAGTAATGGGAGAGGGGGAGAGAAGAAACAAAAGTAAATGAAGTAAAGGTTGCTTTTCTCTTTTATTTCTTTTTTGTTGTGGGGGGAGGGGGGAGGAGGAAGGAGGAGTGGCCGTCGTGATCGAAGAGCTCCCAGTGTCGCTCGGAATCGTATAATTGGCCTCTCATTAAGAGGAGCGTCTCTCGAAAGGGGCACGCGACCGAATTTATTCGCGCTTGTCGCACGCTTCTATACTTCAACATCTTTTCTGCGGGGCATTATTTCGCAGTGCGAGCATTTACATTCTACTCACGTCCCTTTCTTTTCTGTTATTTTCCTTTCTTTATCTTATCGCTGTGTTATACAGGGTTTGTTTTATTACGGCGGCGCGTCCCTTAAAGCCAGAGGGGGAGAGAGAGAGAAAGAGAGACTGATGAGGAATGCAAGCCGTGCTGTCCTCTTTGTCTTGTGTTCTGTCATTAAACGGGCGCGCGCACGCAATGACGGGTTACATTACTCCTTAATTGCGATTACCGCTTTGGTTCAGTAGCCGCGCGACTAATAAGGGAGCGTCGTAAATCACTGTACTTTTCGTGGCAAACAGGCTCGCTCGCGCGCACTGTGAAACGGCCGATTGCAATCTGCGCGGTCCTTATATACATTAGCCTATCTGGACAAACTGTTTGCTCGGGACTGTCGCACTGAGGTTTTCGGGCTTCGCTATTTCTTTTATTTTTCTATTTTTTTCTGTTTTTATATTCTCAGAACAAACCTGGGCGACCTTAACAAGGCCATGGAGGGAGTATTGCTGATCGCAATCGTAAAATGTTGCTTGTAGAACACAACCACTTCGCTCCTATGCGCCTGCATGTAACAGCTAGCGCCAAGTGTTAATGTAGAGACTTGTGGCCTTGCGCACATGTATTAGCGTTACAGCGTTACTGCGGCACTAAAACGTGGCCGTGGGGAACAGAAGCTCTGAAGATATGTTTTGAGGCTGTGTTCAGCCAGAAGGCGTTACAAGCGTTCATGAGCTGCGCAGCATTGCTTGGCTGGAAAGAGTCGAAAACGTCATACGTAGCTTCATGCCGATATATATATACATATATATATATATATATATATATATATATATATATATATATATATATATATATATATATAGGATATGATACGTGTTCGGGCGGACGCCAGAGTGTATACAGGGAGGGGGATCTTCTGTGAGACCTTTGAGAAGTTGGATGCGGGCTGAGGTGGGAAGGGTGTCTGTTTATGCCTTGCGGATGATGGTGCCTCGCTGACGTGAATTGTGCGTGTTGCAGTAAGAAACAAAAACTTTAACAGGGTAACACAGTGCACTCGCACCTTGCAATGGGATATTTTAAAGACGATAGTCTTTCTTGGGGAACTTAAACGCTGAAAATTGGGTCTGTCTGTCTGTCTGTCTGTCTGTCTGTCTGTCTGTCTGTCTGTCTGTCTGTCTGTCTGTCTGTCTGTCTGTCTGTCACCCGATTCAGCCATCCGGCCAAAGTTGGACCACTTGCTTACCGCCCACACTACTTAAACTGGTACGGCTGTTCATCCTTGTGAACGTTATCGATCACAAAGTAAATATTACGCATATCTGAGGCGCAACATCACTAGGTAAGTATTAAGAGGTGTGTTCCTTTAATAGAAAATACATAGATACGTAACTCTAAAGACCCTAGTTTCTTAAGCTGCGCTGAAAATGCCATGCTATGCGCGCCGACGAACGACGTTCCCCGACTGCGCGCCGACGAGCGCCCTGTGCCATGGAGGAAGGATACCCTCTGCACAAGCTCATGTTTCCCGATGTATTGCCAGATGGTGTCCATGTCTCACGCGGCGCCTCCTCAATTTTATCAATGCCAGCCAGATGCGGCCGATTCAACATAAAGGAAGTGCTGTCTGAGGCAGGGCAAAACATAAATGGCCGCTTGATGAAATAATGCGGTAAAATGAAATCTGTTCAAACAAACCTTCATGCCAGGACGGAAATGGTACGAGAAGAACATCACGGGTGGCCGCGGATCAGACCAGCACTTATGTAGTACGGCCGGCAGAAGACTATCGTCTTTCGACGACATTTGCAGCGAAGCACGCAGATACGCGGCAATTTTTTTTCTCTCTTTCTTTTTCGTTTTCTTATGGCATTCGAGATCACAGGCTGACATTGGTGTGCCGCCAAAATATTGAAGCCCACGGCTTTCCAGAGCTTCGTTGAATACAGCCTCGTGAGGTGGTGCCGGAACCGCTGCTATTCCCCGCAGCGTCTCAGTACCATGATAGTACGATGACCGCAATACGTGAACCACAACGTCAATCTAAAAAAATTATTCTCATTTCTACAATCCTGAAATGGTTACCTATATAAAGGTTAAAATATTCGCTTCCTTGAGCGGCAATTTTCTCTTTGAAGTTGCATCGCGATTGCTAGGACGTCTTCGCTGAGGTTACGCGAACGAATTTACGTTAGAAATTCTATGGATTTCTTTTTATGACCACTGTAAAGGTTACGTCTTCTGAGATGAGTGTTCAAATTTGTAGTTGCACATACATGCAAGATCTCGTAGTTCGTAAAACATCGGTCAGGACGACGGGGGGACCTTGAAGGGGCGGTATGGTTGCCAGCGTCCGCTGTCCGAGACCATACCATACATCGCAGCGCAAAGGGAACGAATCGGATTCGCGTTTCAGCGCCATCCAACCTCGTCATCGTCGCCCCCCCCCCCCCCCCCCCCCCCCCGTTTGTAAGCGGGCGACTGGGCGAATGTCGAGCGTTCCGGTGTAAGCGAGGGCCAGACGGATGAACAAACATGCACCCTCATATTCAGTCTCACGGATCACAATTCCCTTCGTACACCGACGACAGAGACGTCTGGCGTTCCTCGTCTGATATGGTAATGCCGATCATAACCAAAGGATGTGGGACAAGGCGGAGAGAAAGGCGAGCAGACAAGGGGGGGAGGGGGAGGAGGTGATACGGTGGGGAGGCTGAGTGCAAGTGCATGGCGTAGGCGAAGTGTCTGCCCCTCGCAAGTACAGATATATCACGAGCAGCAGCACACGGGGACGTTGTGGTGGCGACGCGAAAGGGTGCGGGTATCCCTTCTCGCACAGGAAGCGAGGTGTCTGGTTTGGAATTGGCAGGAAAGAAAGGGGTTTCTTTTTACGCGTCCGCGAAGCACACGCGGAAGCGGCAGAATCTAGTCTCTCGCTCGCTCGCAGGTCGTTGCTGAACGCGCGATGTAGTACTGAACGCCGACTCGCAGCTGCGGCGCGCTATCCGGGCCCAGCTGGGATTCGCATACGGCACTGAGTACGTGGGCGCCGGCGCGAAACCTGAGACAGCGCCGGGCACCCTTGACGTCCGTCCTCAACCTGGCATCCTTTTGTTTTCTCGTTCTCCCTATCTCTCTCTCTCTCTTCTCACTCTCCACCTCGCTCACTCGACGCTCTCTCCTAGCCCAGTTCTCTGCGGAGCTTCCCACTGGATTCGTGCCAACCGTTCTACCACGGTGCGAGCTATAACTAACCTACCTGTTTATTTCGTTTGTTATTTTCTGTTGATGGCTACGGAGTAGTTAATGTAAACCGGAAAAACTATTCAGCACCCGGGGTTTATCCTTCTACACTGCCTCGCGTAGCTGGCTCCACTTTAGGCTCATCTAAACGGGCGTCTCGGTGCCGCTAACGGCTTTGGAGAACCGAGTGTCCGGTTCCTGCAGAGCTGCCTGTGAGATTCCGAGGCAAACATTTATCTCAAAGAATAGTTGCCTGGCGCTCGATTAGGGCTGAGAGGACACGCCTTTCGCTGTGCCGTAGTCTTCTGCACGATGTTCTACATACATGCTTTCACAAACATTTTGTTAGATATTTCTTCTACCTTTCCGTTGTTATAATTGGCCAAACTTAGCGATCGGCTCAGCGTTATTCTGAAACTCCGGATGGGTGCATTGTGGATGGTGTTTTGCAGTGCGTTATGTTTGGGGCACACGATTACGAACATGTAGAGCATACCTAAGAGGAATAAAAACAGAGTCTCGATAAACACTTCTGATGAGCGGATATCCCGAATTGAACGTCGACGAGTTCGTTGGGTGTCACGCAGGAAAATCATACGTTACGGTGACTCCTTTAGGTAATCCAACAACACGATTAAAGGCGATTGCGTAAGACGAATTTGTTCCTTCGTGGTTCAACTCCATGGTTCAATAGGCAGAGGTAGCACGATGCACTAGTAAGCAAAGTGCTGCAATATTGATGCGTCAAAGGCACACGATAAGCAAAATAAAGTGGGAGGCGGCTTCTTACGGACACTCTTCGCAGCTGGGAGAGAGAGAGAGAGAGAAAAAAAAACACAGAAATAAATGAACTTATGCGAGCGTGTTCAATGTAGCGTGGGTGCCCCTTAACGGCGCGAACTGCAGGAAAAGATTGCACTTCCTGCATGACTCAGCGTATAGCGTTTCCCCCGGAGAGAGCCGGAGGTCAGCACGCCGATAATCATCTCACCTTTCCGGCGACCGCGCGCGTTCTTGAAGGCCTCCACTTCTGTTTTTGTGTTTTTTTTTTTTGCATTTTGTTTTTATTTCTTCTTTTGCTCTTCGATACGTGAAGAGGCGGCAGCTTCGCTCGCTGTTAGCACCTCGGCGCTGAGCTCCGATGAAGCAAGATTAATAATCGCCTTCACGCTTCGATGCGGCCGCGGCCGTGTTTGTTAGTGTGCGTGCCGGGAAAGATGCGCGGAGCACGACCGGGGACTCTAGCACGGGGTGGTGGGATGGTGAGAGCAGGGAAATTGGGGGAGGGAACGTTGGATGACTGCTTTGAAAAAGCCTGCCGCCTATATGTGTGAGAGGGAGATGGGAATTACGGGCTTCCGTATTCTGTTTATCGGCAGCCTTGCTGTGTTTGCACTTGAGAGGTGTATACATTGTAGGCTTGCGGACAGCTGGCGTGGCAGTTCTGACAGTGTGAACTCAGGAAGAAGTGTTGGCGTGCTACGGGTGCAGAAGAAAAAAAAAACAGCTTACTGCGCTTAATACATGCCTCGGCGCGTTAGATAGACTGCGCCGGGCGATAGCTTTGAAACAGTGGTTAGCCAGTGAAAAATGGTCGCCGGAAAAAGATAAACGATTTATGCGTGTCATTATGAGAAAAACGAGGGAAAATAATGACATAAAGAGAAGATGGCAAATCAGTTGTGCCTTGGAAGGTGGATGAAGATTCACGAAAAGAAAAATTGTCATTCAACCCACTTGTAACACGAGGCTACAGAGGAAAACCATACGGGCTTCTCTAGAAAGTAAGTTTCGCAATTGAGAAAACGTGCTGGTCCAGGGAATCGAACCCGGGACCAAAGCATTTTTTGGGTGATCGCCTGTACCAGTGAGAGCTTACCAGAAGGTTAATATATCGCATAGCGAGGGCGAATTAATCGACAACTCGAAATGGCCGCTTTGAAACTTCGTGCTATAACTAGCGTGGATGACAAATGGTCCTTTCACGAACAGAAATTTATTTTAGTTAAACCAAAATCAAAGCTGACAGAAACGAGGTCAGATAGCTATGAATGTGCTCTCAAAGCCGACTCAACCTCCGCAACAGCTTTGAAGCCAACAACGATGTTTCCTGTGATCAACTAAAGTTGGCTTCACCTTGTGCATGCTTGCAATGTGGCAAACGTACCTTGCGTCTAGTTGTGCAATTGGAGCGATCTTTTGCTTTCCAAACGCCTAATTCTGTTTGTGTGAGCATACTCATTATAAAATTTTATACGAGCATCGACCTTTTCTTAATTTATATCACAAAATTTTGCTGGTTTTTCCAACAAGTTTTTTTTTAGGGGGGGGGGGGGAGGGGAGGGAAAGGTGGTTGTGGATAAAATGGGGGTGTTGAAGATTCGAAAACTTACAGGCACATGGTAGGATCAGTTGGCACTTCGCTATTGCAACTCCTGCATGATGTTAATTTTCTTCAGGCTACAAACTAAGGCGTACGGCTTATCAGAAGTGCCGTTAGATAAATTTAATGAGCGTGTATTCTTATCATGATTTACTAAGGTTTGATTGCAGTAGCGTGAGACTCTTCATATAGCGGCAACCACATTTCAGAGGTTAGTATGTCTCCTATATAGGAGATATGCCTACATGCCTACGGGCCTTCGTTATTATTTTTAGTTTCATACAGACGTTATGCCGCGTCGACACCCAAGCGAATAAAAGAAATACAATTTTTATTAACGCAATAATATCCAATTGCTCTAATAAGTATAACAGCTTAAAATATATCGCAAGGCAAGAACATAAATCGAAAATCGTACTATGCTATTCAATCGACTCGAATAGAATAAATAGAATAGAATAGATAGATAGATAGATAGATAGATAGATAGATAGATAGATAGATAGATAGATAGATAGATAGATAGATAGATAGATAGATAGATAGATAGATAGATAGATAGATAGATAGATAGATAGATAGATAGATAGATAGATAGATAGATAGATAGTGATTACTGCTGGCTCTCTTTTTTTCTCTTCGCTCTATTTCGTCATCTTCAATTCTCGCAACCTCTTCTCCACGCGGAAAGTAGCAAACCGGATTTACTCTGGATTTCTCCGCCCTTTGCTACGTATTTTTGCGTATTTTTTCAACTACCTAACGCTCGGCTTCATAATATAGCATACAAAAAGTATTTCAAATCTCCCACTTAGATGGAAAACTGCGGGTGTCCGTTCTTCGAAGAGTGTGCTGCAAACTGCTGAGGACACATTGTGTGAAGAAGAAAAAAGCTATGTAAACGGAGAGTCACGAATGACAGCCGGGACGTAGACAAGAACTCAGAGAAGCAATTACGACTGTGTCACACGTGGAAAGCAGGAGTCGTCCCAGATGAGTTGTTCCTTCAGGACTGTAACGAAGACGCAGGAGAATGAAAGGTAGGAAGGAAAAAAAAGAAAGAAGTAAAGAGGTTTCTTTCGCTGGCTCTTTGGATACTGAGAGCTATTGGATAAAGTAGACACAAAGACAAAACAAAAAACAATATATACGCCGAGAAGCGAGAAGAAGGCCGGCGCTAAAGAATGGTAAACTAGGGTTCACAAGAGCAAACAAGAGACGAGCGCAGTACGCAGCTAGCGACGTCTCGAGGCTATACGGCGAAGCTATACGTCGACAGAAGTGGAGCAGAAGGCAAACAATACCGAACAACGCAGCATCGTTGGCAAAAAGCCCGGGCAAAAAAAAAAAAAAAAAGAATGTAGAGTTTGCCGTGACACGTAAAGATTGTCACTGTTCGTGACACTTTCGTACTTTTTTTTCCTTTCTGTTTATACTTTACCGGAGGGTTATAGTCTTCTCGTGAGACGTTCGCTCCTACCCTGCCTTTCGCGTTACCCCCATCTTCTGTCTCGCTTTTCGTTTGTTCGTCTGGCATAACCTTGTTTCACCCCCCCCCCCCCCCTCCTATACTATTCCTTGTTTGTCGCTTTTTCTGCAGCGATACTCCCGTCCAAGACGCCTCCTTCTTTTTTCTTATTTTCGTTTTCTCCCGATTCGCTCTTCTGTTGCGGCAGGAAGGGAATCGAATCGAATAGAGGCCGGATCGAATCCAAGAAGGAGACGGCCGGGCGACGGTCGTCGAGCCTGAGAACAACGGGAGGACTCGTAAATAGCTGCCGTCGAGCAAAGTAAAGCACACGGATGCGAAAGGAAGACAAAAGAAAAAAAAAACGAAACAAAACAAAGTCGAATCAGGACAGACGCCTGATTGAAGGAATAACACCTAGAGGGGACAGTGATGTTGGGAGGGGAGTACTAAAGGAATAAAAGGAACCGAATTCCCACTGAGATCAAGCAAAAGAAGATAAGAAGAAGAACGAGGTTGGGGGAGATGGCAGGAGGGTAGGACGGATCGAATCAAAAAAGAGCGCGCTGCTCTGAGAAAATAAAACAGAAGATAGGGCAGCAGGCGGAAGGAGACGGTCATTCCAAACACGTCGATCTGCCTGAAAGGATCCGGAGCTGCTGCTGCAGCCGTGGTAGTAGCAGCAGCAGCGGTGGCGTTGACGGTAGTGGTGGTGGAGAAGTGTCACGACGCGACTTCGGGTGCAGGAAAACGAGGCTGCGCGAGAGTGTAGGGACAGGGGGGAGTTGGGACGACTGGGAGGGACGTCGGTGTTGGCGTTGGTGGTGGTTTGGAATGACAATGTCATCGAGGCAGCTCGTGCGGCCGTACCGAACGTGGATCTCTGGCTGGACCCCCGAGTCAGGAAAAAATATATAGATAGATAGATAGATAGAACGAGAGCAACGTACTTCTGCAAGAAGTAAACGAATAGTAGTCATGACTTTCTGGCTACGGTGGACCGAGTAAGAGAAGATAAAAAGGAAGATGTGGGGGACGTGACCCTTGCTAGGAATAGGCGCACAAGAAAGTCAATAAATAAATAATACAAAAAAAACTAAACTGAAGCCTACCAGGGGAATTGCAGGACACGAAGTGCGTGGGCGAAGACGTGTCTCGGAGGGCTGCCACGAAGCGGTGTAGGGGAAGACTTTAACGACCGAAATAAAAAGAGGCTGATCAAAACACGTAGGGACAGTGCTGGGAGGGTGTGCGGAGGCGTTAGATGACGAAACTGTCGCTCGACGACCGCGGGCCTTACGAAGTAAAATAAGCAAGCATATATAGCGTTTCCGAAATGTCTCCCTGCGCTTGCCGGGGCTGTTATGACTATCGTTACTTTATTTCACGTTTATAGAGAACAGGCAGACAACTAAGTAAGCAGGGTGGTGAAGGCGAATTCCCGAAGGGAATAGGTCGGAATGTTTCGTGTGGGCGAGCTTTTAGATAACGTATTTTGAAAGGTGGGGGGTTGGTGGCAGGGTAGCGTTCAAGCGACGACAGCCACGCTAACACTGACGTGCACACACTGAAAGACATGAGCAAGTGGGGAAAAAAGAAGAAAGGAGTGGGGAAACTGGAAAAGACACACACACGGTGATGTGTCCAACGCTCTGCTTTTTTCTGCCAGGCGAGTGCACGCCTTCCACCACCGTTCCTGTACGCTCACCAACAAAAGAAGCTAAAAAAATGTGGTTGATCCCTCTTATATAGGAATCGGTATAGAACACGAAAGTGAAACGTGTCTTCACAGAAGTAGTGTAATGTTTATTGCACATTGATATATAATGTCTATTGGTGTTTTGTGGCTAAAGCGCCCTTAGGCGTTGATGCACCCACGCTGACGCCTGGTGGCACGTCTCCTCCATCACGACTACCAACGTCGATGACCATGAGCAACCGTCGTGCATATGGAAGCTGCACTACGCTGCACACGCTAGCACAACGCGAAAGACGAAGCACGTAACTGACACACTAATACAACGCGCAGGACAAAGCACGTAACTGAATCGTCACCGAGTCAAATCAGCGCGTACAGCGCGTCGTAATTGCAGCCTCCGCGATCAACTTCAGAAACATTTTCAGAGCTAATTGCGGAGGCCACGCTCCGCTGTGCTGAGTACGGTGAACGCCAGCCACCTAAGTGGCGTTGGTAGTGCTTCTTGATGCCAGCGTCCCTTCGAATGCTGGCATCGAGGCGCCGTAGTGCTGAGACCACCGAAGCGTTCACTGTCGGTGCGCGTTAGTGTCATAATGCAGTACTTCTCTTTTCTGCTCGTAGGCGGCGGCACCGCCCCGAGCAAGAGCGCGGGTACACGGAGGAGTGTTAGATATATAAGGCGCGTCTGTGTAGCTCTCTGCAAATGCGTTTGTGGCGCAATGGGTTAAAAGCTCGGCGATCTATCGTCGCGGACCGAAAGGTCGTGGGTTCGATTTCCAAATTTTGCATGTTTGTGGAACTTTTTCTTCTGGTTTCTTTCTTTGTATTATGTTCTATGACGTATTTTCGTGACGGAAATACGTCAGTGAAGTCTTGGTGGACCCCGGCATAAAACACTTTCGTGTTAAAAAATGTAATCGCCCCACCTCGAAATCTTGCCCACCCGCCGCGTACACATTGCCTCTTCCATTCTGCGTGTCTCTTCTTAGCTGGACTCTTGTCGGGGCATTGTGTGTATTTTTGGAACTCTGGGATCAGGAAGTTCAACGTTTTTGTTGCGACATCGGCCGTTGTGTGTGCCTGCGGAATTGTGTCTGGCTTGCAAAGTTTGTTTGCTTGCTTGTTTGATTGCGTACTTTTACCGAAATTAAGCTATTTTCCGTTTTTACAACTATCTGAGAGCTATATCGCTTTTCTTTGGAAGTTTGCTTTTTCGACGGGCTCGGCATAAAAGTGCCCTCTTCGCTGTTTTGTGTCATCGCTAACATACTACGTAACCAGAAGAACGTCTAGCGCCGCTTAAACTTAGCCTAACCCAACGGTGTGTCGGAGCGAAGTTATACCCTTCTTCCACCTCCTCCCCCCCCCCCCTCCCACCGCCGTCATTTTCTCCGCATTTAGTTTTCTTTAACGTACGCTTTCGCAAGCGATGAATGGGTCACGCCACCGAGACACGTCCTCGATTGGGCAACTGTGAGAGAAATATATATATATATATATATATATATATATATATATATATATATATATATATATATATATATATATATACACTGCGTGGGTTGGTGGATTCTGCATTATAGCGATCGGGGTGTTACTTTTAGCACGCCGTTATGCTATCTTTCATTATATTTATGTTATTTTCTGACCATGTTCACCGACGGCGTGGGTGCTGCGTCGATGTTTATCTGCTATTTATCTTAAATTCTCTGTGGGCTCTATTTCTTTGATTTTAGTTTCTTGTAGCTGAAGGAAAGCAAGACTGGTGTAATCCGGCATCGACCCACGCCTCTGACACAGTGGCAAGAAGATGTCCAGCTTTCGCGGTCACACTCTAAACTCCAGGCCGCGCCTCATTATCATCACCTCTCCCCCCAACCTCCCCTTTTCTAATCACACATATGTCTCAGACTAGATCAATGTACTTTAGTATTTTTTTCAATCAATCTTTAGTTTCTGTGTTTAGTTGTATGGTGTCTCCGCCAAATGCAGCACATCTCCACTCGAAGAAAACGGAAAGCAAAAAAAAAAAAAAAAAAAAGGAAAAAGAAAAACGAAAATAAAAAACTAAATAAAAAGGTAATAAAGCTAGCAACAAAAAAAGCCTACACGCTCCCGACGTTCCAAAGGCAATGAGTCTTCCGTTGTTAATTTTCCGTGGGCGTTTCTCTTTTTTTTTTGTGTTAAAACGTTTCGCCTTTGCGTCATCGGAACACGTAGGGTCGCCAACAAGCTGCGTGGGCATGGTTCTAGCCTCAGGGTGCAACAAAGTTTACAATCTTCTCGCGCCCACAGCATGCAGTCTCGTAACCTCTCGCCAGATTTCTCTCTCTCTTCTCGTCTATCCTCCTACCTGAAACTCCCTAGGCACTTGTCGTCGGCAGTATTTATCGCCGAGCGATCGCATCGTGCGCCGCTGCAAACATACTCACACCGCGCCGAAGGAAAAAAAAAAAAAAAAAAAAGCACCGCTGTGATGCGTACGGCGACGCGCAAGATCTGGAATTACGATGGAACGCCGTTTTACCTATATAGATTTTTTTCTCACTTTTTTTTTCTCTCACACACGATGTGATAACCCGGTTGGGGCTGATACTGCCAGACTCTCTCAGTATACTTACTGTGTAGTGCAAATTAAAGAGAAAAAAATTCTGTCCCCTCTACCTTACAATTTTTTTCATCGGTTAATTAGAGTAGCGCAGGCCAGTCTTTCGCGCAGTGCGCGTCGAAGGCCAATCGAAGTTCTACTATAGCTCCCCCCCCCCCCCCCCCGCTTCATTAATTAGGCGCAGGCGACGACTTCCCACGTCGAAAACTCCGGCTATGTTAAATGTGGCGGCCTTGCCTGGCTCTCGCATTCCGCTTCGCGTTGTCGCGCTGAAAAAAACATCCTGGGAATTGAGAATCATTAGAAAGGGGAGCTCGCGCAATTAGGGCGGCCATGCTCCTCTCCTCCTTTTCTGCGCGTAATCGATGGGTGCCTCTGAGGGAAAGAAATAAATAAATTCTCGCGGTGCCCTGTTGGAAGGGCGCGACGCCCAATTGGGAAGGCAGTCGTTGGTCGTCGCTCGTCGGGAAGTTAACCATTAAGAGAAATATTGATGAGTGATCAGCAGGCCCCCGGTATTGGCAAGCTAGCTACCCTTTTGAGAACACTTGTTTGAAGTGGAGCTTTATTGATCTTCTTCTTATTCCTGTTTGGTTTCAAGGGAGAAACGTGGACGTGTTGCGCAAATACAGGCTATCGATGGCACCATAAACGCTACGTAGTTAAACGGACTGCAATACATGAGCGAGTCGAGAATTGGTTGCTACCCTTCGAGCATCCAAGGTTTTAAAAACATGGGTTTCAGTTATTTTGTCTGTATCTCCTTGGATAAATGAAGAAGATTGAGGGGGGAAGGGGAAGTAGATGCTACAGGTACCGGCACAAAAAAAGGGAGTTCGATGGTTGAGGAAATCGGTTGTTGAGAGCAATACACTCTGAGTAAACCCATGCAATCATTGGTCGTGGTCATTATAGTGCTTTCTTTGCGCTTTACGTGAATCCAAATACGGGCCTGCCTGTAGCACCAGATGCAGATTGCACGGGTGCCCGCTCATTAATGTTGCAATTTTAGAGTTAGATTGGATGGAGCTTGTGCCCGTAATTGCGTGTCAATTTATATTTTCGGAAAGCTTTTTCGACTCCCTCTCAAAACGTCAAGCTTCGAGGTTGAGGCTGTGGAAAGGAAGTAGATACAAGTAAATGGAGTCCGGCGCGATCAGGCCGACCACGTACGAAACAGTATAACGACAATGGACGCACGAAGAAAATAGAATATTGATTTCTATGGCCGATTAGATAAAATTTATGAGATTGCCTCCTATGAAAAAAAATAATAAAAGTCGCGATTATCTCTTTGAGAGCGCGCTTCTGTTTAATGAACGGCGGGCGATGTTAAGAAGGAAAGCGAGTATACAACCAATTATCAGCTCTGAACTCTTCAGGCGGAGTAATTTATTGCGGAAACAAGCTACTCCATAGCATAGTGTTAATCTTATAGACGTCTCGCGCAAAGCCCAGTATCTTAAATTTTGTTCTCTGCGTAGTTTGTCCTGCAGTCGTGATGGCCCGAAGAAAGATTAACTAAATAATGCTTATCCGTTGAGCTCATTAAATGCACATAATAACTGATTTCAAGTGATCGAAACACTACATTATGAGCCCACTGCTTTAAATTCGAAAGCTCCTAAAGGCGTTGCATCTAACTGCTCTCATATTAGGAGAAATTAGAATAAATTTGAAAACCTTGTTTTTTTTACACGTCCCGATATTTATGCCCTTGTTAATCACACTTTGACATGAAATTTGTTATTGGATATAGCTTCCGCTTAAGTATTTGCCTTTCCTTTAAAGGTACTTTTTTTTTCGTTTGCATTGTCATTCGTCTCCATTTTGCGCTTTTCTAATGCTTTGTTCCGGCGTTAGCAGGATAACACGCCACATTTCGCTATCACAAAAGCACGTTTTAAGTCCCGCGTGCAAGTTTTGTGGTTAGACTTTCTTTGTGTTATCGAGGGAAGAAACGGGTTTAACTGCATTTATTACACATCCTGATATGCGTCTCTGACTTACTTGTCATGCCCTGCCTTATTGCAGACGACAGAAGTGACATAGCCGGCGTATTTTAGACATTATTTTGACATATAAAGCTTTCTTCAATTACTTCCCAGGTTTGTCAAGAAAAAGCTGCGAATTTGTCTTCGTCTGCACTCCTCGCAGTTGGTAATGTCTGAAACATGCCTGTAATGCCACTCCGCCATCTTCAATACGGCAGAGAAGAGCCTGCGAGATTCGATTCCAATATCTGCTTGGGTGCATCTGAGAGGAGCAGACGAACACAAGTTCGCAGTTCTTTCTTGACAAACTAGGCAAGTAACAACGCCGAGTTTTACTTTGAGCGATCCGGGCGAAAAAAAAAAAATACGATGCTTCCGCAAAATGTGAGCAATAACGGAGCTGCGGTAAGCGTAAAATGTTTTTTCTACACTTTTAAAGGAAAAACACACGTCCCTGTACAAGACCCTTGTCGACGGTGCTCCCAGTAACAGACAACGTAATAAGTGCCGACTTGCATGATTTTTCGAGCTCGGAAGCGCGATGAATGAATATTTGTGCATATGTGAAAAATTCATGAAGCTTGCACAGCACGTGCTGACCTAAAACATAAAGAAGACGCTTGATGTTGGTTGCGCCCATAACAACGTCCATGCACATGCATGGCGGTAACAGACGATAGCGGATCAGGCGGGCTTTCATCCGGGTTTCTGAGCTGGTTGCCGTTGCGCGGTAGCACGTGACTTCCCGAAAAGCCCATTCGCGCTTGGCAACCATGCAGACTCTGGGAGTCTCGGAGGCCATAGCGAGAAATACTGTGGTGCACGAAGACGACGTTGCGCACAGGGGCATAGAAGTCGTTCTCGAGACGGCGGCGGTGTCAGGCTGTAAGTGCCTGCCGCTGTAGCAGTAAATGAATTCAGTGCCGGAGGTTAAGTTTGCCTGGCGTACAACTGTCAGCTAAATAAAAGTTTAGGCATCATGGAGGTATTGTCACGGGAGTTGGTGCTCTCACGTCCTAACTAAAAAGTATGCACGCATACGTGGGCGCAAAGTTCTTTTGGTGCGGAATGTCGTCGCCGCTGGCTTTTATGTATCAATAAAACAAGAAAACAAAAGACGAAAAGTCGGACTCGAGCAACGGCAAAGCGGAATGTTCAGTATAAACGATGCCTGCAACGTGTGCAAGAGAGAACTGCGGGGTACGTCCTGTGTATTTCGGCGCGCCTGCAGCCAGCGCCGAGCGATCGGATCTGGCAAGGACATTGTCGCTATCACCCCAGAAAGCGAGTCATGCAGCGGCGAACCTTGCGTGCGCGGAGGAAATTTACGGGCCACATCTGTCCGGTCGAGAAGGCAGCGGAGGAGGTGTGGGGGGGGGGGGGGGGGGGGGGGCGAATATGCAGGAATCTCTAGGAAGTGCGCGACAAGCCGAACGGTTTGGGCGCCCATTTACTCAGTACCGTCTCCTCGTTCACCCCTCCCTATACGTCATGCCCTCCCCGTAAGTCGGCACTACTGGTGGCGAGGCATTTGCTGCGCGGAATTCGGCGCGTGAGGAGGGAATGTCGTTCGTTGTTAATGAGTAATCGCGTCGCTTATACACGGCGAGGCCGAGAAGGTAGAAGAAAAAATGAAGTATCTGTTGGGGGGAGTACCTACGTCCAGTAGGTACTCAAACGCCCAGGGGCGTTTCTCCTCAGGCATAGCGCTCATAAAGGTCGTCCTTGCCGGCGAACACCGAAAGACAGGCGTAGCATTCACAAATATTCTTCGTTCGCAAACGCTGTTCAGTATTCACAAGAAGCCTTCCCTTACAACACGTACAGTTGCGTGCAATGTGAACTGCAACATGGTGTCTGTGGTCGAAGGGGCCCTAGGACTGCGTGGGGGCAACCACATACGATAAAATGGAGAAGTAAACGCAGTGTTAATTATTGGCATTTATTCGAGGAAACTTATGTGTGTCAGCGCCACTGTGCACACATGAGGCCCCTTTTACCATGCTGACCAGTGCTACAGCTAATGTTGCACGCGACCGTACGTACAACATCACCGTTGGTAGGCACCTGCTTCTATGAACAGTTCGTGTAATAGCGTTTTCTTTCTCTTTCTTTCTTTCTTTTTCTTTCTTTTTTTGTGCTTTTTGCGTGAATTTAGACCCAGATTGATACCGTTATTTTTTTTTTTGAGGAACCCGAAAGGAGCCTTATCCACGTTTATCCCGAGTTTCATTCATTCGTATAGTCTTGTACTTGCAGGATACACGGAACCACGTCTCTGAACACGAAATCCACCTTTAGGATGTCCTATGACAACATGACACAGATACTGTCGTAGTGTGTTTAGTACTTTTTCCCGTTTCGTTGACTTTTTCCGATCTTCGTTTTTGATTTCTTCTCTCATTGCCTTAGTGGGTTTGTTATTGGAGACGTTGACTGAGCCTGCTCTTCAATAGGCTATTATTCTATGTTCTCAACAAGTAAACAACGACAACAACAACAACAACAACAACAACTACAACAACTTACTTGAAACACGGGTGCCTGCCATGCAGTGTGAAATATCATTAAGCATGTCTCGGTGTAAAGCATATCTGCGGTAGGCTCGCAATAGTAACACTTGCCTGGGCTTTGTTCTGTGGCCCAACACCACCGGTAAGCAAAGATTCCTTTTGCTCATCTAGCTCAAATGACTCCGTGGCGCCTTATACGCTGCAAATAAAAGGGACATCTAGATCAGGCGCGACATCATTAAAGCAAGATGTCACCGCGTTCAACGTGCATTGCTCCGCACTTGAGCGGTTATATATACAGGTTGAGACGCTTCCGCGTGCTTTAAAGAAAACTTGATCGCGCTCTCTGTCGAGTCCACCATAATTTGATTCAACGGAGCAACGGGTCGTCGAAGGTGTACTATCTATATATACTTCCCCGTGCCTTTATATCACCCCGATCTTTTTTTCCCGCTGCCCGGTCATTCTCCTTCTAGATGTCCAGTGGCATTTATCTACACACGAGCAGGCATCAGGCCGTCTGGAAGGAAGCAGAAATGACCATCGCGGTATTTTATGCTCGGCCGCAGCGACGCAATCCTCAAGAATGTGGTCACCTTGACCCTTTGGCCCTTCGTATGAGTGTGTCTGTTCCTATAGGACTGTTTTAGCTTGGGTTTCGGCGTGTGACTGGGAAGCTCCGTGTCGTCCTCTTTAATGAGGAAGGGAAACGCTCGAGTGTTTTGGGCGAGTGAGCTCCTTACACGAACGCATCTTGGCACGACATCGAATGCGCGGCCAAACCAAAGCAGTATATAGTAGTAGCCCAGTGATAAGCACCAAAGCGAAGCTAGAAAAAACAAAGAAGAGACCGAATGTCCTGGCTATTCTTGCTTTCCATATTTAGAAATACTTGTGCAAGCGCATGAGAACACGGAGACTAGAGGAGACCCGAAGAAAAGAAAATCGTCATATATGGGGGTCACGATACCGCGCGTTAGATGACCGCCATCGTTTGCGTTTACGCGATATCTCTCTGCCGCCTGCCTGCCCGCGATGCAGGTCGGGTTTTTCGGAGCGCCGAAGGAACACCAGGCATACCTGATGAGCATCGTCCGTACACGATATCCGGGAACTTGTCGAAGCGGGCGCTCAAATCGAGCACTATATACGCAGTTCCCCACTGTTATTTGACCCGGCAACAAACCTCTCTGATCCTGGTTACGTCGAGTTGGCTGAGTCCGCGTCGGGATCGAGGTCGGGCAGATTTCAGTCTTTTCAGCGCAAACAAAAATTGGGGGGTAGGTGGGGGACGCTCCCAAAGGTGTGTTATATATGTACGTCGCTACAGAACTCAAAATTGTATTCGTTTCGGACTAAAACTTTGTTTGTGATCGTAATGCTCCTTGAATCCGCCAGATGAGCGAATGATTTTACCGCTGATGTATCCTCCTTGAGATCTGTGAAGCTAGCTCTCCGCACCTATGGAGACCGTTCCGGTTTGGCTCTGAGCGCTAATGACGTCAGAGACGCGATCTTCCGGTCCTCTTGACAGCTCCAGCGCTGCTCTTGGATAAGCGGACTGAGATTGAACGCAGATTTTTCAGAATGCTAGTGTAGTAGTCATGAAAGTTGTAGATAGTGGGAGAATGGCGGGCATCCGTGATGTCACGCGAATATCTGTCGGTAAAGACAAGCCGTCACAACAGCTATGGGCTGCCACTTCCTAACCTACCCAGTTAGCTCACGGGTTCAATCAGAGTGCCCAAACAATGCCGGACTCTACCGTTGTGCTTTTGAGCAGATTGCCTGATTGACCTTTTACCGAAGCTAAGCCCCTTGAAGCCTGGTCCTATCTTTCAACAGCCCAGAAAGCCATACGAGCGCTTCTGCAGTACCTGAAGGCAACGTAGTCGAGGGCACGACTTTAGACATGCATGCTACAGCTTGTCTGTACATAGTGCACGTTATTGATTTCTACCCCTGTCTGCTCTCTCTCTCTTTACTGCGCCCTCCCCCTCCTCATGTGTTGGGTAGGAAACTAAACAAAATCTAACTTAAACTCCCGACCTTTCCGTTCTTCTCTCTCTCTCTCTCTCTCTCAGTTCATGCTGAGACGGCGTGGCACGCTTTTATCGAGACAAGCGCCCGCACAAAGCGTGGCTCGAACAGCCAACACAAGGTTAGCGGCTAGTACGTAGAACGCGAATGGTGGAGACAGAATTCGATCGAAGGCGGCAACAGCGGCAGCCGGAAGGCAGAACGAGTGCAAGCAAACAGACAAACAAACAAGGAGCGCGCATCGCGCGAGTTTTAAAGGGTGATGGAAAGATAAGAAAGAGGCGGCCGAAAGGTTGAGGGGGGCGACGAACGGGAGCCGAGGCATCGATATTGATTTATTGCTGGTTGTCAGCGGTCGCGAGGAGTTGTTGCCGGTGGAAGGGCAGAGTCGGGCGCTTGAAGCGGAAGTTTTGAGCGAGGCCTTTTCAGATAGACGCGACACGCGGGTTTGCGACGGCGATGCGACCGTGGTCGTTTCTGAGACGCGAACGGAAGGAGCGATATAAGGTGAGAAGAAGGGTAGGGGGTCGGATGCTTGGCGAAGAATCGACAAGAACCGTCGCTTGCTCGCGGCGACTGCGTGGTTGCGTAAAGGGCCGGTTGGGAAAACGACACGAATATGAAATGAACAAGGGGCAGGCGAGAGGGAGAGAGATAGGGCTTCGAACCGTGCGTTCGTGATGCGCGGTGAGCAGCTATATAGCTGTCCGTTCGTACCAGTCCATCGGAGGCGCCTGTTGGCGAGCCATTAATGCTAATGTCCTCACGCGGCGTGGATGCGTGGGTTTCTGCAGGCGCCTGGCCGCTTATATATAATGCTGCCCGGAGGTGAATGAGAATGATGAGAGCGAAGGAGGTGATGAAGCGAGCCTGTCTTTCATTTCATCACCGTTCGTTCGTTCTTTATTTTTTTATTTTTTTCGCCCTTCCTTTCAGTTATTGCCTTGAGTCCTTTCTATTTTTGTCACTGGTCATATTTCTGCGCCTTTTGACCGGTGTCTCCGAGAACGATGTTTTCTGCAGTCTGGAAAAAATAACGGCCAGAAACCGAGGTGTGGCTGTGTAGCGCTCAGAATGCGCTAGAACTCTTTGGTTATGTTGCAGGCAGGATAGTAAATGAACAGGCCTTACAAGTTCACACACAAATAATACGTGCCGAACTATATGCCTTAGGGAAGGTCTCCATTGCAATAATAAAAAATACAGGGACAATCGGCGCAGTCTATTTTCTCGCAGCTATACAGCGTTCAATAACAACAACTCTTGTCAAATACGGTCCCGCTGTTTCTCGTCGAGCCTGAAAGGAACACGCTGTCATCAAAAAGAGGTGATACGTTGATTAGTTCTTTTCCTGGGGAATACCTTTTTCTCGACACAGCGTGTAAATGAAAATGCAAAATCTGCTAACGCGGAGAGTTCAACTCCCCTAGTATTAGAGCTTTTCTGCAATATGGTTTTGGTTTCTCGCTCTAACGAACTGAGATTCGCAAGGGGCGATCCGTGAACTTCGCGTTGATTTGTGCGTGGTGAAATTCCTCGGAATGGTTCAGCGTATATGGCTCTCCGTGATCAGCTGGCTTAAATTATGAGGCCAAACTGATTACCGTATATACATGACTAACGACCGAACTCGTGTAAAAACCGCACCCCTTACTTGGTATAGCTCAAGATTCGCAAAGAAAAAAATGTTTAAATAAAAAATTTTAAGACCGAAGAAAGCGTTGTAACTTGTGTGCATGCTCTAATACTATATACGTTATAAAGCAACAGAGGTCGATCTTCTTGCACAAAGAAATCAAGGGTATTACACATGGTCAGAAAAATTGGGCCGCAGTGGCCCACCCCTTTGTAAGGGCCGCACCTCGCCAAGATCACGAAAAAGTAAAGTACGGCTCTTACACGAAAACTTGAAAACTTGCTTTTATTTTACGATACAACACGACATTTTAGCCACAAAGAGCAAAGAACTCTTACTCGAGGTCCTAATCCATTTTTAAGTGTAATATATTTTTTTCTAAATCGAAAAGAAGGAATGCGGCTGAAGTTTAGCTCCTTATACAGCCGCTCTACGCCTGTTGCTTCGCGTGAGTATACGGCCAGTAGACTGGAAACGAAAAAGCCGGAAGTTTACGAGGACAATGCTTGCTCACTTGCACTTAAGTCCCCTGGGTGCTTATTCACCTCTGTTCAGCTGGCCGTATCTGTAGAATCGTGAATCGACTTGTTCATCATCTTCAAGCTTTTTAAACGTGCCTTTTTGTCCTTTCTTTTGTGTTCCTTCACAGCGCGAGTCCAGAGCCAAAACGCGAGAGCCGCCTCACGTCCATCATCGACCAGCTGCTGATCAACAAGACCAAGGACTACTTGCAGCAGTGCAGCGACCTCACGAAGAGCACCAACCACCACAACAACAGCAACGACACTTCCCAGTCGCCGGCGCTTGACCCAGGTGAGAAGGCCGCATGCCGTTGTCCTTTATACGTTATTTCAAGCGTTAGATTTATTCGCCTTGCAACGATGAATCCTAACCCTTTTCAGGCAGTGGTGAAAAATATACGCAATTATATGCGAAGTAATGTCACAAAATGAAAAAAAAAAAGCAAAGAGTTACAGGAGATCCTGTCTGCGTTCATGTGGGTTTATTGTGCTTGATCTCTCGCTAACAGGCTCACTGATAAACAGCGCGAACAGTTTATGATGCTCTGGCTGTGACGTGGCTACCATCGTCTTCCGTCGAGACGTGTACAACCTGCTTGGTTGCGCAGCGTTGTTCGAGAGTTTTATTGCTTCTGGATGCCAGTTTGCTGTAACAAACATCTTCGACATGTTCGTATATTTAGGCGTAAGAGTTGCAGGCGACTTTTCCTGTTTTCGTTTTTGACTGAATCAAAAGAAGGGCGAATTCCTGCGCGTACGTTGTTGGCGTCGAGCTTTATAACGTAAAATCAATACGGAATGAGCGTTCTCCATTCGTTGTGTTTCTGTGGCCATGACACCACCGCCGGGAGGAAACTAAGCAGCAAACGCAACGAGTAAAAGAATAAAGACGTCGCACCGAGGTCAAGCTGAAAGCACTCAGAGAAGAGTCGGTCGAAAATGCGTCTCTCGATCGACCCTCTGCCGTTCGTTCGTGTTTGACTCATTTTCCTTTCCTTTTTCTTTTGTTTTCTTTTTCTTTCTTTTTGGTTTTGGTTTGGCTGTGAGAAAATATGTCCAGTGCTGTAGCGCGGCTTCGTCGATAGTTGGTCACATTAAATCTATGCAGTGTTACGGAAGCTATAAATGTTGTTTTAGTTTTTTTAGAGTGAGAGAGAGAGAGAGAAAGAAGGAAAGATACATGCAGAGACTTCTGAGAGCGCCAAAAAGCAAGCCTCCGCGACTGGTATAGAAAGTTATTCAAGAACAGAAACGTACAGCCACCGTCATGCTTAACACGGACAATGAAGACAAACGTTGTGTGGCTCCAGGAGCCGCATTATGTAAGGATTATTTTCCTTTGATTCTATTCGTTCCTTATCACCCGTTGCAGTGAGTGGCCGGTACTGGCGATAATGAAGGCGTGGCATCGAGTCAACCAATGAAGAAGGGCACAATGAAGGACAAATGAAAGTGATCTTTACGCAATAGGGGCCCCAAGGGCGCTTTTTGTAACGATCCGGTCATTTCTCCGTACAGCATTTCATCGCGCAACATCGCTTCACCGTTTTCGCCGGGATCGGCCACCTGGTGCCATGGATGATAAGAAATACGCGAGTTAAATGCGACGAAAACACTCCTGAAGGAATACGGCCCCAGTTGTGGTATTTTGCGGACCCTTTTCACGAAGCCACGCGCTTCCGCCTTTGTTTGACAAGATCGGCTACTTGGCGGCGTGGATGATAAATGATAAAAGAAGCTGCTATTTTTTAGTTATAATCGTTACAGGAGTTGGTACGTTACACATACATGGTGTACTAAACTGTAGTCAGTAGCTCTCGTGTTTATCTTTCTTCTTATGAGTTCGCCCTTTAATTTATCACAATTTCACCAGAATAATTTGTAAAGTCGACCGGTATGAAGCTATATATACATATGTACGCGTATACTCTCCGCGCTCCCCAGTGTTTATCAAGGCGACTGCTCAGATTTCTCAGCACTGCACACTGTAAAATAATCGACATCCTTAGAAGTAAACAAGCGTGTATATCGGTTTAACTCACACCGTCACACCCTTGGGTGTAAGGGTGTAAGGATGTGAGTTACAGATCACAGATAAACATACACCCTTAAAAATGTACAAGGGTATAAATCGATCTATAACGCACACATTACATCCTTGGGTGTTCTGAGTCTAAAAGTGTAAGAAGGGTGTGAGGATGTGAGTTATAGATCAAGTTACACCCTTAATACTGAACAAGGGTTCAAATCGATCTATAACTCACATCCTTACACCCTTCGAATTGCGAAACTACTTGAAGAATCCGGAAAAGCAATGACAGATATGGTTTAAGGTTGTAGGAAGGGAGTAAGGGTGTGAGTAAGAAGGGGGGAGATCAATTTACACCCTTACTAACTTTTAAGGGTGTAAATTGTTTTACAGTGCACCATGGTTGTGAGGTATGGACCGATTTACACCCTTATTCACTTTTATAAGGATGTGAATTATTTTGCTGGGCACGCACCCCTGCCTCTATCTGTATGTACTGCATGCTATACCGTCGTGCCGAATCGCGAGCGCTTTGACGGCTGAGAAATCAGGAACGGGGTGAAGGGCGCTCTTGTTCACTCGCGCGGGGCGCGCGCCACTTGCGTCCCTTTGACAGCTCTCCGGCGAAGGCCGTCGCTGCGCTCGCCAGCGCCGAGGTTGAACGGTCCGGTCGCGCGCGAGCGCAGTTAGAAATGCTCCGGTCGTCCCCTGCGTCCATTAGTTTTATCTCGCCAGACATTCAGCGCTGCTTCGTCTGTGTATACGTTCGAGCGACGAGTGTTGTCTCGGGCTCTGCGTGTGCGCATCTCTGAGACGCGCGCATTTGCGCGCTTGTGTCTTTAGACGAGCACTGCGTGTATAACTGAGTTGTTATAGAGTGCCTTTGAAATCGTGGAGGTCACCAAAGTGTGCCCTTGTGTGGGTGCTGATTTTTTGAAAGACTTGACATATCGTGGTGTTTGGTTTGGCCGATGCCGAAATGGTCTTTCTTTATTTGCTTGTTTGTTTACGTTTTCAAGGGTGGCAGTTCGGTAAGTGCGGTACTCGCTGGATATTATGAACGTACCATTCCAGTTATTGGTAGGCCGCATAATTTACAATAGCTTTGGTTAAATATGGTCGTATGTGATCCTGTACAAGACTCATATGATATAGTATACCTATAGAACTACTTGACAGGGACACTCGTTTTTTTTTACTTCTTTTATTTTTCTTCTTTTTTGATAAAGCACGAAGCGATTCTGGCAAAACGCTAGACAACAAAAATAATCATACGTGAAAATTGGAAGTGATGAAATTATTCGTGTAATCAATCCATGGGCAAGACATTGCATTAGTTGAAAATTCATTCGGTATTTTATTTATTTCGTGTCGATTACACGTTGAAAAATATGCAGAGTAGTATAATCATAATCTACATTCAAAATACATGCTGTCCCTAGCCTTCTCTTGCGGGAGCATCAAAGCGGTGTCTTCGAGAATTCCTTTCATAGTGTCACTTTCTAGGACTGACGAAATTGAACCCCCTCGTGTGTGCTGTATTGGCACCTACCACGTCGTTGCGGCTTGGTACAGCGGCTTGGTAAGACTACGATAGAATTACAAGCTCCCATAGAATCGTGCCTATTCGTCGACGCCTACAAAACGTTTATTAACGGCCGTATTCGCTTAAACTTTCTCGACGTACGCAACCGAACCCGCTTTATATAGCGGTGTTCACTAAATCTTCGTTTATGAGGTTTTTTGCATACACGAACGATGCGTGCGATCGCCATATCCCTGTTTTCATTCAAGACGGCACAAGTCCTTGCCCCATTCTCACGCACTACTAAGCTGGTGAGGCGGGTGTATACACACGGGGCACGCAACAACGCCCAGAAACTGAAAGGCAATGGCATTCAGGCAGGTAGGCAGGAAGGAGACGACGTACATATAATACAATATACTTTCAACCAAACGTCGTTTACACCGAGGCGGCTATATATTTCTCGAATCTCGTTATCATGCGCGCGTTGGCGCCTATATCACGATTCGCGCTCCCTCTTTCTCTTCTTTTTTTTTCTTCGCCCCGCATTCGCCGCCGATTCTGGACCGGCACAGTGCTGGGGCGTCGTGTGTCGGCAAAGCTCCTTTCGCGCCCGCATATTTAACGCCGCCGTCGCCGTCGCCGTTGTGTCCTTTCTGCCAGCAGGTGAAACCTCGAGTCCCTGCAGCTGGGTTCGGAAACAAACGACCCCAAAGCGCGTGCCGTGGCCGAACTCAAAAGGGCGGGCCCCCGGCGGCGGCGGCGGCGTATACGGCTTTATGCGACGCTGACGGAAGCGCTTGTTAAAAGAGCGCGAAGGTGGCGGTGTGCTTTTGCAAACGAGCCCCCCCCCCCCCTCCCCCCCCCCCCCCCCCCCCCCCCCGGCCGCCGCTGCGTTGTTGCGCCTTGAAGGTATACGACTGCTTGGTGCATAGCGCGGGGCGCCGTGTCATCAGCATGCGGCGCCACATCGCTCCGCCATATCGTGGACCGCGGAAGGTCACTGGAACGTAAACCTTTCGCCGGCGGTGTTCGACGTCGCGCCAGCCGTGCCAGCAGGCGGGCTTCGGCGGGGCATTTTGTTTTCTCGCGTATACAGCAGGGCGACGCGCGGTGTTGCATGGGCGTTAGCCGACAACAAAACGCGTTCGCCGGGACAGCGCTTGCGCCAAATGGCTGCGGTGTTTCTGCGGCGTGCGACGTCGTCGCTTGTGTATAGTTGCGGACACCTGTTTGCGCCTTGGAGCCCCTGTGCTGTTATGTGCAGCACTCAAACGGATCGGGAGAATGCGTAGTCTGAGTCTGCACGCAGGGTATGAATCGAGCGCCATTCTGCGCGCTCAGTATACGTCGTTGCGTCTCGTGATCGTGCCCTATAGAACAGACCTGCGCTGATTACGTGTGACAGTTTGAAAGCTCTATAGACTTTGTTTCATTTTAACCGAATCGCCTCTGTTTATCTAATCGCACAGGCCCAGATATGTATAGTTACTCCGCATGGCCAATAGTGCCAATTCTGGTTTACTCACTTGGTGGATAGTGAAACGTATATATTTGCCTTTAAACAGAGAAAAAAAAAAAAACACGTTCTCACTAGGCGTTTATTTTATCAATATATTCACTAACGCTACGGAGAAGCCTTCCTGAAAACATTGCAACGATTCGCCTTAAGGTTGTCTAAACTTCCCCCTGCGCAAATGCTCCCGATATTTTCATGTGCTAAACGTCCCAATTACACCGAGACGTGCGTAACTGCCGAAACGACAGGTTACAGAGTCTCTCCGTATGTAGAAGCCAACTACGAACCAATTGGCTCGCGAGCATTCCAGAGCACTAAGCAAGATATGAGTCTCGGCAAAGCGAAGTAATATGGTAGACGTGGCTTCGTCGGAGCGATACGCAGTGTTGAGCTGAACACTCCGGCCTTTCTTCGTGAAGCGGGTCACACCCGAGGAAGCCACGAAGCCGTACTTACAAACTGATCTAGCGGGTTTACATATTCCCAGCGGCACTGCACGTAACTATACATCCTTGAAGAAAGAAAAGCAGAAGAAAGTTCACAGTATACATATGCTTGCCTTCGTCGCGCGTTCGACCCGCGGGGGCATAGAGAAACGACACGCCCGTTGGGCCGCACCCGCCCCCCCTTCTCACGCCATGTGCACCGTTGTATATTAGCTGTCGATTGCGGGACTTCCAGGCGCGAGAAACAAAGGCGCGGGAGTGGCCCGCTCGCTTTATCATGACTGTTGAGGCGCCATTGTTCGGTTTCCGTTTGACCTATTTAACTTTTCGCCGAACACTATAATTCTCCGCGCTCGCTCGCTCGCGCGCTCCCTGCTGTTGCTGCTGCTGAATGCTGCACGGGACCTCGACGACTTCTCGTCGTTGCGATCGTCTCGCCCACTCGCTATCGAGTATATATGCACACACACAAACGCGCGCGCACACAAACAACATGGAGGAGCGGCGAGCTATCTCGCTAAGACCGCGCGGACGACTTGACTACTGTGTCAGGTCGTTAAAGGGTTCAAGCGGCGGCTCGCCGAGGTCGTTTCTTCCTTACTTTATCTCTCTCTTTCTCTATCGCGATCTTTTCAGTCTTGATTTTGTTTTCCGGGTGTCATTTTTCACGCGGTCGTTTGCAACGCCCGTATTGTGAGATTGTTGCCCCGCGCGGGAAGTATAGGCTGGGCGAGAGCGGTTCATTTTCGAGCTGATGACTTTGACGGGTGTAAGAAGGAACGCTGAAGACCCGGAGTGCGCCGTCGTTTGATTTCTGCTGTGGCTAGAGTTGGCTGTAGATACGAAGGAAGCATGACGACTCTAAAGCAACTTTGACAAATGAGAAATGCCGCGTGCTGTATTGAGCGAGAAAGAGGCAGCTGTGCGAAATACGGTGCACACGGCGGTAAGGCTCTACTTAGAGCAAATATAGCAAGGGCGATGAACCAGCCTTAGCTCTCGAGATGCTCCTTCACCCGATCGCGTTTTATTGCTCAGTCAGCAAAGCAACAAAACTTACTTAAGTACAAAGGAAGTCGTGGGAGTAGGCTACGGAAGGCAGCACGTTTCATTCGGTCACCAAGCAGCAGAGTAAAATTTAACGATTCAGCGTCAAGATGGTCACGCGCAAACAACAATGTGCTATGGTCACGCGTCAACAACGCGTGTTGCGACAATCTTGCATAATCTGTACTCTAGCTGCCATCTCCGCTGCTTTCAATAAAATCGCAATCCGGTACCAATATAGCCGACGCGCAAGTGGAAGGCAGCCATCTTGTATAAGTACCACCTCCTTACTTTGGACGAGCTTACGCGTACGCAAAATTTTAAACGTTCTATGCATTCACGAATCTGCGTTGGGCCCCTTCTTGCGTTAGAGACTGAGACAAGAAAGTATGTTTGCAAACATAAGGTCGTTAAACTTTGGGAGAAAGGATACTTGCGCACATCAGGGATGGAAGACAACTTGGCCGCATATTGGGCGACCCATTAACTCGAGCTAGGTCGTTGCCTGTGCCGACGACCCACAATGATCACACGAAGGCGGTTGGTCACTCCACGTGTTTGTCCGAGACACGCGGTCAAGAAGAAAGCCACGAGAGAATGATGGGTTGGGCTCTCTGGCTTCCCGTCACTGACAGCGGTGGCGCGCTTCTCCCCCTCCCCCCCCCCCCCCCCCCCCGAACGTCGGGAAAGGCGTCCAGCCGCGTCATCAAAGCTCGGAGCTGATGCATATATTCTCGAGACACCCCGTCGGCGAGCGACGCGCAGCGGCGCGCGGCAGCTGACATCGTTTGTCTCTCGACTTCGCTGCAAACGTTCTCACGCGATCTTACGCCGGCAGAGAAGAAAGAAATACGGACACAAGGCAAGAGAAAGGAAGAAAAAGAAAAGTGCGATCACGGAGAATGCGCGCGCCTGTTTTAAAAGTCGCGTCGCGCGGGAACGACGAAACTTCAGCAAGATGAAGGGCAACGAGAAGGCAAGGGCGACGAGCCCCTTCGTGTCCCCTCAAACGCAACCCCCCCCCCCCCCGCCCCGCCCCTAAACCCCCTTCTTCTCAGTGTCATCTGACATGTCAGCGCTGAGCTCCGAATAGCGAGCGTCTTTCGCTCAGAAGATCCCAGGTCACTCTTCTCCCCCGTCTCCAAACTTCACTCCTCGCCAACGGCTTTCTGATCAGCGTGAACGACGCCCCGAAGACTCTCGGGTGGCGGCGGGCGGCGTTGCGTCGCGTCGCAGCGCGCTTCGAGATCGTTATGAGCCCAGCTAGGAGCGCGCGAGTCGATCGTGGCGAAGGGGGAAGAAGACAGGTCGAATTAATTCCGACGCGTCTCCACTTTCCGTTCCGTGCGCTGGCTCTGCCGCCCGGTTCACGGCCCCGCGGCCACCCCGCCGCAGTGAACTATACAGCTCCTTCGCTTCGGCCACTGTGCAAAGATCACGAGAGACGAGGGAGGGGAGGGGTGATGTCTCACGACGGCGCCGCGCTCTGCACTCTCTGTTTGCATAGCGACCGCGGCGCGCCGAGAAGCGGCGGACGACGTCGCTGGCAGGCCACGCAAACAAGCGCCTGTCATCGACGACGCGGGAGAGAAGTCCACCGCCACCCCGTCCCCCGATCACGACGCGCTTGCGCGCGCGCACGCACACACACACACACTGCCGCATACGTGTCGCGCCCCCACCGCGCGCCGCGCTTACGCCCTATGCGTGCGTTCCTCCTGCGTATGTGTGTGCATACGCTGCTCTTCTGCGTACCGTTCGTGCTACTGCTGCTGCTGCTGCTGGCTACCGCTCGCGCGCCGTATATACACCCGGACGCTTATGCATACCGGAGCGAGAGAAGGCGCCAGAGCGACGGGTGTCGGCGGCAAGCGCGGCCGGCGTCGTTCCTCGGCGGCTCCCGCAGTGACAGTGACAATGGGAGGCGGTCACGATTGGCGCGTCACACCGCGAGGCTCTCCTTCTGTCTCGCGTCGTTTCGCGTGATCCCGCTTCAAGCAGGTAGGTGGTATAGGTAAGCAGGCAGGTAGCAGGTAGGCAGGGGTGGAGCGTGTTCGCATATAAACCCCGCTCGTGACCCCTGGCCGCGACGACGCTGTCCTTCTTGTCCGCGTAGAGGAAGAATGAGAAAGGCGCCCCCCGTACGTGACCTGCCGTCCTGTTCGAGACACCGACTGCGAGGAGGCCACTCGATGTTTGTCTGGTCCACGTGTCTGTATCGGTTACCACCGTGTGTGTGTGTGAGAGAGAGAGAGAGTGTGTGTAGCCGTGCAGCACAAGCCGTATCGCCGAGAGTCCTGTGGGAAAAACGAAGACTTCGAGGAGGAGTGCGCATCTCGGGCTGCGCCGGTCATGTGTCCCGCTGCATGGCGGAGGCCGCATTGAGTGACGTGGCGTATGAGTCGTCGAGCGGGTCCTGTCCTGCCAGAAATGCAGTTTCACTGTTTGGCTTTACATAGCATTGCATCTACCTACCGGGCCTTGAGCAACGCACGGCACAGGGAAGTTCGATGTTGTTAACTGACTTATGGGCGTACAGTATCAGCGATAACAGCTCAGCTTTATTGAAACGTGACAAGGGAAGAAGGAGTGCCTGCTCGCTCCCGTGTAGGTTCGCATCAAGAAACGTTGTAGGGCAATTTTATACTAAATCCCGCGGACATGTCACGTTTCTCAATGTCTTTCAGCTCCACTTATATGTGCAAGGGGACAATGTACTTTTGGGGACAATGGATATTACGGCACTCCTGCTTCAGAGTTTGTGCAAGCCACAATGAGGCGTATACCTAGGTTCACTGTCGTCAATGGCTTATTTAAGAAAGTCGTTTGTCTTGCAAGAAAGAAAGAAAGAAAGAAAGAAAGAAAGAAAGAAAGAAAGAAAGAAAGAAAGAAAGAAAGAAAGAAAGAAAGAAAGAAAGAAAGAAAGACTGGTTCGGGGGTCACCTGTTCAAATGAATTCGAGTCATGATGTTGCCTCCACTCAAAGAGTTGCATGAGCCGGGATGTTAGTTCGACATCTCGACGTTGGCTAAATTGCTCGCTGCATTCGCCGTCGGTTTTTCCCGCCTGCACTGTTGCACTGCAGGCAAGGCGCACAGAGTGTTCTTTGTTAACTTCTTATTCAATTATAGTAACTTATTTCTTAGCAGTAGTCTGGTCCGAACGCGTCGTTATTTCGCAATCGTAACTCATATAACCGCATATCAACCTTCTTCCGGTATACCTTTTTTTTTTTCTCGCACGAAACAGTTATCCTTGTCGAGGGCGTTCCATAGGCGTTTGTGCACGTCTTCCGCCCCATTTCATAGCTTCTTAGCATCCAAAAAAGTACAGGAACGCTACCACTACCGACGAATCTCTACTCCATTAGTTACAAAAGACAGAGCACTCGGCATAACGAAAGACAATGAGTGCTCTTTTGTAAGCAGCGGGCTCGCCACTCGATTATATAATGCTACGTGGCTGAGTTAAAAAGGAACGCGCAATCCTATCTCAACACGTGGCCGCTGCGGAGCCTAATTTTGAATACGTTGTCCGCAAGACGCGCGCTCTCTTCGGCAAGAACAACAGTGCGGGGTCCAGCCATCTGAGTGCGCCCATCTGAATTCGCAAGCGCACACGACGTGGGCGCAGCGGGAGCGACCGCTCCTGCCGCCGCCACGCACGCGAATATACAGTACATATGCACACACACGCACACACGCACGCAGTCGCAACCTCGCATACGAAAAGGGAGAACAGAGCCCCACCCCCCTGCATTTCGATGGACAGGCCGATTCCTAATGGCTTCCTAATTGAAAATTCCGCGAACTGAGCGCCGGCTCCAGTCGGCCGGCCCTGATCGATCTGCGTCACTCGACAGCACTTCGTTGACGGATGAGGCGTCACGAGCGGCCCTCCAACGCGGGCGCAAGCGCGCGCGCGCAGTCGCTTGTGCGCGAGCGCGGACGCTCCTCGGGGAGACGTGATCCACTTTATAAAAACGCTTGCTGCTGTTTCTTCTTCTTCATCATCATCATCTTCTTCTTCCATTTGTTCTTCTCTTTCTCTGTCCCTGGTTGCGCGGCAGTGCGCGAACGCGCAAGTTCGCATCTGTTTTTCCTAGGGCCTTGTCACTTTGTGCCCGTCTGCATGGATGCGTGCTTCTACTCCGCGTGCAGTTGCCAGAGGTGTGTGTGTGTGTGTGTGTGTGTGTGTGTGTGTGTGTGTGTGTGTGTGTGTGTGTGTGTGTGTGTGTGTGTGTGTGTGTGTGTGTGTGTCTGTGTGTCTGTGTGTGTGTGTGTGTGTTGTGTGAGAGAGAGAGAGAGAGAGAGAGAGGAAGAGAGTTACTCTCACACAAACGTGTCGTTTCACGCAGCGGTACGCATTTGCACAATAGTACCGTTGGTGCAGCCCGCTCTTTAGCTCCAGAGAGAACAAACAACAGCTATGATACGAAAGCCAAAGTAAGTTCTACCTCGAAGCGCTGGGGATAGCCTAAACGGTGGGTGCGCAGCCGCGATGCCTCAAACCAAGCCGCGTTGAGCCGGGGCCCACCCTGCTCGGAAAACAATTAAGGAGTCCGCGTGCGTGAGTGACAGTTTAGGACCCGCGCGCCTACATACCCCATCCCACAAAGCGATGCACTCTCAGGCGCATGCGCGCGGCCGAAACGCGAGACACCACGGCGGCGCGAGTGAGTTGGGACGACTCGCCCGCGCCGACTGCCCGTCCAGAGAGACCTTTGCGAAAGAGGAACAGAGCGGCGTGAATCATCAATCATCTTTAAAACGCTGACCTGCCCTCTCGGCGCTAGATATCTGGCGTTCGGCCTTATAGTACTGCCGTCCACAACACAACCCCCCCTTTGCCGCTTCGCCTTTCTGCTCTTTGCAAGCGCACACACACACAAGGTGCTGTTCCTTCGTCGATAGCCTTTGCATGCAGAGGTGGCTGCACGTTGGAACTTGGAAGGCTCGATGCCTCCTCCTCTTGCGGCAATGGATAGCTTCGCTGGCCTCACCTCGCCGCCGCCAACAGGCCGAGCGCCTGTCCTTCTTTCCGCGTTGCATTTATTATTTCGCTTTATTGTCGTCTCTGCGAAAGCGGACAGCTCATACGTGCGAGCGTGGAATAAGTGTCGGCGGGACCCCCCCACGCCCATAATTTATTTGGAGCGCATTGTGTGTGGCAATCGGGCGGCGAAGATATGCATCTATAGTATATATACGGGAGGCGCTTGCATCCTTTTCAGAAAGCTCGCGTGGCTCGACGGGAACTTTTTTTAAAGGCGGATTGGCGGCTATTGAAACGCCCCGCTTGGCGCACGAGTGAGGCCACCTTGTCAGCTTTTTTTTTTTTTTTTTTCTCCCTCAATATCCATCTTTCAGTGGTGCTAATGAGGAAAAAAAGAAAAGGCGCCAAGTCGTTGCACCACTGACGCTCACTACAGCGGGCAGTGGCTATACCCTGACACGACACTACGGCCGAACGTGGCTACGTCGAGAGTTTATGAAATGAGGTGCAATTAAAACATCATGCGACCTCATCGACCATGAGCCGCACGAAGATAGGATCGCGTTTGCAATGAAAGCTGATACTCACCTTCTCTGACTGCAGCTTAGCAAGAATCTGCCCAGGACGAGGCCGTATGAGTGAGAACGGCGGGAGAGCGCTCGCATTATCTCCAGCTGGACTATACTTCTGGCTAGGCCACGTTTTCACTCTACTTAAGAAAGTTCTTGTGAGTGCAAGTAGGCAGTGCACAGATTAGCACTGCCAGTCTTCTGGCTTCTTGAGCCTTGCTTTCGTTATCGAAATTATCATTAGTATTTAACTTGTGTGAACACGTAACCGTCGCGCAAAAGACTTGCAATGCGTTTAGAAAGTTTGGGTTTCCAGGACGCCTCAGCGTCTCTTCACTTCCAGGCCCGCCAGAGGTCCCCGCTTTTTCGGGTTGATGCCTAGGACGCTATTTGAACGGAGGTTCATGCCGGCAAGCTTAACCAAGGGATTATTTACATAGTAACGTAAACATCGAAAGCAAAAAAAAAAAAAAAGAAGGAAAAGAAATGTATGGCAAGAAAAAGCTCAGGTAACCGACACGAAGGGGAAATAGCGATATGCTATTATTTGGCTTAATACGCCTGAATTGCGTTAATATGCAAATGAACTGCGGAGACAGTGTAGTTACGGTCTCGCACGTTCTGTAGTTGAGTTTCTGCAGACGGATGGACAAGGCTATAAGAAGGCATAGTGATGCACTGCATCGTCTCATATCATCATCATCAGCAGCAGCATCTTCATCACCATCATCATATATTTTATGCCCACTGCAGGACGAAGGCCTCTCCCTGCGATCTCTAATTACCCCTGTCTTGCGCTAGCGTATTCCAACTTGTGCCTGCAAATTTCCTAACTTCATCACCCCATCTGTTTTTATGCCGACCTCGACTGCGCTTACCTTCTCTTGGTATCCATTCTGTAACCCTAATGGTCCATCGGTTATCCATCCTACGCATTACATGTCCTGCCTAGCTCCATTTCTTCCGCTTAATGTCAACTAGAATATCGGCTATCCCCGTTTGTTCTCTGATCCACACCGCTCTCCTCCTGTCTCTTAACGTTACTCCTAAGATTTTCGTTCCATCGCTCTTTGTGCGGTCCTTAACTTGTTCTCGAGCTTCTTTGTTAACCTCCAAGTTTCTGCCCCATATGTTAGCACCGGTAGAATGCAATGATTGTACACTTTTCTTTTCAACGACAGTGGTAAGCTTCCAGTCAGGATTTGGCAATGCCGGTCGTATGCACTCCAACCCAATTTTATTCTTCTGTGAATTTCTTTCTCGTGATCAGGGTCCCCTGTGACCAGGGTCTACTCGTCTCATATACGAGTAGGTATAATCTAGAGACTGCATTTTTATGAGGGAATACGCAGCAGCTTTCTCGAGGTTTTTTGCAGCAGTAAGTCGCGAGGGCGTGATCACAGCATATTTGCTCTCTGACAAAGGTCTTCCATCTGGCTGGGTCCTTCTTCCCATGTGACGACGTGCTGTTACATTACGTGGTGCGTTTACGAAGATGCCGAGGGCCTGAAAACACATTTGGGGGCGGCGGAGCATCAGATGTTAGAGGAGAATACGTTATTCGCAGTAACAGGGCCGGGCACGGCGGGCGCTTGACAAGAGTAACCGGATTGCGTTAAAACCAGCCATTATCAAACCAGCAGAACTTTAATTTTTTAAAAACTTTTTTAGCAAGTTGGTGTATCCACCAACTTTTCAACTTTACTACACATTATTCCGCTCCGCGTAATGTAATCACTACGAAACAGAACAGAGAGCTCGTATGTCTTTCTCTTTATATTTCGCACTTCTTAATTTGCGCCAAGCATAATAATTCTTGGTTATTTGTGATAACGCGGCGATAAACGATTGTAAATGCGCAGCAGCACTTATCTAGTCGTTTGATATACTCTACGCGCATTAGCCCTCTGATGCGAGCACACTGAGAACACTGCGACTCAACGTATAATTAAATATATCCATTGGAAATTCACCAAAAGTTCGTGGTTAATTATTTCTAACGTGCTCTAACTGCGTACGCGGAATCCTGTTGCGCGTTTTGTGTCTTAACTTTATGTCATGGCTCGCAAGTTTGTATGTCAGTATCTCATCAAGGCGACAGGGTTGAGGGTAAGGCAGCAGTTGGATTTCTGCAGTTCTTTACTGTGATTTCTATAGTCGATATAACAAGCGTTGAATGTGGCCCGCCAGAAAGACTCAGAATTCGGATTCGCACTTCTTTTCACCTCACCGAACAAAGATACCAGCCTGACTTTCCGGAAGCCGCAGTATACTGCGTGCGCACACACGCATGCGCAAAGTATAAAAAGGAGGGCAACAGAGACACGACGTGCCATTCTTAAACATAACACCAAAACGACAGGTGGAGGTTGGGTCGCAGACTATTTGCATTCACGGAACGCCCGAGCTGTCGTGTACGCAAATTCAGCTCAACACTGCTTTAGCTTTGTTTACCTATTTGTGTCCCTTTCTCGCCACGCGAACACGAGATTTTGTTTTGCGATCGGCGGGATACGCGCGCTTGACGAATGGAGGTCGCCGAGAGACCGCCTTCACGGGTCGCGTAAGCATCGCTCACATAAATCTGCCTACTGGCTCGTTTACTGCGTGGCCACTATCCCGTTTTCCAGAAAAGTGTGGTTCTTATTGCGTAGCTCGCGCGTATATATAAGCTGTGTTTCCATTCGTCTCGGCAAGCAAAGCTGTCTAACTCAACGTCTAAGAAGACAGCTTCTTTCTTCTCCGCGTCAGTCCGCTGCGTATTGGAACACGAACTTGATGATGGGGATGATGATCGATGACTTCTGTATAATGGCATCCCTTTTGAAGCGGGGCGGCGACAAATAGGCACCTATAGCCTGTTTGAGCTAATGAAGTTTCACTACATCTATTTGCAGTTTTCCTATCTGTGCTTAATATTATTTATCTTCATTAAACTTCTGTCTCCGTATTGTTAAGTTATCTGGCTATGTTTGTAATGACCCCGGCTCCGTCTTTTGCTTGCTTGTTTTCCACCAATACTCTAAACGTCTCGTCAATTAACGCTCCGACCAGCTTTGAACACCGGCGATTCTGGAAGGTGAATATTGCTAGCACATCGTTCGCCACCTGGCGTTTATTGTTTAAAACCAAGCTACACCTAAATGTTCTGGCGAACAATTTTCTTCAGAGACCTCGCACAAATGTTTAAAACGTCAGTTATTTCACCGACGTCTTATTTGAGGCTACTGCAAAGCTACTTGATCGGCGTCATTACATATGACTCATAACACACAGTTCTGCATTTGTAACACTGGTTTGTGTCGTCTATTCTTAGATAACAAAGAATAATCTGCATCGTCTCAGACTTCTATATCGCCTCCTCGAAGTTGTGCTCCGTGGCGCGTATATGTCAGAATTGGAACAGGCCGTAACATGGCGGCTGTCCGGCGAAGGCGGCAAAGTAGTTATTTATTGCGAGATTTGGAACACACACATAGACACTGCGCTTAAGCCCTGAGCATACGCTCTGATATTATGACTTATAATGGCGCTCTTAAACTTATGCACTGTCCTTTCCTTCGTTCGTCTTGTCGAGAAACCAATGCGCGCCGGCGCATGCATATAATTTTTCGCGGGCCTTTCCTTGTTTCAAGGTCGAAGGAATGGATTTCAGGGGAATTCCTGTAAAGCGGCTGTCATGCGCTAGAAGGCGTGAATCATGTTTTCCTTTCTTTTGTTCTTTTTTTTTATTTTAGAAGGATTTGTTTTCCGTCATTTGATGGTTGTAGTCGTTCTGTTTTTTTTTTTTTTTTTTTTGTTAATTGCTGCAGTATGGGAAGTTTGACTGCTGGAGAGGCCGATGTCACAAAATCGTAGCCAAACGCACAAACATGTTAAAAACTCTTCATGAAAGAACAGTATCACTGGAAAAATATATATAAATAATCAGAAGCTGTCACAATGGTTTAGAGTAAAAGAAACTGTTTACTGAAATGTACAGCCAATGGCGCTCATGTATGAGGAAGTAAAAAAAAATCATAGAATTTAATTATATCTAATAGTTGGGTAGAATTAGTACATTTGCGTAAAATAGGAAGGAACAAGAAAAAAAAAAGAAAGTGGACAACTTACATATATGAAACACAAGATCACACAGTTTTCTTGTCTTTCTTATTTTTATTGTGCCTTCATCACTCGGAAGCACGCCTTAAATGTCCAACATCAGTGTTGATCGCCTCGGGATGACCATTGGTACCTAAGGCAACGGTTTTAAATATAAATTGTGGAACGAATGGATGATAAGCTCTCAAAATGTTCGATGAACGACGAAATATGCCTTAACGCTGTCTCGACTTCGGTTTTGTTTTGGCTAGCTCGCCAACAAACTAAAAATTTATTTGGCATCACCCATACACAATGTACGTGGTGTCGGATACACAGATAAAAGCCTTGAAAATTGGCTTGCCGAAGGCCTGTGCCCCCCAAAAGAAGAACAAAGTATTCGTGGTTACGTAGATTATGAATACAAATCAATATATATTTCCTTTCTTTAGCAGAGGCGTTATACAGTTTCGAACAATACAAAGAAATACGCTACAATACGTTATACAATAGAAATGTGAATGCCGAAACAACTGCGTAATTTATGCATAGCAGATGTAGTAACAATACACGCTAACAAGAAAGTGTTACATGCTTGAAACTGCACAGTAAATTAAATCAGTTTTATACTTCATGAACTTTGCGAGTTCAGCAGCGACAGAAATGTGTATCGCAAAATTTAGGTATCGTAGGTTCAGCAGCGCCAGTAGATGCACCTAACTACTCTGCTCAATTGTTACGATAGTCTTTATCAAGTCTTACCAAGTCTTTACCAAGTCTTACCAATAACTGCTTGAGAAAAAGTGTCCCAAGGAAATTGTTCCACGTATCTTTTTCATGGTGTTGTCTCTTTCGCAAAATTTGGCCAAACTCCTCAGAAATGTCACTGCGCGCGGCTTTACCTTCATCGAGTTGTTATCGCCTTGGTGCACGCATGCGTTTCTCTTATAAAGCCAATCTGCACGCATGACCCACGCGTCGCTGAACCCCACTCGATCCCTTGTATTCCAAAGCGACCGAAGTCATGCGTGCTCGACTGGGCAGCGCGGTGGCGATAGTTCACAGGGTGGGACCCAGATGGCGCCACCGTGACAAATAAAAGCGGTCGCTCTGCGAGAACCGTGGTCGTTTCGGTTTCTCGTTGCCTCCTTTCGCTTCTCTCTCTCTCCTCTCTTTCTCTCTCTCTCTGCACGATTTCTTATTTCATGATCCTGCCTCGTTCGCCCCCCCCCCCCCCTCCCTTCCCATGATGATGGATCAGGTGTGAGGGTAGGCTCCGAGATCCGAGTAAAGCCTGAGAGGGCATCTTCGTTGCCTCCTCTATTTTTTTTTTTTTTTTTTTTTTTTTTTGCTTGGTTTCTGTCTTCTCCTTCCCGTGGTCCTGCCTCGAGGCCCTCGCGACCGTGATAGAAGCCCCTGGATGACAAAGTATGACGAATGCTGAAAGTGCCAGGTCGGGTGCGGGAGTGCTGGTGCGCGCGGTAGGTGTATTTCAGGTGGTATTTTCGATAACTATTAACAAGGTGCGCATTGGGACCTCGTTGGTGTTCCAAGACGATGCTTATAGACCGTGCTCGCTAAGCGCTGTTGGAGACATGGGCGGCAATTATGGTGACATACGAGAGCGCAGCTTCCAACTAAAGTTTATTGATGGCGTGATTGGGGCATATTTTATGCTTAGAAAAACTTCTCGTAAGGTAATGTATAGTTTGGACGTAAGCTCCTGCATGAATCGTTATCATTCCCGTTTGTGCCTTGTTCTGCACGTGCCCCCTTAAACGGTTGAGAAGGGAGTGGCTAATCGACAGACACTTAGTTGAAGAAATGCATCAAAGACAGTCAGCATGCATAAAAATGAAGAACAAGAATAAGAAGATGAGACGTGTTGCTTAATAGTTAGTGGGCATTTAAGGCCGCCGTTGTAAGAAAATGCGTACTATAAGTTTCCTCCCAATGTCACCAACACGCAGTGAAGACCGTCTTTCCTCTTCGTTACTTCTTCTCCTTCTTGTTTACTTCTTCTGCTTTATTTAGTTTTTGGTGGTTAAGGGGCGCGGGAGAGCCTGCTGGGTGCGCTATGATGGATGGTGTACCTGTAAATGGTCATTCGATCAAATGGATGTGCCGCGGAAACTAACAAATATGAAGGTAAATTAATGCAGGCAGTTATTAGATATAAGACTGTTCTAAGGACTGAAATTATAACCGAGTCTGTCACATAAAGTTCCATCACCGTATTTCTTATGGTTAGTTTAGCAATGCCCGCGAAGTTTATTACAACATGGTACGCGCTGCGGTTGAGCGTTAGGGTCTGTGACATGATTGAGCAAGTAAATTTATTATAATATATATAGATGGAAACTAAGCTAGTGCAACTGTTTAAGCAGAGCGACGTTAATACTCCAATTGCTGCTGTTTCCAGAAAGATTAAACGTGTGTCCTAAGTGGCGACTGTTCAACGTTCAATTTCTTGCGTAGGTGTCCTGCGTGTATAGGCGTTAAACTCCCCAAGTGGTCGTGGCCAAAGAATGGTGTTCCAGCTTCAAATTCTGATCTTAAGGCCGCATATAGTACACTTGCGCCTTGCCAAAAAGAAAGAAAGAAAGAGAGAAAGAAAGAAAGAGAGAAAGGAAGAAAGAAAGAAAGAAAGAAAGAAAGAAAGAAAGAAAGAAAGAAAGAAAGAAAGAAAGAAAGAAAGAAAGAAAGAAAGAAATTACAGCAAGAAACGCTCGCTCACCGTGCCTTCGATGTATACGTTGAGAAACTTTGGCGATAGAATTTATTCCAGAGCACCCGGTGTCTATCATAGGCGTACTTCTGTAATAGACCCGGGCTCGGGCTATGGTGAGCTATAAACAGGGCGGCTCGCATAAACACGGACGAAAAAAAGGGACGCATGCGATGACCACGAGCGTAGACTTCCAACATTACTTAAAAAAAGAAAAACGGGCGTAATATAAATGTACATCTATCCTACATGTTCCACACTTGTATGTACCATATCTCGAGTTTTGGAATGAACTACAACAAATCAACCTTTTACGGCTGATGTGTTGCTTTGGGATATTAGGCCCCGTAAATAAATAATACCTCTTAGTGACAAAAAGAAAGGAACAAAAAAAAGAGAGAGAAAAAGAAAAAGCTAGAACGGAATGTATTTGTCTCCACATAAATTTTAACTGGGCATCACATGCCCTTTTTTAATGTAATCGCATTTAGCTTCTTGTTCTTTCCTTTAATGGTCATGCTCACCAATTAACGGGTCATGGGTTCGTCGGCCTCCGACACCGAAGCCCTGATTTCATCACGGATCTGTACGCAAAATGACACAAGCAGAAAGCGAGCTATGTATTGTGTTTACGAAAGAGAGAGAAGAAGAAGAAAACAAGAATATAAGCGCATGCCATCGAGTTTTTCGTTTAAGAAGACAAAAGGAAAAGGCACACTAGAAGACAAAGATGAGCCTTCGCTATAGTGTTTTGGAAAAAGGCATAAACGAGCCATGTTTTGAGGCAACAAAAACAACAACAATAAATGATCGGTCCTGCGTATAGGGCTGTGCACATCACGCCGTTAACGATAACGCTCCCGGACGGAGGCACGAAGAAAACTCGGGCACCACGCCTGCTCATAGCGAGAACAAGGAGTAGAAAGATATGTCGTTGTGTTCGCAAGCGTGCCTCCTTACGACCTTTGGTCTGTGTAGTCGCTTGAAAAGCAAGGCAAGAAACGACAAGCCACACTTTTTTTTTTTTGTTCTCTCTCTCTCTCTTTCTGCAGCTACGGTTTCCTCACGTCCATACAGCGTTTTCCCATTCACGCGGCCCGGCGTGGCCACATACTTATTTTCGCTCCCGGCCGTCAATGACTCCCAGCGGCGTGCGCTGCAGAGTTTTTTCCTTGCGGTCGGCGCCGCATACGTTCGTAATCTTGAATCCACATCGCGTCTGCAGTTCAGTGCCGCCTTCATCAGCCTCTTATTCTTGTCCGTGTTTTTTTTTTTTTTTTTTTATGTTTGTACCCGTTCTGGGCCATCACGTGCTCTTCGGATTGACCGCGTGACCACAAGTTCAACGATGCTCGGAGTGAAGAAAGGGCTCACGCAAGGCCGGCAAATTCGGCACAGGACAAAGGAGGGGATGGTGTGGTTGTTGGAAGCGGCTTCGGTTCCGAAAGGTGGCGACAGGGAAGGCAGAGGTGGAGGGGAGCGGAGGCGCATTGGTTGCGCCCATGTACCATAGCATCTTTGTACTTACAGACGAATGGCGAAGGCTCACGCAAAAAAAGAAAAAAAAAAGAATGAGAAATACAGAAAGTACATATACCTCACCTGAACCACAACTAGACCCAACAGGTGAATGGGCAGCCGAGTTATGGCACGATTTTTTTTTTTTTTTTCCCTGCGCGTCCGTGCGCTTCTGGCTCGAGGGCGTGGTACCGGCCCTTTGATCCGGCGCGAACAAGGACACGAAGGTACATTGAAAAAGACGGAACGGCGCGCGCTGGCGCGCGCGCCCGAGCGTTCTTATCGCAAGGTGCGAACAGGAGCTGCCCTTATCGTGCCACTCATCTCCTCGAAGTCAAATCGTGTTCGCACGTTTTTTTGCGGGAGGCGCACGCGTATACTTTATGCGCTACAAAACGGTTTTCTGCCTTGCCGGCTCCCCGTCGCCACCCTCGTCCGTGCGCATGTGTCTTTCCGGGAGCCGGGATGTCTTTTGCGAGTAGGCGCCCGGGCACCTAACGATGCATGTTATTCTTTTTTTTTTTCTGCTTCCCACGGAAAGGTTTGGTCGTGCCCGGCGTGGCCAAGGAGTACCTGTGCCACCGATGCGCCACCATATTGCGTGAACTTGTCCGCACGGCCGAAGGCGTCGTTATTTCCCTTCTTTCTTTCTTTCTTCGTCCTTTATTTTTCTTTTTGCCGGCACTGGAAATTGTAGAGAAGCGAGCCTCACGCAAGGGTGTTGATACTGCCGGGTGCCGAAGGAAATCCGGATATATCGCCAAATTCGGGGACGCGGCACGCGGAATCCCACCCCGAAATCGTGCTCACGCGATGATTCGGCCTGCCGGTGGGAAGCTTATTCACGCGTACGGAGCGTCTACGATGTTCGGCCCGGCGATCACGAAGAGACGAATAGGCGGTGTCTGTAGTCGTCCTGGCCTCTGATTTGTATTCGCAGGCTCTCTCCGATAATGCACGTGTTATATTGTTCGCCTGTCGACAGGGGGCGCGCCGGGTGAATCGACTGACGCGAAGGAAGGGGAACAAGGTGTTGGGCAGGCATCTGGACAAAATAACGCGCTGCCTGTTCAGTTTTAGCCATAGGCAGAATATAGAAGAGGACCGCGTGGCCACTTGGCTTTTATACCATGGTTATCGGCTGTAATCTGGTGACGGTAGCCTTGCGTTGTTCGATCGGTTCTTGCTGTTCTAAGGCGGCTTCCGAAATGCTGGTCGTATATACAGCTGTCTTTTGTTATTCTTACTGTGTGACGAGCTGTACAATGACCCACGGACGTCTGCTTCACGTTTGTGCTAACGAAGCATGATAACGAAGCGCTTCAACGCGGCGGGGTCTTTCGTTGCATTCGTCACGACAAGCAGTGAGTACATGAAAATACCGAGGACGCCTATTTATAGCCTCAGACTGTACCGTGAGCGCATTATGAAGCAAGCCTTACTCGAGCTTTACATGTAGAGGCATGTCGCGAACAGAGAAAGATATCGTTTGGCGAAGCTGCGATTCACGTGTGGAATTGAGGTGTAGTACGTGCATTCGAATAGCCGAAACGCAGTACCCGTGGCTAATCTCAAGCAGGTGCGGAGTCGTTTACACCTCGAGGCCCGGGCTCTTACACGAATGCAGATTCTCTGTTATAACGAAGATGCACCTGCCTGTAAGCATTTGTTTTTCTCATATTTCGTACAGCAAGTGACTAAAGAGTGCTGCTCACGATCAGACGATTGACAGTATGCCACTTCGTTAAAGCGTTAAGTGGGAGATTTCCTTCGCACTTCGGCCCGGAATCTGTGTGTGTGTGTGTGTGTGTGTGTGTGTGTGTGTGTGTGTGTGTGTGTGTGTGTGTGTGTGTGGTGTGTGTGTGTGTGTGTGTGTGTGTGTGTGTGTGTGTGTGTGTGTGTGTGTGTGTGTGTGTGTGTGTGTGTGTGTGTGTGTGTGTGTGTGTGTGTGTGTGTGTGTGGTGTGTGTGTGTGTGTGTGTGTGTGTGTGTGTGTGTGTGTGTGTGTGTGTGTGTGTGTGTGTGTGTGTGTGTGTGTGTGTGTGTGTGTGTGTGTGTGTGTGTGTGTGTGTGTGTGTGTGTGTGTGTGTGTGTGTGTGTGTGTGTGTGTGTGTGTGTGTGTGTGTGTGTGTGTGTGTGGGTGTGTGTGTGTGTGTGTGTGTGTGTGTGTGTGTGTGTGTGTGTGTGTGTGTGTGTGTGTGTGTGTGTGTGTGTGTGTGTGTGTGTGTGTGTGTGTGTGTGTGTGTGTGTGTGTGTGTGTGTGTGTGTGTGTGTGTGTGTGTGTGTGTGTGTGTGTGTGTGTGTGTGTGTGTGTGTGTGTGTGAGGCAGGATAATCGTCGCGTTAAGTTAACGCTATTCTCGAACGAACGTTCCGTGGCGTTCAACTAACTCTTCAGCTCCTCGTATTAGTTGTCAGGAAGCGGCTGAGTGAATTGAACCAGTTAAGATGCCAAGCAGGCAGAAACAAAGGGTGCGGTTGTACCAGGTTAGGCGTTTCGGGCGTGGCCAATCGCGCTTGTATCCCCAAATGATGAAAGAAAGAAAGAAAGAAAGAAAGAAAGAAAGAAAGAAAGAAAGAAAGAAAGAAAGAAAGAAAGAAAGAAAGGAAAAGCAACAGTAGTACAATACAAGACCTAAAGCTTGCAGAGGCTATATGTAACCGCTGTGTGGGCCACTGGCGCGCGCTGCACGGGAAGGTAATACACAATGCGTCCAGTACGGAGGGCCCCATATAGCACGCTCTCGTCACCCCATTATATCGAAGCTCGCCATCGGCCATTTTTAATCGGCGCGCCTCGCGCACAACAATGGATCGCCTGTCGTTAGCGCGCCGGGGCGTCATCGCAGCCCGACGTCGACGCTTCGCAACCTTACCACGCCTGGGAGCCGTCGCTGCAGCTTAGAGCGCGCGACTCATCTGTGCTTCGACGGTGAGAAAGCCTTAACCTTTTAGCGCTGCGAGCGGCGGACTGCGTAAAAGCCGCCAGTCCCAACCGTGTAGGGAGAGGTTGGTGGGCGCGGGGCGTTATATAGAAGCGGCAACACGCGGGGCGTAAAACATCGCACCCAATCGCGGGCCGCTTCTTCTGGGCTTCCCGGCGGTGTGTGATGGACAATCGATCAGCGACGACGATGCTCGATGCCGCTCCACTGTATGGCTTCCATTTCAGGTCTCACTCCCCCCCCCCTCCCTTCTTCTACACTCTACCTGCCTATCCTGCCCCTGTGGGGCTCTTTTTATGTTGTATGTAGTTTGTCGCGATTTCGTTTTAATCGGTTCTTATATCGGCGGCGACTCACTGCGTTTGTGAACAAGAGAAGAAAAAAAAATGAAGGAAACGTTGAACAATGAGCGCCCGATACCAGGCCAGCTATAAATTGCGTGCGTGTTTGTATCTGCATGCACGTGTACTGGCTGCCGCCGCGGTCCATTTCGTATCTTCAGGATGCAAGATGCCCGAAGGTTGAGGGTGCGTCTTCTGAACCTCTTTTGACTACGAAATAGCCGAACGCCACACGTCGCATTTGTCTGTCAGTCGGAGGTGTATGCAAGTCCAGTAAAAAAAAATAATAATAATAGAAAAACGTTAAATTGATAGCCGAAAACGATTCAACGGGCACGTGGACGCATCGAACGCGCATGACCCACTGCGAGATCGTTTCTCTCTCTCTCTAGATGCATATAAATCATGCGCACGCGCATATATATATATACTCTAAAGAGGCGCCGCGCCACCGACGCGATGACTTCTATTATACGGCACGGTATATATGAGGGGGGATGAGGTGCGAAGGTTTTCTTTAGTCCTCTGTTGATCTGTTTGCCCGTCGCGAGCCTTTAAAGGTATATATTCGCTCGCGGAGGGTGGGCCCGCGTGGCGCTTCAACGATATAGTCATGCAACGTTGCGCGCGTAGCGCCGGCGATCTAGGCCGGCGGTCATCGAGTCGTCTATAGCACCGTATACGCGCGGCGTTTCGCCACCACGAATCGCTCCAATTTCGCCAGACACTGCTCGTTCGCTCGCTTGTTTGGGCTCGTGGCTCGATCCATTGGTGCGCGATTCTGTATAGACGCGTGCCGTACACGCAAACACACACTGCGCGCGAGCAGGCGATGCGCCGTACCGTTTACAGGCTCGTTCTTAGTGCAACGCGCGCGTGTTCGTTCCTTCGGGGAATCTAACGTAATTGGCTTAAACACTGCCGGCCAGAGTCATTTTTCGTCGACAAGTGGCTCTTGCTTTCGCGTCCATTCCTCCGCAAGGAAAAATATGGGCGCGCGCGCGCGCGCCGATGTAGACCATACAGGCGCTTATATTATAAAGCCTGATACGAGGCGTTATACGCGCGGGCGCTGATCGCGAGCTATGGTCTATACCCGCGACACTTAAGTGCTATCCTATGGCGCGTGTCGGTCGTGTGCCTGCTCTATAGGCCCAAACGGGAAGAATACAGCGACAAAAAAAGAAAGAAAGAAAGAAGAAAGCGACACAGATTCTAAAGAGCGCGACGAAGCGAATTGTTTCGGCGTTCGTTATACGGCAGTAAGACACCGCGGGCGCGTGCGCATACGGAAAAACAAGGAAGCACTCCCTCGTCTCGGACTAAGGCGTCGTTTATTACGAAGAGCCCGTGCTTAAGCAGTTTCGATCGCGACGACTCTATATTTTATGACGGCGATGATCGGAGAGCGTTCGCGCATATTTTGGCGTTCAGTGTCGCGTGTTTAGCTCGAGGCGAGGCTGAGTTTAGCATCGTGTTGTTTCGTCGTCCCGGTGCTCCTTGCAGCTATGTACACTATAACGCGGATTTAGCGGCGCCGTCTCTTTCGACTTTAGGTTAACACTCGTTCAGTGCCTTATAGTGTCTTATACGGTATTTAAGAAAGCCTATATATGTCGCTGGGGCTGCTGACACGCGATGATGAGATATCGCGGTGCCCTAGTTAGGTTTGTCCCAGTTGTCGTTCAAGTATGTAGGGCTGAATGCGGTGCTGTTTTTTGTGTCGGTCGGCCCTCGCCTATATGAAGGGTTCTCGTGAGAAATATAGCCGAGACAGTATGGGTCCCGCTTCTGCGTGACTTGCTTACTATTTCTGTATTTTCCGCGGCGGCGTCGGCGTTGTATGAGGCGGTGGTGACAGGGCGTACCTAAATGCTTAATGACATTTCTGTCCCCTTTCTTTCCACGCACAAGCGGCCTATAAGCGAATGCTGTAGAACAGTTAAGCGGTGCTGTTTTGGCGTCACAGTTGAACATATACAGGATGCAGTGGGTGTAAATGCTTGCATTCTATTTTATCTCTGCTGCCGAAATGCGGCCCTCCGATGGACTATATAGGAAGCATACTATCGCGCTTAGTCAGCGAATATATTAGCCGTTCTCACGATGGACAAATGCATGATGGGAGAAGGCTTTTGAGACTGAGTGCAACGGCATTGAGTCGCAGAACGTCGTTCACTCCTCCGCGAAAACACTCTTTCCCCTCTATCTTCTGAAACATGTCTGTAATCAACGTCGTGGCTGGTTGGCCAAAGTGCGGAGTGTCTTTAGAATAGCGTTTGTTTTACATTTTTAACGAACACTGTTCATGGACTGTGTTCGTAAAGGTCTTTAACGAAATTGCGCTTCGGCAATACAATACAGCTAGCTTCTTTTATAGAGCAGTGGCCTCAGTCTTGAGCCTGAGGAGGCTGAGGCTTCCCCTGTTCGGAAATTGTTGATCACTTCAAGTCTCGACCTTCATGTGGACCATCGTCGCCTTGATAGAGCACAAAGAATCAGGGCCCGTCCGTATTCACACGGGCGTTCTTACGCTAGAATTCTTCGTAAGAGTAGGTGCCAGCCATTCGTGATGTTAGACATGTATACGGCGGCCGGCTAATGGCAAGAAACTGTTACGAACGAAAAGCTCCCAAAAGCGTGATACATGAGTACAACAAGAGCAGAAACATTAATTACCATGGTAAATATCAACGACGAACCAAATACCATTTACGATTCAACAAGCTCGGTTGATTCAGAACAGAACACGCACGTATAGAACGAACGCTTATAGGCAAAAAAGATAGTCAACCGTATACATTCTCGATGCGAACAACGCCGTCAGTTGGAACAGTCTCGCTGCCTCGTGGCGTTCGTAACAAGACGAGGAAGCGGAGTCTCGGCCTGCGCAGTTGTCATAGCTTCACGTTGTCCCGATAAAGAGTCTCCGGTGAAGGGGAGTTTTCTGAGGTCGCACGTGCAACCGAGGGTTGGTTGGTGGCGGCGGCGGCAGGCTATCTCCTCCTCCTTGGGGCTCTTGCAGGAAGTCGGCAGTTCGCGAACCGACTCGCTTCTTCTCGCCGTCTAATTTTAAGTGACACACATTGATAACATTGACGCTTCGACGACCTCCGCGGTGGGAAAGTTATGTGGTTTTCTTCCTCGTCCTATATATTGACCTTTCTCCCTTGTGTGCTTTAGCCGCTTGCCATGCTTCTTTTTTTTTTTCGTTTCTTTTTCTCGATGCGTCTTGCTTCTCGCGAATGTATCTCGCGCGTCCGGCTCCGAATGTGACCGCACGTCTAGTTTGGTTGTGGTTTGGTGCCTGTGTGACCGCAGGTAAACTTCTCGCGGGAACACTTTTTTCTTTATTCACCTTAGCAATTATAAACCCGAAAATTTGTAGCGGAGCTGAAGTAGTGGTACGAGTGATTTCAGGGTGAACTTAAATCGCTATGAGGTTGGTTTTTTTCGTCGGTTGTTGTAAGTTTGCTTGGGCAGCTTGCACCATGGGAGCTTTTTTTTTTTTGTATTTTACTCCAGCGAGACGGGAATGGGAAAAGAATAATAATAAAGAAGACTTACTGAACCTGAGGTTCCCGTGAACGAGGTCGTGATCGCCTTGCTGTACACAATATTCTTGCATGCGTAGATGCTTTTCGACGGCAACTTCGCTGTAACTGAGCTGGAGCTGCCTGTGTCGAAAGACAAAAGGCCACTCCTCGACTTACTGCACATGCTGATGCTTCTGGAACTTTAAGTGAGCCTTCTATAGCGCATATCAAAAAAACATAATTGTGCGAAGAACTTCCCGTTTTTCGGTTTGCATACACTGTCGGTAAGTTCGCAGTGTTACATGAAATTGGAATGACTCTTAAACCTCTGACACATCAAGCACACGTACAATTTCGGTTGTTCCTTGCGTGTTTAGGTTGTTTAGTTGCAACATTACCAGCGTCAATTCTCACGGCAGCATTAAAACGCGAACGAACACACCCATTGATACGATTCGACGCCCGCGGTCATAATAAATATGTGCGGGCTATGCCGCCTGTGGAACACGGAAGGATAATTACACGAAGCGATTGATGCTGGAGCCACCGTGCCGGATACCTTGGCGCATGTATCTGTAGCAGGAACGGTGTGTACTTTTCCTCGTGTGCATCCGGCTACATCAGCTGCGAGTTTGCGAGTAGCGGTCACCCGGTCACCGCAGCATACTTCCTAATCGCCTGCTCGGCTATCTCATTGGGAGCACCAGCTTGGTTAAATACGGAGGCGCGAAAAGCCGTAACGCTTAGCCCATCCGCGCGCTCCTTGTAATTCTTGTTCTACATGCCGCCCCTTACATGCGAGCCCGCAGACACGCGGCGCTATACGTCCCCACAGTATCAGCTCTGCAAGACGAGACTCGTCCCTTTCCGCACCTGATGACAGCTTGATGCAACCAAACTGTGCAGTTAAGTCGGTCCTGCGTGATGTCGTCGCCTAATGTGTGTACCCAAACGCCGCTGGGACTTCGCTAAATTGCACACCTTGTCGCCTCGCGCTCTGTATTTAGGGAGACAAACAACCTACGGCACGGCAGCTTGGCCAGCGTGTGTGTTTTTTGCCGAAGTCTACAACCTCGCGTGTCGCTCAGCATCTCGACGCAAGACTCCGCCGCTTTCACGCGTGCATACGTCTCCCCTCTCTCAGTATATGGGGTCGACGGTGACACTTTCCAGGCTCGGCGCATCGCCGTGGTTCCTTTAACTATTATTTTTCTCCTGCCTATAGTTATAGTCTTGCGCCCTTCTTTGTTTTCCCCATTCGAACTCCGTCAGACCGTTGAGTGTCCGTCGAGCACTGTTTCACGAGTCCGCGCAGATTAGTCGACGGCCGCATGCGCGCCGAGCACGCATGTTTTTCGACCGTCATTTGCACGATGCCCGCGCGACCCGTTATAATAGCGGCAGCGGGCCAGAAAAGAAATCCAAGAAGAGCTGTCTGCTGTATAGGTGCGTGGCAATAATAACCGTGGCCGTGCCGAGTCAGTGCGCCATTATAGCCCCGCGGCTTGCCTGTTCGGAGGAAACGTAGTGAGGAGCACCCTCTCGGTGGACGACGAATGATTTGGAAAGGCGCAGCGATCGCGGAGGTAAAGAGCCACGTCGAGGTGAGTTAAACGTGTCTGCGAGCGCGTTCTTATTGGCACGTACGCGCGCAAACCCAGGCTACGTTGGCGGCGGCGGCCGGGTTATATACGTGCCGTTATCGCCGGGCTTCTGTGGACTTCGTGATATAGGCGGAAGGCGGTGTATGCGAGAGGGAAGCGCTCATCGTAAATCTTCCATCTGTCACGTTTGGAACAAGGACGTTTCGGGCATAATAGCCGTCCGGTCCACGTGATGCGCAGTGACACGGTTGCTGTTATACTGCTGCTGCTGCTGCTGCTGCTGCAGCAGCAGCAGCAGCAGCAGCAGCGATGGCCTCTCGCGTTGCAATCTGGTGGCTTTCTGCTACCCCAAGGTTCTAACCAGTAATTGGCCGATGCGGGTTGCGTTTGGTATGCCGCGGTCGCCTCTTACGCAGCGCTATTCGTGGACCGTATAATCGCGGCCACTTTTTTGATAGGAGAGGCGATAATTGCGCCGCTCGGCGCGAGAAAATGATTTAGTGCTCGGAATCGAAATGCGAATTGGCGTGGTCGCTCCCGTAGAAGCACTTATACGTAGGCTTTTACACTTCGCTCTGTGCGTCGATCTGCGTCTGGGGGACTCGCGAGTTGTATGGGGAGGAGTTGTATTAACTCGCGTGGAGCGGTTGTATATTGTTGTCTTCTTTCCTCGTGACACAGGGAGCACGAGAGGCGAGATGAAAGCAGTGTTCTGCAGAATTGCGCATTTTTGTCGGTGTTTCGCACGCAGGGCGCGAAGCAGCAGCGAAGCAGCCCGCCGCCGCAAGAACTGGGAAAAGCACTCGCCGGCACAGATGCAAACAGCGGGAGTGCGCTTTGAAAGAGGCCAATACGAAACGTTCTCATTAAACTACATCCGCATATCCGCATGTATTGGTTGGTGCAAATTCTTTCTTTCTTTCTTTCTTTCTTTCTTTCTTCTTTCTTTCTTTCTTTCTTTCTTTCTTTCTTTCTTTCTTTCTTCTTTCTTTCTTTCTTTCTTTCTTTCTTTCGTTCAATCGGCCGCTGGCTGTGTTATTACTCACGTGGAAGCGAAAAGAGTACTGGGCACTTCCGGAAAACATGTATAGGAAACATTGAAGCGATGGAAATCAGTGCCGCGTTGCCGGTTGTCCGAGTGGCGCTCACGTTAGCGGCTGTTAGCGATGGCTGATAAGAAAAGAACACTACTCCAGCGAAAGGAATCGTTACATTAAACCTTCCCAGTTGCCAAGACTATGTTGAGGACCCTATACTACACGTCGTTGTTGTCTGGAGCATCACCCTTTGTGGTGACGTCAGTTATGCGATGCATATTCTGTAATATATGCCAAAGTATACTTCAATATCATGTCATTTCTCATTGCTGTTGCTTCGGTATAGCTGATCTAATCTCAAGTGTCAATAATGTGGTTATACATGCGCGTGCGTGCTTGTTATGTACTTCACCCTTGCCTGCGCACATGAGTGTGAGGACGCGAATGCAAGGCACAATTCTTCTCCGCATTACACAATTGTCTTACTTTATAAAAATAGACGCTTATTCTATGGAGGTGTGTTATATATAAAGAAACGAAGAAGTGAAGAGAGGGAGAAAACGCCGTGTTAACAGGCGAATTACTCCGAATAGGGCAGTGCTTCATTTAAAGTTTTTCGAAGAACGAATGGAAAGACGCGCCGCGTCGCTCTCTGCCGTGGCGCATCCGCAGGAGCGAGCCGGCGACAGCGCCGACTTTGACAAACGGTTGCTCGGCCACTCTTAATTGCAAACTCTCGAGCCGAGCCGTAAGAGAGACAATAGGTAGAGAGAAACAGAAAGCTAAGAAGAGCAGCCTCGAGCGAAGAAAAAAGCGGAAAGAGGTGAAGCTAATTTCCGCAACGCTCCGGCGCCGCTCAATATAGCGTCGCACTTTGAAATCCACGTAAGGGGGAGGAGAAGCGACACAGCAGCCGTTAGCCGAGACGTAAAGTAATAAAGCATTACACGCACTATCGCGCCAGGCAAAAAGATAAAAGGCGCAAAAGGCGGCTGTTGGGTGTCCGAAAGAAGGAAAGAGAATAGGGACGGTTGTGCATTGCTGAACGGAGGTGAAATATAAAGGCAGCACCACAGAAAAGGAATTAACGACGGAGGGGGAGAAAGTTAGAACCCAGACGTGTTCGTGACTAGCTAACTAACGAACGGACGGACGGACAGAGACAGACGACAGAAAGACAGGCTGGCAGACGACGCTAGCTAAGATATCTTGAAAAAGACCCCCGGCATTTTTCAAGCGCGCCCTCTCTCTCTCTCTCTTTTTTTTTTTTTACCCTATCGTTGTCTCCCTAATACGGTGCATCGTTGCGAAAACTGTAATGCTCCCCGGCGCAGGCAATTATGCGAGCGAACGTATACGCGTTAAACGTAGAATGCACGCTCTCGCCAATAGCAAGCAGACGACGCGCGCACTTGACGTATGCGTTGTTTGAGATTGCCCGTTTCTAACAGCAGCGGATGAACGGTATAATCAATGTATAGCCAATCGTCGCTTCAGTCTCATCGTCGTTGATGTCTTGGGAAATTCTGCTCCGCTGTATGGTTAAGGCCTTTTTTTTTCTCATCATGGTCAAATGGAGATGGGACACAAGTTAAATGCGCTCGATTAACTCCGAACGTTGCAATCGTCTGCATGCAGATATATGCGTTGCACGCAATACCGCGACACCAACACATTTCCATCGACCGTCCAGATGTGGCCCCGCACAATACTGCATCGTCGCACCTTGAAACTTTCAGAGTAATGCACTTTTATTTTCTTTTTTTTTCCGAGAAGCAGCAGACTCGACGTGACAGCTCGCCGCTGTTATAAAGCTTCTCAGGCAAGCGTGGGAGCGTGCGTGCGTCTGATGGCTGACTCTGCGCAGCCTCCCGAATCCCGGACAGAAAGAGAGCCGCTTTCCGTATCTGTCCGGAATTCACTTCAGAAAACAAAACGATGAAAAAAAAAGAAAAAAAAAAAGGGGGGGGGGGGGGGTTAGGCCTTCAAGTTAAGAGCCCTGCACGCGCGCTTGAATCAGCCGAGGGCGCAATGCGCCTGTACGCGCGCTTTCCAGCAGTACACCGCAAGCTGCAGCAGCAGCAGTAGCAGTATAGCGTCAGAGGCAGCAGCGGTAGTGTTCTTGCATACCACGCCGGGCTCAGCGCCGCGTCGAGTTATTTCGGCGCCCGAAACCTCGGCGGAGCATGAGAGCTAGAGCGCGGCTGGATAGCGCCTGTATAGCGGTGACCAGAAGCGGCGGCACTTCGCGAACCAAATCCATCTTTCTCTCTCTTCTTCTGCCGCGTGTCACCGCCAGCCCGATGGGGGACTCTTTCGCTTCTCGGCCTTTCGTGTTTCTGTCTTTAAGTGTCTCTCTCATTTTTTTTTCCTTTTTCTCTCGCCGTTTAAGCTCCGCGCGAGTAAGGATGACAGAGAACGAAGGTTTGAACGAGAAACGACGAGGGGGTTGGGGGAGGCGGGGGAGTTTGTGGCGGGCACTTTTTATCGACGTATTTTGTGTCTATATACGCTTTGCTGCGACATCATACTGCGTGCCTGCGCGTTGATACGCTGAGCTTGCGCGGGGAAATTTTTCAGACCCGCGACGGACATATCTGAGCGCCATTCTTCTTCCGCACCCGGCGCGTTCTTCACTTTCGCGACATTCCTTCCTGGCTGGCGCTTCCCGCCTTCTCTCACCGCGTATCATCCACTCCGTTTTTTTTTTTTCCTTTTTCGCGCCCATTACCTGAACCCTCGCTGGCGTTAATAAGTTTGCGATTCGTTAGAAGTTTTCTTTTTAGTGTGTGTGTGTACGGTGTGTGTTTTGTACGCACGCATGCGCCCGCACGCAGACGGCTTTCTGAAATGTAATGGTAAGGGCAAGAACATCTGAGAGGCCAGAGCGCACGTTCAATAGAACTTGCGCGCTAAACGCGAAATGAGTCTGTCGTTAAAGGAAAAGTATAACGCAGTCAGCTGATACCGCTGAATTGGAAAGAAGCGGAAGTTGCTGACTCTTTCCTTCATTTTATTTAAAGGATTTCGACGATTTTATGCACTTCCCTTTCCACATGAAAGGATTAGGGCTTATTGCTGCTTTATATTGCTCCTCGGAATATTTAAGGGAGGTCTGGCTGTAAGAAAGAATGATCAAAATTACTTGGCAATATTTATCACGTTCTTGAGCTTTATTAAAAAGAAGGAAAACTACAACGAAAATTTATTGTAAAAGCCCGACGTTTCGGAGCCCGACCGGCTCTAGGCTCGGGCCCTAGGCTCCGAAACGTCGGAGCCTATATATATTATGGTAAAGGTTCCGAGAAGTATTCATTAGGGCCTCGGAATCGGCAATCTATTGGAGTGAGCAAAGAACACGCAAAAAAAAGACGAAGAAAGATAGATAAAGACGGAAGGAAAGACAAATTAAAAAGAAATCCCCAGAAATCTCTACCAGTGCGTCTGGCCTTATCACGTCGTCTGTGGGAATTTGTATAACCTAAATGACCTCGCGTTAATCTTGTAAAAACGGTGCGCATGTTCTGCGATCTCTGTACGTCCGTTACTCGTAGGCATCAATATCTCTTCGCGATGTCGTCTTCGCGCTGCTTACTTCCTTTCTCACTTTTTTTTAACTATTGGGTTCACGGCACTTACGGCACGCAGGAGGATTAGTCACGAGCGCGTTAAACGTTCTTCATAGTTCGGACTAAAAGGCCAAAAGCTAATTCCGCGTTGTCTCGCCGCCAGCCGTGCATAAAATCAGATAGCACAGCGCCGTTATCTTTTATTCTCCTTTTTTTTTGCCTTTCCGTCCCTGTCTTCTCCCATCTCTCTCTCTCTCTCCTTCTTTCTTTTATTTTACTATTCCTTGTTTCTGACGGCGAAAGCATGCTGCGCGCCACTTATACGGAGGAACTTCTGTGCTGGGGATATTCCACGCATGAGTCTTAAGAATCTGCCTAGCCTTGTTCGCAGCGCCTTCGATAACAACAGTGTACGTGCCGCGCCTGTCAAACGCATAGGGTGCGTGGGGGGTCAAAAACAGGAGCGAAAGGCGGTGGTATTTTTTTTTCTAATTATTTTTTCTCAGGAGGGAAATTTTGCGGATGCCCAGAAAAACGCGCTCGCGTTCGTGCCCCCCTGATGTCGCGGTACGATAACGAATACGCTCTGTCGCGGTGAAACGCGTGAAGAGCCCAGCGCTTTCTGTAAACAAGGACGTTTCACGCCGACATTTTTGAAGTCGCGTCGTTCACAGACGCTTCGCTCTGGCTTCTCTGTATTGAGGGTTAGATGTCTCTGCCTGATGCAGTGTTCTACTGACGAGTGAAGTATACACGTACGGTAACTATAAGGAAGAGGAAAGGGAGCTCGAGGAAGTGTAGACACTGGCATCATAGGAAACAAATTGGCGCTTCTGCACTTTCTGCTCGTTTGACATCCACCAGCAATGTTGAGACGCTCTGTCCTTATGGACCTGTGACATTGCGGCCTTTTGGACAAAGAAACAGTTGGAGAAAAGTTTATGGCGCTGCACAAGGAAGCTGTCGTGGCTGTGTCTCACGTTATTGGTAATCGTGGACATAAATATGGGCTGATGTTGATGATGATGATGATCCGTGCATGTAGTCTTCGTTCGTATCTTACGGTTGTCGATTATCTGCCACATTAGTATTTCAAAATTATTAATTGATTGATGCAACGTACATACGCTTGTACACTGTAGTGCATGCTATAACACGTGGAAAGGCCATAGTGCATTGACTTCTTTGACTAGGCTTGCTCTAATGTTAAAGCTTTGAAAGAACTGAGTGCGCATGCTTTTTTCATTCTTTTTTTTTTTTTTTTTCAATGCGATTTCCACCTTTGCATTGAGCAACCGCCCTCTTGTGCTGTTTCGCTTTCTTTCGAAAAGAAGTTGCGTGTGCCAAGAGCAAAGCTTACTGTTAACTTTGCACTTTATGGCGCACTCATGCGGTCATGTGGCAGTGGTCCTCGCCGTGCGCCTCTGAAGCCGTACCTGAGTGCGTGCGAAGCTTGGCAAAAAGGCCTTAATCGAAGCTGGCTTCTCTGCAATATGGGTCCTTATGAGGGGAAGCATGCTTAATTACCTCGCTTTCAAGCTTGGGTGTCTGTACGCCGGACGTATTTATTGTGTGCGTAGACTACATACATACATACATACATACATACATACATACATACATACATACATACATACATACATACATACATACATACATACATACATACATACATACATACATACATACATACATACATACATACATACATACATACATACATACATACATACATACATACATACATACATACATACATACATACATACATACATACATACATACATACATACATACATACATACATACATACATACATACATACATACATACATACATACATACATACATACATACATACATACATACATACATACATACATATACTGCGCTTAAGCGTGATCGAAGTACACCCATCCCTGTTGCAAGACCTGCGCTCAAACCAATTTTACCTCGAGGACATCTGTTGTTTGCGCTGAGACGCGACGACTCGCGATGTCCGATGCGCGCACGGCCACAGTGGTAATTATTTCAGCGGCCTGTGTTAAAACTAGCACGTCACAAGGGAGTATACACTTAAGTTCCATAACGGAGCAATTACCTCAAGAATTCATTTTTGCAGCTTTTATGTAGCTGATGCCTAACTAAGCTCGTTGTCCAGACCCCCTTTATTTAAGATGAATAGCTCTCTTTGGGACTTTTGGCCGCTTTCACGGTTGGTCGATAGCTGTATTCGGCAAGGAAAACTCTCTCTCTCTCTAGCTCGCTCGTTTGTTCATTCGTGCTATTCGCCTACATTGCCGATCATCGACGACTTCTTCAGAAGTTTATTCCTACATCTGAAATAGAAGTTCCCTGGCAGCATCCGTTCTCGCTAAGGACACAAGTTTTCTGGAGTTTTCCGAGTGTGTCCAATAGCCGAATACGTAAGCTAGACCCCTCGTTATGCCTACAAAGTGCCATCTAGCCTTTCTTGCTGCGAAGCAACGTTGCTGTACAGCTTAGGGCTTGGAGTGGCGTTTACGAACGCTTATACTCCTACCGATTCGTAATGGCCGATAGCTCGACGTGCGACTCCTGCAGGCGCGAGGAAACCACAGCGCACCTGTTGTTTATTTGCCGCGCTACGACGTCGAACGCCTGTCTCTCTCCGGCCAACTTTAAACCGGCTTCACTCGAGACCGTTTTCCGTGTCAAATATACTTGGACCGTGGCCACATCCGTCGCTGCCGCAAAATGTTATCCATGCACTGGTGCAGTTCTTGAAGTGCAATGGTCAGCGGCACCCCGTTTGAAGTCCTGTGCATCCTCCCACGTGCGCGCAGTGTTCCTTCTCTCCTTCATTTCCTCTTTCTCTTCTCCTTTCTCTTACCCCCAGTGTAGGGTAGCACACCGGACGCTCGTCTGGTTGACCTCCCTGCCTTTCCTATAGCCTGTCTTCCTCTCTCTCTCTCTCTCTCTCTCCCGTGTCAGAACATGTCCTTGCGACTCCTCATTTCTATAGCGAAGTACAATGCACTTTGCAGGGAGCTATCGCGCTGCAGTTAATGTGGGAGCGAGCGAACGCAGTCCAGTTTATTTATTGTTGGAAGGCCTAATGGGGCGTGAGAGGCTTTGTCCTCAATAGCTTGGCGTGTGAGATTTCTAGATGTTCGCGCGTTGATGAGAACCTTTAGCGAGCCTTTAGCAGTTGCCGACGATCGATAAGAGACGACCAGACGCGGCGCATTCTCGAAGGCGCCCGTCGTTACCTCGAGAAGATAACGAGATAACGTTTCGGCGACACTGAAGTCTCAAAAAATTAGTTCGCGGACCACCGAAAAAGCGGGGCTGTTTTAGACGACCTCCGGCAGAGTGTACTCTAGAGAAGAGCGGGCTCGCCATACTGCGATATGATCGGCGCGCGAGAAAATTACGAGAAGTGCCGGGAAAAACACTGACAACGACACTGCCGCTCTCATCTGCTCGAGAGAAGACTGAAAAAGAAAAAAAGATGTTTCGTTGAGAACTAACGAGAATTAGCGCACCCGCCGAGAGCTTTGAGCGATCAAATTTGTCATAGCGACTCGCTGTTTAACGAACCACGCTCGCAGTTATAGGAGCGCATTAGGGGCGTTCCCCCATTCCGTTGCCGCGAAGCGCACTTAAAAGCGCTCACGATCACCGTTCGTCGCATCGTGCCCGAGTTGCCTTTCGTCTTTATTACATTCTTTCGGAAAGAAACTTAATATCTCGAGATCATTTTTCAAAACTTGCGCCTCCGGCAATTGGGGCGCATCCGAGCGCGTGTGACCGGGGCCCCGTTCAGTGTATAGACCTAAACCGAGTCGTCGCCTGCGTCGTCTACGCGTCGTGAATCTGCACAGGAGCCTATCCCGTTTTCATCAAGTCTTCTCTTCTCGTTCCTAGAATAAGCCTCAAAGTAAAAAATACAAAAGAGAAAGAAGGAAGCGAGGCAAGAAAGAGACACACAAGAGTGAAGAAAGAAGCTCATCATTCTTTTCTGCGCCCGATGGCGTTTAGATTAGGCGTTCTCATTAGCATATCGAGAGCGCGCTTTTCCCCACGGTAGCCGCTCCGCGCTGCTCGTCAATCTTATCTCACCGAGTCAGGAGACGCGCGATGTATGTGGGGCACATATAGCGTGCTGAGAGGCGCGACACACGACGGCCGCACAACACTCGCTGTCTGCGACGCACGATAACTCGCTGGATTCGGGGAGCTGGCGAGCACGGCTGCTAACACTTCGGGGCTGCCGTCCTAAGTGTGGAGTGGACAGAGCTCGTCGATTCGATGAAGCGTGGATGGTGCGCGAGGCGCGTTTCGTTCTCACTTGCCGCTTTGTTGAGGGCGTGTTTTTACTCTCAAACGGTGCTGCATTGTGGAGCCGATAGCTGCGGCATCGACTATAGTAAAGGCACGTATTCGCAGAACGCTGTTGAAAGGTGGTGACTGTTCCACATTTTCGCGTTTTTATAGAGTTACTGGGTACGCATTCACAAATATGTTGCGCTAGAACTGTTCTAAAGAGCCGATGTGAGCCAATCGTGATATCTGACGTATTATTAACGGAGGCGGATAATCAAAGACAATGTCCGTCAATCGATCTTTCTCCCTCTCCTTTGCGAACGAAGAGCTTTGTGAATTGAGCCCCTGTTTCTTTGGCGTGCAAGGATTTCACTGCGCCAATGAAGATTAAATCTATAGGGTATCTAAAAAATTCCGTAAGCTTCCTGTAGTATTATCTGTAGTTATTAAGACTTCTGGCCTGGCATGTATCGTAAATATTTCTTATATATAGGTTGTCCTGGCTTTATAAATATGCAAAAGATAACACACAGCAGTGCAATTTTTTTTCGATGTATCTGTAAGGAGTTTGCACCGCCGTAATTTTCGTCTTTTTTGACATTGGTTATGACAAATGTCTAGCGCGTGTTCGTCGGCCATTTACAAAGCGATTTATTTCGTCTCTTCAGTCTCATGCCAAATTCGTTGCACGCTTCTTTTGTAAGAATGATGACGGTTGCTTTGGCACTTCGGGCATCTCACCGTCTACTACGCCGATCGGCGAACGCATAAAAAGCGACCAATCACAACGCGTTGCTTGCCATGGAGACATATATGTCTGCGCGCTTCTCCCCTGTTCATACGTATTCAGCTTACGTCTGATACTCGAAAGCTGCGGTTCTCGCACCTATGAATGGCTAGATGACTTGCCGACCATCGTTGACTTTGGCGACTAATTGGCTATCGCACTATCGCTGGCCAATCTTGAACCGTTTCTGTTTCAGTGATACCATATTTTCTCGAACAGGTGACGTTGGGAATTGGCCCTTAACTATATATATATATATATATATATATATATATATATATATATATATATAACTGGCACGCCGACGTGCCAGTTCGGCTGTTATAGTTTCAACAGCTCCGCATCGCTTTAGATTTAGCGTGAGACAAAGCGCGTGGGTTCAGAGAAGAGCCGCCACACGCGTTTGTATATATCTTGCATATCTATGGGCGAACACGCTTATTCCTTGCCATTATATTATTTTTATTTTTCACGTATATATGCTCCAGTCTGTAGATGAGGCGCTGAAGTCGTCGCGTCCGATAGCATCGCGTGCTGCACTCAGCTCGACGCATCCGCATCGTGACGTCATCGGCGTCGGCAGCACATCGGCCGGACAGCGGTCGGTCAGCAAGTTCCCCGAGAGAGGGAGGACACCCAAATCCGCCAGGCCGCGCTATTGGGGGTGACCCTTCCCGCGAAATGCGTGGTGCGCGCGCGGCGACACGATTTACGAAGATCTGGGGCAGAGCGCGCGCGAATGCTGCAGCGTCTATATAGCTCTATATACTCTATACACGCGGAGTTGGTGCGTTTTTTGGCAGAAACAGTACGGCGCTGTCAACCGCTACTACGGGGCCGAGAATAATAATCGCCCTTTGGTATTGGTATTCCTTACTTAGCTCTTTATTTTCCTTGTCCTTTTTTTTTTCTCTCTTTTATTGAGAATAAATGCAGACGTAAGTGCGAGGCTCTCTTGCGAAAATTGAGAGGATAAGGTGCGAGGCATTTATATCTTTTCTGCGATGGCTTAGTCTCTGACCCAGTTGGCCAGGAGCTCTTAGCGACGCTTAGGAACTTCATCTGCGCTGGAAGTTTATTTCCATGCCGTTACACAGTGAGCGGAGGTTGTGGCCGTTGTTTGTTATAGGGGCAAACGTATAGCAAGTTTGGCCGCTAAAGAACCCGCTGTCCCCAAAATCTTATCTCAGATAGATAGATAGATAGATAGATAGATAGATAGATAGATAGATAGATAGATAGATAGATAGATAGATAGATAGATAGATAGATAGATAGATAGATAGATAGATAGATAGATAGATAGATAGATAGATAGATAGATAGATAGATAGATAGATAGATAGATAGATAGATAGATAGATAGATAGATAGATAGATAGATAGATCAGGTGTTCGCCAATTGCATGACAGTTATATGTTTCTTCCACACGTGCATGCGCACTCACGCACGCGCACAAGGAATTGTGATCTAGAGTGTTTATGTACGAACTTTTTGCCTTCATAATGACCTAGCCTGCTTTCTGCATTTTGTGCAGTCTTGTTCGCATGACACACCCGTCAATAATGAAGCGAAACATCTAACACGCTGATGTAGTCTTCGCTTCATATCGTCGGAGCGCTGTGACCGCTATTAGCAAAGGAGGAAAAGAAAAGAGCCGGAAACCGGCGGGATGCTTTCAACCGCTTAAAAACTCCACTTTCCCGTCGCCCGGCGTCCCTCCTTTCTTTTCCTCCTTCTTTGTTTCTTTCGTTCTTTCTTTCTTTTTCAGTCATATGGGGATTCCGACATTCTCTTAGTTTGTCTCGGCGACTGCAGTCCTCGCAAGTTCGCCTTTTCTTCTTTTTCTTCGGCTCGATTCGAACGTGGTGGTATGTATGGCGGCTCCGCGTGGAGCGGAGGCTCTGCCCATATAACACGTTGTCTCCCTCGTACGACACGCGCGAAGAAAAGCCATCGATAACGATTGGTGTACGTGCGTGCCTTTTTGAGGCTCTCTCGGTTGTACGTTTGGTTTTCTCTTCTCAGGTTCTCTGATATGCAACCATCTTTCTATTTTTTCCCCTCGCTTTCCCGCGTGCCTGTCCCATACATTTGTGAATTCGCAACAGGCTTGTTGGTTAGTTGAAACTATTTCGGGTCGCCCACGAACGTGGCCTCGACGGATGAGTACATCAGTGGTTAGTAGCAATCATTGGAGTTTAACGTCCCGGCTGACGCTTCGCTGTATATTACAGGGTCGCAGTATTGGATAGCCCCGACTCTGTTTTGGTCACCTCTGGTTCCTTAACGTGCATCCAAATCTAAGTACCCGACCTTTATTGCATATTTGCCGCTATCGCAGCGCTGCCACCGTATGCAGGACGCGCACCCGCGACTTCTTACTCAGATATAACAAGAAGTCATAACCGTAGGGACACGGTAGGTGCCGTATTTCCTCAATTCTAAGAATGCCATTCAGAACCCCTGCCGCTTCATCATTTATTTGTGACGTCACTCCTCGAATTTCATCAGATGCATGTATGAAGCATAAATAACTCTGATCTTACGCTTATGAAATTGCAAGTCTGTAGACAATCGCTGGAAATATCGTGGTGCCTTGCCCCGATGAAATGATTCTTCTATGCTGGTTCATTGTATAACGCGCCGTCAACGGCTCCAGGCTGGGCGCAGTCGGTAATGTAGCTTCGCGAATTTATGATCCACGTAAATTGTGTCACGGCGACCCATTCGTTCGAAGTCTTCGTGAGACTTCAGAGTCGGTATAATCGAGAACTGCGACTGACGCGCAAACCATCGCGTGTGGTCTTCGTGTGGCGTGACGCGGGAACAGTTTTACGAGTGCGCGATATCGCTATGTATACGGCCCGACGCTAAAGGAGGTCGACAGTTCCGGATGGAAAAAACGGGCTCAGATTCTTAATACTTCCGTGCTGATACTCTCGAATAAACCCTCTTTGTTTGGATTAGCGGGGTTTTCTTCTCTTGACTAGATCCGCGGGAGGTATTCGAGCATCAATGTCTGCAGAGCGTTATCTTTGCCGAACACGGAGAAACAGGCGTTCCAGGCCTTGTCGTAACCATCAGGACCGCAATAAAATAATCGTATTGCGAGCGGACCCTGATGTTATTTACACAGCTAAGGCTGCAGCTGTTGATCTCTGGTGACTGGTTACTTATGTGCCTCGTTTTATTGCATAACATATTTTCGCACGTCCAATCCACCCTACCTTTGTCGCCAGTATTGCCGGAGAAAATCGTCGAAGGAGACGAGTGAAAATAAAATATTAAAAAAGTCAGGCATGTAATCCAAGCCAACAAACGCAGAACAAACCTTGAAATATATACATACACAATGGCACGCCCAGCTGGCCACAATATCAGAAACAAATCACTTGCCAGTACTCAGTCATTACCATTGGCACAACTGCTGGTTCTTCCTCTGTCGTCATAACTTTGCTCGAGCACCATTTCCTCGATTATTCTTAGCGTGCCCCTATGATTGATCGACATGTGACTGTCATTAGGGTCACGGCAGATACATGTAGAAAAAAGGCAAACAAATGTGGAAGCTCTACTATATGACGTTTCTCTTGTCCACCAGAAGCGAAAGTTTAGTTGTGTGTGTGGTCAAGGGAAAGAGGAAGGGAAGAGAGAAAGATTGTGATCATATGTTCGCATCTATATACACAGAGACGGTCAGCTACTACAGGTGTATTTGATTGCAGAGTATTTGATTAACACTGGGAAAAAAAGAGCGAGAGAGAAGAAAACGCACTCATATATACAAACATACACGAAATCCGCTATAACACCAACTCGAGGTTTCGGATTGGTGCGAAGAGTGGGCACCATAAAAATGTAAGTAGGTAAAAAGGATAAAAAAAGAAAAGTTGCGCGCCGTTAATAAACCTCCCACTTCCCTCTTTCCATCGTTTGTGCAACACGCGTCCGCCACGCGCCTAGCACGAACTAAATGAAGAACGGAGGAAGATGGAACCGGACACGGGGAAACCGCCCCCGTCTACCGCCGCTCGACACAAAGAAAAAGAAAGCACAACCGTAAAGGCAGAGCATTACGAGAGGCATCCCCGGTCCCGAATACGTCGAAGTCCCAGCGTAATTGCCTCCACCCCCGCTGACGCGCCGCCGTTCAGGCCGGCACGCAGAAATGTGCCGAAGCCGGAAAACAGGCGCGCTTGCACCGGCTTCGGCGAGCTTTGCTTCGCTTGAGACGAAAAGTTACGCTGAACGCCGCCGACAAAGGGAAAACGGTACGGCACATACCAGAGCCGAGCACCTCAGACGAAGCGGCGGGTTCATAGCTAGTTGAAAGTTTGGGGGAGGGTGCGAGGGGAAGTGGAGGTGAGCCAGTGATTGCAAATACCTGGAAAGGCTGTTGTGCCGCTCGGAACGAGAGTAAGAGCGCTGCTCGATATCGCAGTGCAACGTGTAAGAACAAACTTTCGAAGGTTTAAAGCCGCCACTGAGGTGTATAGTTGCTGTGGCAAAGTGGGTGGGCACCGATGAGGGCTGTGTCGGCGCGCGCGTCTCTTGACTTGCGGGCGGCGTTTGAAGAGGGAAGTGTTCGCGAACGGTTTTATTGTACGCTGGTTTTACGATCTTGGTGGGACGCGGGGGCTACGCTCCGCTCGCCTGGATGAACGAAGGAGCACCAGATTATTGTTGCGATTTGCTGGCGAGGTGGAGGGGGGGGGGGCTGTTGGGCTTTTTCCGTATGTGTGCGCGGAGTGGTAGGCTTAACTTTCCGCAATACGCGAAAAAGGTGCGGTGTTTTGACGACAAGTTGACGTACGTCAAGTTCACAAGTTCTGTGCGAATTTGCCGTCTTTAGTTCAATTAGGTTCCGACGTTTGAGCACGTTGTGGGGTTGTTATTCCCAGTAGAGCGAAGAAACTGCAGAATTTTTTTTTCGGAGGAAGAGAGAAGGGTAAGGAAGGGCTGGGAAGTCAACCAGACGCACGCGCGGTTTGCTACCCTAAGAAAAAGGGAACGGGCCACGCATGCGACACGAGCTCCCTGCTTTTCAGTTCCCGTACAGTCGAGCGCCTTTTTAACGAAGCGCTTCGTACTTCAAAAAAAAAAAAAAACATTTTTTACACGAGTCACTTCATTGTAAAGATCACGCCCCACACCGCTCGCAATAGAGCAAGATAGAGGCACGAAAAAAAGAATTTTTTTACTTAACGTAAATTAAAGGAGATAATAAAAGAAGTCACAATAATTTTCTACGGCACACTTTGTCCGACCCAACGCGAGACTGCAGCCGACGTTATGACATCGAAGTTCACCACATTCTCCTCCGGGAGCGACGCAAGCTACCAGCTTCGCAGCGTTGAATGCCGCTGCATGTCTTCTCCCGTGTGGCCAAAATTCTTGTTTCGGCCTGCAAGCTTTTTATTGTCGCTGCCTTCGTCGGTATTCAGACTCCTTCCCGCCCTTGATGGCTTCGACGATACCGTCAACCATTAGTTTCGAGCAGGTCATCGCGTCGTGATCGTCAATCACGACGTGTTCGTCACCTGTCGCACCCGCTTTAATTCTGCGTTGCAACAAGCGGCGTACGAATTTAGCGATTCCTGGAACTCGACCGCAGCTGAACTGAAACACTCGCTGTCGTCACGTTCGTCGAGGGCGGCGCTATAACGCTGTCGTGAGATGTAGCAAAACCCAGCCTCCACCAACAAGCACTCGTAGTTATTTCAATGGCTTTGCGAACGTATATTTAAGTAGCTGCATAACCTTAGACTCGGAGAATAGACGTGCTTTCGTTGTATAGCGCAAAGTTGTAGCGATTTTTCCTGTAGAGGCGTTCACGATAAATATGAAAGATAGAAATTCCGCGGGGATACGAAATCCTTCGTTATACAGGTCATTTTGTCGTAGGAGCCCGTTCGTTATCGAGGCGTTCGACTTAAGCAACTAAACACTATGGAAAGACGTAGGCAAAGTTCGTTTGTTCTAACCAGATAATGCAACTGCGCTCGCGAAAGTTCACAAATATATGAGGAAGAAAAGGTTGATAAGGTGTCCCAAAATAAGAATTACCCCGCCATCACTGCATATCGCGTAAGTGGTCTTATGGCCGTATACGATTGTGCTCGAGTACCGATAGCAAATGGGTATGCAGTTAACTGAAACGTATGCGCGCAATGCTTCCGGATTGTCTCAAGCGCTACAAGTGACCTCGTTCGCTTGAAGGCACTGCAGACAAAGAGAAGAAAACAGAGTTAATCGGTTAACTGTTGACGCAGAACTATTAGTGCGCAGTATAATAACTGAATGCTGAAAAGCTTTATTCAGTGCACTGAGTGACTCTCTTCACTCATTTTCAACCACTCCGAAGCGTCCAGAGGTCCATTGGAGAAGTATAAACAATCCTTCAACCGCAGATCCTGGCCAAAGCGGCGGCTCAAATTTCATCCTGGCAGTCACGCTCAAGCTACCCTTTCAGACGCAGGCATCTATCCGTTCAGGGCTTGTGCACCTGCACCGTCATCTCTGGGAGTTTCAGCCTGCCCCGGCTCGCGTCACAATGTGAAAGTTCGTTCAACGGCCCGTTTCAATTAAGTCGCGCTTAATCGCGTCCAGCGTTTCTTCGCTGCTCGACGAAGGGAGCAACGTTCGGAGCAACGAAACGAAAGAAACCTCCGAGAGGAGCGGAGAAACACAGTTCGTTCCTCCTGCGATGCCCGCTCGAGTAATTATAAACCGTTGTTATTATTTTGGGGTTCGCCGGAGGCGAGATGAGGACGCACTGCCCGTCGCACAACTCAGCGTGCGGGCGCCGAATTCATCGAGACCGCACCCAGGGGGGTGCAAAAAAAATTTTTTTTTTCTTTTGTCAGCGCTCGCGAGAATTGCTCCGGCCCTCGTCAAAAGGCGGCTCTACAGTGTGGACAACGAACAGGCCAGATAAAAACAACGGCTAAAGGAACAGCAAGGAAGAGGGTGAGAGAGAAAGGATGGTTTTAGGCTGAGTTCACGAGAGAGGGATCAGGAAGGGGATGGAGGGGGTCCTGAGCTGCTGGAGGAATTGCCCCTGCCCTCGTCAAAAAGGCGGCTTTATACATAGAAGACAAAAATAACAGAAGAAAAAAGAACAACGGCTAGAGGAACAACAAGGGCGAGGGCGACACGATGGCCAGAGGCTGAGTGAGGGAGAGAGTGAAAGAGGAGAGGGGGGGGCTGAGTTGCTGAAGGAAACAGTTAGGGCGAACAAGACCCACCTTTTGACCCCCGGCGCAGGAGGGCAGGGTCGCTGAGGCTGGGCACAAGAGGAGCGCCGCGGCCGCGCCCAGAAAAATACTCTCCTTTGGCGTCGCCGTGATGAGGCCGCCATTACTCGTCGACGACCTCTTTCGTCTTGGTGTGGCGGCGGCTTGCCGCGCGGACGCTGTTTTTTTCGGGCCCGGGCCGGACTCATTTCCATGCCTGCATGTTCAGCGCCTTCCTCCGCTGCGGCTGCTCGCCTTTCCACGCCGCCGAGTGGCCACTCCTTTTATTGCGCCCGCTTCTTCTTCTTCTTGTGAGCCAGTGATGCTGTGCTGTTCCTCTCTCGTCTTACTCCGAGGGGCAGCATATTTGAGCGTTGTTACTGCAACATTCGTTTTACGTTTTGTTCGTATTGCTTTTTTTCTGCAACACGTCCTGTGCGAGAAACCATACTCGTTACACGCTTCAACGGTTGCCGCGTTCGCGCCGTCGGACCCGCTTTGCGGAGGTCGCGGCTCGATTTGAATGGGAGCGGTGGTATTCTCGTGTCGGTTGGCTCCCTAAACCGACGCTTCGTAAAAAGACAAATTTGTTCGTGATCAGGGTCTTACGACGGCTACAGAGGACGGAAGCGTTATTACTCGTTATTTCGTAGTTAACCTGTATCGTTCGCGAAGGTTGTTCGTTTGCTGTCTCGTAAAGAAAAGAGGGGGAGGGGCGTGCGTCTCATTGCACGGCAATTTGATCTTGCTCTTTCAGGGTAGGTCGACGAAGCGGAATGAACGCCGTTGCAGAGGTTCTGGAAGATGAGGAACGAAAATAGAGAGAACATTGAGGGGTGCGTTCATCCGGAGATTCACATCGAGGTGCATACAGTTAGTCACTTAGGCCTGTCAACTTCAAGAACTGCATAAATCACGTATCGTGAAATAAACGCACGTAGCGCTTTCTGAAGTTGCAACGCACGTGTCCGTGGTCTAAGGGCGTAATTGACACCGAGAAAGATGTTGAGTCCAGCCGATCTAACGTTGTACCGAGTCGAATTAAGGCCAGATAAGCGCAATGCTTTCAGAGACATCTTAAGAAAATATGTATCGCATATTGTCTTGCAACGTTACGACACGGGATTGCTACCGCGCCGTTTTCACGACATTGTTATCTGTCTTTTTATGCGAAGTTTGATGAGACCATGAGACGGGATACAGAGCATGAGGGCCAGCCATCGGTCACAAGCTTTTTACTAAGCCGGCCTTTTTCAATACCCTTCCGTCCATGTCCTTCGGTCCGATACTGTGTTATAGGGCGGGGCCCATCTACGGAAACGGGAGTGCACCGTCCGTGGCCCGACCTGGTCGCAGGGTGCGTGCCTCACGTGACCCGCGTGGTTCGTCGTGTAAATGATTCGAGGCCACTTGGCTGTTGCCTCGAGAGCGAGTGACAGAAACGGTACGCTACGTGCGTGCCGGCTTTGTTTTGAATCCTCCAAGGATCAATCTGATTGCGCTGTCGCAGCGGCAATGATGGATGCGCTGGGTGGGAGCGTATATATGTACGATCAAGCAACACAGCGTGGACGAAATCCGCGTCTCAAGGGGACGCTGCCCGCGGTGTAGTCTGTATATGGTTGCTGCGAGACGTGTTTACCGCCGCAATTGGACAGGGTAAGAATACAGGGAGTATAGCTAGAAGCGGAGGTGAAAAAAGCTGCACTCCATATGGAGGTCGATGCGAGATCAATACACTATGTAAGCGATGGTGCGTTACATGAGCAAACTACGCACGTCTTTCGAGTGTCATAGAACGCCTGTGACACTTCTGTTGAGATTTTGGTAGTGTGAAAATTCACGCCAGCTGGCAGGAATGCATATAACGCATGGGGATATCGTACTTGAAGGGGACTCTTGGGGTTGGTATTCAAGTATTGATTAGAACAATTCATTCTGCACATCGCCTCCACCTGCCCCTGTCGCTTTTGTACGCTAGCTCTGTCTCTGATGTCATCAGAAGGAACATACTAAGGGGATTTTCCTCGACGTAGCTGTGAACCTAAAGCACGCGGCTGATAGACGAGGCTGGTGTCACTTGTCGAAATTTTTTTGCGGAGGGTGGTGAGCAGTACAGAGAAATTTATAACGTGGGAGGGGATTCTTCAGGCATAACAAGCGAGTGTCTTGTCTTATCGCTCTTCGTGGGCGCATGAGCAGACAATGATTGCTCACTTACTCGCTTTTACCACTCCAGGAGCACAAGTTTTCTGGAATCAAAGTTGTACTGGAGCGACGAGTACGATAGTGTGAGATCAGCACCGCTTCCTAAGCCCCCCTCCCCCCTTTCTTCTGGTCCTCTGTACAATGCCGCACGCACTGATCTAGGGCGCTCACATCCGAAAGCAAACAAACATACAAACAAACAAACAAGTAACTGCAGACGGCCACTGGGCCTGAGTGCCGCCGAAAATAGTGTCAACCGCCCGGTGCGCTTAGTCACTCATGAGAATGACAACAATCTCGGATGGGAAGGGTCATCTGAATCTACGAGGCGTCTTTACTATAATTTATGTCTATTGTATCTTATCGGAACCATGATGTCGTTTCTATGACATTTTGTTTGTTTGTTTGTTTGTTTGTTTGTTTGTTTGTTTGTTTGTTTGTTTGTTTGTTTGTTTGTTTGTTTGTTTGTTTGTTTGTTTGTTTGTTTGTTGCTTGGTAGGGGGCACAATGTACGATGGACGTATCGTGTCCGAAATAACTTATAACAGCTGCCACTGTAAAGAAGGACTGAAGTGATCAGATTACCGCTGAACTCTGATTGAACTCTGATCGCTGCTTGCTTATATATACACCGACCGATCACCGAGAACTGTCGGTGCTTCTATCCCGATTCTTCGAAAAAATGCCTCCAGCGGCTTCCTCATTCTCTAACATCTGATTTGAATCACCAGTCTGCGAACCGCGATGAGGTCATTTCGGGGCGATCGACCAGACCAGTCGTAAAATGCCGAAGGACCTCGATCCCTCCCAGCTTTCTAGGTAAATAAACTTGATTCAATACACTGCGGGCGTTTTCTTTATTGTTTTTTTCCTTTCGAGATCGCCACCATGAACTTGCTGCTGCCGATCTCGAAAGCCATCTTCAAGGTTAGGTGCTCAATCGCGCACTCTCACTTGCGCTATAGCGAGATTGCGTTTTTATAATGCATCGCTGTCGATTGGCCTTGGTCTTCTTTTCGTTCGTTTCTTCTTCTTTTGTTTCTTCTATATATCGATTTCTCGTTTTTGACGTTACGCGTATGCGGTAAACAGCGTCGGCGCAGGTTCCGGCTGCATCTGTCGCTATCAGCTAGATGGATGAAGGAAGTACGTCAGGCCCTCTGGCGGGTAGTTGATGCGCCTTTATAGTTCATAAAAATAAACAACAACAACAACTACTACAAAAGCGGACGGGTGCTCTTTTGTTTAAGCAACGCCAGCGTAATTTATCTGGCGCACTCGAGGTTTCCTTGATTAACGCAGAACTAAAGAAAAGCGAGGCTCCGAAAGACGTCTATACTTACCATAGAGAATCGAGATGCTATAATCAGTTAGACGTAGAAGTTAGTAAGTTGTTGTTAAAGAAGAGTGCCGTTAGATCTTGACTGCGCTTAAACGGCTGGCTCATTCGTTATGTGTAAGAACGTGTTTTTTTTTTTTCAGGATATTCGCCCCTAATGAGATTTTGTGATTGCGATATTTACAGCGCTGAATTTATACAGTTTCCCGAGTGATACGCTTAGTAAAAAAGCAAGGAGTATTTAACTGATCATTAGATTTGTTCCTGCCTCAACGTACTTAGACGACCACGTGGGAAGCTGAGATCATTGGTAGTATATCTTCTCAAGATAAAGATATAAATAAATAAAAAGGAAAATGCCGATGTGCTCGTAAATTAGTGGTTTGAAAAGCTTAGTTTTGCATGTCACAGCCTGTGCAGCCTCAAATAAGTCATTGCTCTCACGCAGTACCGGTTAAAGATATTGAAATAGGATCCCTCTCTTCTAACTTTCATTGAAACAGGACAGCTGTATTCGTTCGTGTTTTCTTGCATGTATTACTGAATCACATATAAAGCCCCAGAAAAGCCAGACAACTGCTATGAAATTTGCTTTGCGCCGGTGTCTGCAGTACACGCACACACACACACACACACCACAGCACACATTCGCGCGCGCAACCTTTGCACGGACGCACGCTGATACACGCTTACACGAAAACGAACTCTCGTTCACACACTTGTACGCACATCTATTTACGCGCGCACACACGCGCAGACACACGTATACGCGCACGTACCTCCACAGACACATACACACACGCACATTCGTAGCTCTAACTTTACTGTTGCCACAATGTGCGATCAGCATTCGGAACACGCACAGAGAGCGACGCCTTGCACTCCCACGCGCGAGTGTCAGGTGTTGTCGAGAGCTGCAAGCGGTTCTGCCCCCGTCCGGAGGATTCCGAGATTTCCTTCGGGCCACTCCCTGATTATTTGTGCACAGCGTGTGTGTGTGTGCTCTTGAAAGTGCGCGGACGAGACGTCGCAATGCAAGGTCAGGAACTCCGCCATGCTTTCTGAATGTAGGATCGCACCGTACACGCAGGGTGCCGCTGACGTTGGCCGGTTAAACAACCCCCGCGGAGTTTCCTAACATGCCCTCTTGTATACGTATACCTCGCGCGTCCGTTCCTCTGCCCCCCCCCCCCTCCCCCCCTCTCCCCCATCTCCCTTCTTGCCTGCTGCTTGCTGCTGCACTCCACACCCGAGCCGCAACCCACGCCTCTGCTTCATCTTCGGGTATTTCCGGGCGTCGACAGCGAGCCCGCATTGCTTCTCCGCTGGACGCCTCCGCGATCCTGAACGCGCCTCGTACCAACAATTTCTGTTTCTACGTTATACAGGTGCATTTTTCTTGTTGTTTTCATTTACTCGCTTTTGCGCCATGAAAACGCACTCGCGTGAGTGCTAGTCCACGGCCTGTGTATGAATGGTGTCGGTATACGGTTCGCGGACCTTCTGATGCGCGTAAGTTTCCAAGCTTGGCACCCCCTTTCACTGCGGACGTGTTCCTGGTATCTCAGTGCCAAGTGCGCGTCTAGTGAAAGCGCTTGCTCTTTCTTTCTCTCTTCCTTACCTCTTGGTTTCTGCAGTATCACTTTTCGTTTCCTTTTCTTGTTTTTTATCCCTCTCTCTTTCCATATTATTTATATCTTACTGTCTTACTGCTCTATTTCTTCTTTTTGCTGCTCTTATCGTTATTTCTCTGTTACGCTTCGTAATTTCTTCTCTTCCTTTATACGTAGGTATCATTGTCAGGAGTGTTAATTCTTCGAACGACGCCCGTCCGCGAACGACGCCCGTCCACCCGTATCTGCTCGTTTTATTGTTATTATGATTATTACTATCGTCATTCTGGCTTTCCAAGGAGAAAAGAGCCAAGTGGGGGGACAGGGTAGGGTGGGGTGCTTGCATGAGCTGCGGCACGCACCGTCCTTGGCCTCTTTACCTTTCACAGCACGTGCAACGTACTCCGGTGACGCCCACGCCAAATGTGCGCCTGCATCTCCAGGGAGTAGTCGTCCCGGGACGCCTTTGGGTGCATGCCACGATGTGCCCTGTGCAGCCATCCGTGGTTGAATATTTCTTCAAAACAACGCACGCGTTCATTAGAGGGCGTATGTTTATGCTCTCTTCGTTTAATTTAATTGCGGGCTATAACATGTTTCTTCGCTCAGTACGAAAGACACTTCCACCAGTGAACCAACGATTGCTGCATTAAATTGGGTTGAACATCGTATTAAGCAACCCGAAGAAAGTGGTTGCTACATAAGGGAAAAATTAATCACAGGGAAGCAGATGGTGCGGGGCTTCGTGAAATGTTGTTAACTTGAATAGTTCGTTTGTGGGATGTATGAGTGTGTGAAATCGTATCACTGTATTCCGTGAGCCAGTCATGATTAATTGACCACTCGATCGCTGCAATGATTGATCTTCTAATTGTATTGTATTGGAAGCCAATGCGCACCGCTGTTCGTCGTTGGGCACTGGCGATTTTCAAGCCGTACCGGCATGCACACAACGAACTCGTCCATGAAACACGTAAAACATACAAGCAAACAAGCAAGCAAAGAACTAGACAACGTCTGATGTTCTTTTCTTTTATTATGTTTCTTTACGGCTTATGCACAGTTATCGCGGTTTTCCTCTTCCGATAACAACTTCCGTCTCCTCCTACTGGTATGCATTGTGTAATTGCTGTTTACGTGGCTTGGTGTGCTGTCATATAATAGCGCAATGACTATTTCCCTTCCCCAGTGTAGGGTAGCAAACCGGACGCTTTGTCTGGTTCACCTCCCTGCCTTTCTTCTTCTTGCTTTCTCTCTCTCTCTCTCTCTCCTTCCCTCCCCTCTCTTTCTCTCTCCTTACATGGAAATTAGGTAATGACACAACAAATTTTATCAAACCCTGCCGTACTTACTAGGAATGAGCAAGCGATCTCGTGCGACCAGCAAAACGAAACGAACAGCAATACAAGCGGCTTCCGTGAGCGTGCCCCGGAGAAAGGCCGTGTAGCGGCATAGGGCAGGAGCAAGGTGTGTGCGGGGTCGCGCGGGCGGCAGCTGCCAAGGAAGGAATCCGCGGCATTAACCCGAATTCCGGTTACACAGCAGAAACTCGCGAAGCGCGCGGCCCACGCGCCCCGCGCACGAGCCATGTCTCGGAAAGGCACGACGGGACTCATTAGCGCACGCTCTCCATGGCCTGCCTCATCGTTTTCGCTAACCTCGCCGAAGACCCACGGATACGGCTCTCATCTTTTTTGTTCCAAGTGACTCTCGTGTGTGCGGCATGCAGACAGCGCTGTTGGGAGGAATTAAAGTGAAGCGCCGTAGGTATACGTAGTATCATAAGTCAGGTCTGGGACAGGTATGATTGCTCTTTAAATACCACACCCGCAAATTTTAAAGCGAATAGCTTTCTTTGTCTCTATTTCTCGTTTTCGTGGTTGGTCGGTGGTCGGACTTGGTAAGGAAAACGTTCGTTCGTTCGTTCGTTTCGTTTCGTTTCGTTTCGTTTCGTTCGTTCGTTCGTTCGTTCGTTCGTTCGTTCGTTCGTTCGTTCGTTCGTTCGTTCGTTCTATTCTATTCTATTCTATTCTATTCGCTTACATTAATTGACAATGATCGTCGATGGATTCCGCACAATTTTTTTACACGTAGAAAGTGGGGAAGAAAGAAAAAGTGGTAATGAAGGCTGAATGTACCCGCCCTGTTGGCGTAGTGGCTTTGACGTAGTATCGAATTCCGGTCGGGGCGACCGCATATACATCGGGGCAAAATGCAAAAACGCCCAAGTACCGTGCATTGAATTCACGTTACAGAATCCTAGGTGGTCAAAACTAATCCGGAGGCTCCCACACGGCGTGCCTCATAAACCTATCGTGGTTTTGGCACGTAAAGCACCAGAATGTAATGTAGTCGTATTTTTTTATGGCTGATGTTCTCTCGTAATGCCGCCTGTGTCATTTTGATGTCACTTATTTGTGTGCGTTTTCACGTAACCATGCTCTTTACTTCATACATGTGCTTAAGACGTCAAGAAAGAAGGAGTTGCCGATTGATGAGAGTTTTTTATTCGTTCTGGGCGCTCTGAAATTATACTATAATGACTAACAAAAAAGTCACATAGGCCTTACCCCCAGGGTAAGATAGCAAACCGGACGCTCCTCTGGTTGACCTGCCCTGCCTTTCCTCTCCTTGTTCTCTCTCTCTCTCTCTCTCTCTTACATAGCCTTACGCGATGTCGCAAAAAAAAAAAAAAAAACATATGATATCAGGGACACACAGTTACAAAATTTCAACGTAGCTTTGCCGCCCGTCTAAACACCCCTGGAATAATAATAAAAAAAAAGATGTTTAGAAAAGGACTCTTGTAAGCAGGACTGTTGGGTGTCATGCGTAAAACACACCCTGCGGCCTTGTTATTTGCGTGCATACGTATTTTTTTACTTGCCAAGCATCATTTGAAATCGTGGAAGTCGCAGAGGCATCTTATTTTTTTTAATATTCATCTTTCTGGGGTCATATATGTGCTAATAAGACGTGATTGCATCGCATACCTGCGCTCAGCTACCTGCATCATCTGAATTGCACCACACTTCGAAAGCGCCCGCGAGAGTGCACGCTGCTTGTATATGTCGAAAGCACGAAATACATGTTTCAACGCAACAACCGCTTAAACAAGTCATTGAGCGTGCTCTGGCTTACACTTAACGCCATGACAGCTCGGGTCGATATGAAATGTGCCTTCTAATTCTCACTTCCAGCCTATATACACAGCAAGTAGACAGAGGTACGGGAGAGGAACCCCGGTCCGTGGTTCGCTCGCTGCATACGAGTTACACATGCTTCATGCAAATGTCCGCAATCACACCGTCGTCATTTTCTTTCAAAAGGAATTCTTCGATATACACTGACTCTGTATACAGCGTACAGCCTGCATTCTCATTTCAACCGCCGTTACTTCCGGATAATTTGAACGGCGCCTAATGGCAGCGATGGCATAGGGATTGGACGCAATGACTTCATCACGAAGGGGCGGTTCCAGCTTCTCTACGTATACAGCCGCGCGCCACTGCTGTACGTCGAAACAAATTTTACCCTAAACGCCCGCGATCGTAAAAAAACAGAAGCGTTAGGAATGACAGCTTATTTTACAGCGGACGGGCTACCATAAAGTCGAAAGCGGTGAGGGCGCAGCCTGCGAGATATAGCGACGAGGAAAAGACGGTCGGTGCAATCTGGAGATAGCGGTTGGAAAAAATATAGCGCGCAATTTAGACGTTTACTACGTTCGCAACCCCGTACACGTGGCGCTTGTCTTCTTATATATAGGTACACCCAACCCACATGCGCGCGCGTTCGGCTTCGTTTAAGAAGCCTATAATAACAATACTTTATAATAGAATTAAAAGAGGGCGGGCAAACTCTGGCATGCGGCCCTCTCTCGGCACACACGGAGCGCGGTGGTTCCAAGCTCTTAGCCAATGGCTTGCGCAACGCTGCATGTACTCTTTGCGGGGCGTATCGTAAATGCGGCCTTAAGGCACGCCATGTTTCAACACGGGAGGAAAAGGCCTGCTCAAGCGCACGGCAAGGAATCAACGCCTGGGGACCCGCGATCGACTTGAGCACCGTCCGCACGGCTATGGAAAATATGAGAAAAAAAAATTGAAGAACACGCATGCGTCAGCTTTGAAGCGATGTCGCGAATGGCGGTGAGCTTGTGCGTGAACGGTGGTAGCAGTATGTGTGCATTAATATCGACCTGCGCAAGTGATCTTCCCAGACCGAGACGTGAGAGATACGAAATAAAACAGAGAGAAGAACAGAAAACTAATGAAGCATAAAAGACGAGATAGACACGACTGGCAGAAGCAAAAATTCACGAAGACGCACGACATGACCGCGTGAGCCTCATCGGCGATGGTATATGCATGTGTGCTGCTGCGCCAATGCGTCAAGGCGGGGTGAAGCGCGCCTCCATAACGTTGTGCGGCGACTCCGAGGGTGTCTGCGTAACACGTAATTACGCTTATAAATAATTTGCTCCCTCCCATTTCCTCCCCTCCCCTGGTGGTGCTCAGGAGAAGTATGCGATGACGTCACTTGTCTCGAACATTTCTTCTTGCCATCTTTCTTCCTTTCTTTCCTTTTTTCTTCACCATCACGGGACGCGCTCTTATTGTTCGTTTGTTTCCCATGCCTTCTCGATAAGTTATCTTGGATGGATGGAAGAAGAAGAAGAAATAAACTTTATTTATGGAAGGAATGGATGGACGGATGGATGGAAAAAAACTTTATTCAGGTACAGGGTGTTTCCACCTGCCTGGTTAGTCCCATGTTGGGACCGGGAGGTCAAGCCTCCTAACCCTATCACGGGCGTACCGTACAGCCAGGACTTGAGCGATATGATCGCGGGATTTAATCATTTCTGAAAACCGATCCCGCGAGATGCCAGGGCCGAGCGACCAACACTCTCAGAGAATATGTTCAAGTGTGTCTCCTTTTTGCATGATTTGCATATAATATTCATGTCTTCAACGTTATGCCATGCCTTCATTTGTGCAGGTTAATAATATGACTGTGTTTGTAATTGCCTAAGTGTAACTGCCTAAGTGTAACTGCTTGTGCTCTATTTAGTCTAATGTGAGGGGGTGTAAACTCCCTCCTGCCAATGTAGTAATGGTTTGTACTTTCATTGTATGTCATGAGCGTATCTCTCTGTAGGTTCTCCAATCCAGCAGAATCAGTCATATGTAAAAGCCATAAATTATCATCTCGTAATTCTCTGTACTGCTGAAGTGAAGAACACTTGCATGGTATTTTTTTTTTTTTTTGCCAGTATATGTCAGGTAGCCCTGCCTGCTTCTATTTCAAACTGTAATAGGCATGCATCTGTTTATGATTGTTTCGGGTGGTTGCACGGAGCTAGCACCGCATCTGTGTTGTAGGTTATACTTTTACGTTTTCCGCTATCTTTATTGACTGGAGGCAAGCAGTCGCAACAGCAAGCTCTAACAGTTTTCTATTATTTATCATCTCGTAGCTGCAGTTATCAGATCGCGTGCGATTGGTGGTCCGCTGATAGTACAATATCTTAATATAAGCTATCCACTTTTCCCCTTACTGTGTAATGACGCGTAAGGTTGTCCATAGAACTGATTGTTCCCTACACCTTTTGGATTGATTGATTGATTGCTTGGGTCTCGATTTACTGATCAATTTTTAGCACACTAGTAACGGAGGCAGTGTATACCCCTTCTCCTCACCGGCATTTTCTGGTCGCGATAATTGCAGGCAGTTTCATTAAGATAAGTATAAACCTCGAAAGTCAACAGCGCAGGAGCTCTCAACCGCAAGGATAACGGTGCTTCGTGCTGTTCGAGCCGTTTTGTTCTCACGCCACGGCAAAGCGCCTGCCTTCCTCTTGTCCCTACAGGCCTTTGTTTCGTCTCTCTGTCCGCCTTTTCTTTTGTTTTTATCAGGGCATCTCCAACAGCTTCGTCGATCCCCCCTGTGACACGCATTTAGCACAAAAGCTCGCACGCACGAGCATGTCATTACGCCACAATCGGGCCCGTAAAGTCGGCGCGGCGGGCCGTCCCTAAAGTCATTCCGATTCGCGCGCACTTGCAGAAAGAAATACTTTAAAAAAAAAAAGAAAAGGAAAAAGAAACGAAAAGGTGCCTCGCGATGGATATAAAACCGTTGCATTGTCCGCGCGTATCGCCTGTTTACTTGCTTCATAGCGTTTTTCCGAAACCCCGCTCTCTCATTAATGCGTCTGTGGCCCCTGATCTCTGAACCGACACAGACGCACGCGATGCCCGAGTTCCCGCAGAAAGCCCGCAGAAAATCGCGCGTGACCAACGTCTTGACTCCCGTCTTAACGTCGTTTCGGGCTCTGCGCGCGGGTTTTTTTTCGTGGTTCAGGGAGCGGAGAAAACGACTCCAAGAACAATGCCTCTCTACGATGCTGGCCACACCCCGGCCCCTATAAATCTATCTATCTATAACACGCAACGCACTTGTACATATACGTAGACGGCAGCCGTGGTGTTTGCCTTCAGAGGTTATGGAAAGGTACGCCTGGGCAGTCTCTATAGGCCAGACGGAGCACCAACGGGCCACGTATAAAGCTGCGCTAACGGCGCAGCATCTCCAACGGGCCTCGTGCTTCTATAACTTCCCGGGGCGACTAGACGACGCGGAATTCGTAAAACGTTTCTGTTGACTTTTTTTCAGCTTTTCGGTTTGCCTGTGTGTATACGATCAACGACATGCATGCGGGTTATATAGCGGCCAACCTCATTTCTTTTTCAACTGCAGCTATAGTTGCTAGCGCGACTTCGTATATACCCAACTGGAACAAACGCTCGTTTTTACGGACAAAGGGTCGTGTCTGCGTGCCCCATTGAAGCGTAACCAAAGCCCCGGACACAGAGAGCGGACTGCATTAAGGTCGCACCGAGGTGCGTCGAACCGCTTTTTTTTGCCGTTTTGCGTCGAAGCGGCGCGCGAGCTTCTGATGCGCCGTGATACTGGCCGTACCAGCGCTTCCGTAAATGCCCGAACACGCTGTAGATTCGTTGATCCGATGTGCTTCATGCAGAAACTCTGCGAAGTTCTTGCGCGACAAACTTCTTCGACACGGGTTCACGGTGCCTGCTGTGATTGTAGTGGTTCCGAGCTTTTGGTGGCTCTTTCAACAAATATTTTTCAAGGTTGCTTTGTACTAATTACTCGGTACCAAAGTGCTTTGGCTGGTTGGCGCATAAGCGAGCAAGGAGCTGCAACTTTCTGCAGAGATTGTGCACAATCTGAGGACAAAGCTTACAACTGCGAGTATACCTCGTAGCGATCAAGGTAATATTTTGATATATAACAGCGACTAGCGAAAACTGAAATAAAATAAATTTACGCCATCGCGCATTTGCGTCTCTGTGAACGTCATTAGTTGGACGCTGCAAATTCGTGCAGCATATTCAGGTATGCAACATTACTCAATAGCTAATTGAGCGGTCGCACGCGTTTCGGCCGTAGACGTGACTTTCGATCACGCCGACGCATCGCAAAGTTTCATGAAGCGGGCACACAGATACTCCGTAACCATCCTGGCCACGCACTGGAGTTGTACACTCTGTCGAATGAAACAAAACTATGAGACCGATCTCGCTGTTGTTCATATATAGTTGTTTATTTCGGTATATAGTAACGTTCTTCTCAGTGATTCCCGGCTTCTCGACCAGGAGCGGCTGGCGTCTTTCGGCACAGATAGTTCGGACGAGCAAATGACGCGCGCGACTCACCGCAGAGCGTGAGCTGGTTCACGCGAGGAGAATGGCATAGACACGACAATCCTTGCAGAGAGATCTGTCCGACGCTGGTATCGCTCCACGAAATCACAGGAGTACGAAGGTAAAACAAAGAAAGAAAGAAAGAAAGAAAGAAAGAAAGAAAGAAGAAAGAAAGAAAGAACGGCGCCGTTCGAGAAAAGTTTTAGTCGCCCTCGATGCACGCTCCAAACTATCGTTTCTCTCGTAGCGCGCACGACTCTCCTCTGCGTCGTTGCACCAAAAACGCGTGCGCGGCGCGACCAAAGTTGAGGTGAGCGCAGGGGGCTCTCGGCGTATGCGGTCGGTCGGTATCCTGTGGGCAAACTGCTGCGCGGCTAGCGTTTCCCAGCAGCCTATCTCTGGCGGCGATCGCGAGATCGTGAGGGGGAACGCCGGACAGAAGCCGAAGCGGCGTGGGTCGCGCGAGCATTTTATAAACCTCGCGGCGCCAACAGCAGCAGCAGCAGCAGCAGCAAGCAAATGCGCACCAACGGCAGCGCGAGCGGTGGCGGTGGCCGAACCAAGCAGCAGCGACCAGCGGCAACCAACCGGTCTCCCTCCACCTCCCCCCGATAGCTGCGCCGGGCCGACGTCGTCTTCGTGACCGGACACGTCACGGGTCAAGTCCGAGTCACGACCTTGAGACAAAAAGAAGAGGCAGATCCTCCTTCTCTTCGTTCTATCTTTCCCAGTCTCTCGCTTCCATAGGAGCTGCGAGGCCGAGAGAGAGAAAGAGAGAGAGATAATGTTAAGGAAAAGAAGTGGCGAGGTCATCTGGCATGCATGCCGCAGGCGGATGCGCCAGCGTATTGAATGCTCCTTCTTGTGAGAGGGTTTCGTGATCCTACGGCTCGCAGAGCCGTGTGAAAGGGCGGGGAGGCTGACTAGCTTCGTTGAGACGGGCGGAGGGCAAACCAAAAGTGAAAGTCGGGGGGGTTAGCGAGGGGCCACTAGTGAAAGTAAGCAAATGAATGCAGCTTATACGTCTTTTTTTGTAAATTTATTTCGGAGGTAAGGTCACCTGGATTCGAGATCATCCTCGGTCACAAAAGTATTTCGACCGTGGCATGGCCACGTGTGTGAAAAGTCCTGAAAGCGATGCATGTATTACTGCAGTTCTTGAAGTCGACAGACCTCAGTGACTGAATAGCTTCGGTGTGCACCTCCAAACCAAGCGATACCCTCATCGTCTTCTTTCTTTCTTTTTCTTTTCCTTCCTTTAGATTCTTCTTCCTCCGTAGGGTAGCAAACCAGATGTGAGTCTGGCAGTTGTAACCTAAACTGACACCACGCCCACCCGCTTGAAGGGGAGATGAATATATAAGAAAGACAAGCAGATTAAAAGAAAAAAAATAAGAAGATAGACGAGTAACGCGCATCACACGGAGAGTGCGAGCATCACAGACGAGAGTCTAGTCCTGTGTTTGACAGTAATTCCAGCAGAGCATTGTGAATCTCATATAGAGTAGAAGCAGGACTTTCCGGAAAAATAAAATCATTACGTGCTGTTCGAGCAAGATAAAGTTGCTGAAACTTGTTCAGCAGTACGCAGCGACAACTATAGAAAGTTTTAACATTCTAACAGCAACAAGTGCTCTAGCGTTGCTCTGTATTGTCCGCAAGCCAGACACGAAGGGCTCGGCGCGCGTCCTTGTCCGAGAAGGCGAAGTCCAACATTAACGCACCCGATGCGTAAGAGCGCACAACGCTGACTTCACCGATGATACATTATGCAAAGTTGATGACGCTCGACTGCTTATACGCCACCACCTATACAGCGCTCACACCCTGATGAGCGTGTCGACAAGGGATTGTATACATTCTGCTCTGAAGATGTCTGTCTGTCCATATACGCCTAGCATGCTGCCACAGATGACACTGGTGATGCATAAAATGACAAACACATAGACGCTATCCCACGCAAGCGAGATACACAAATGAGAAGCCAGAAACGGTAACAAGCAACTAGAATGTTTCGATCACGTCAGTGTCCCGAATGAATATTAAGTTTGGTACAGAAATCAACCGACCAAATTTCTTTTTCTTTTTCTTTCTTTCTTCTTACTTACTATCACAAGTAATCGAACCGATGTCGCAAGTGTTTGCAATAATTCCGAGAAAACGGTGCGTGTGTGGCAGATAAGGCTATCTCCAATTTGCAATATGCATAGCTTGTTCGTTCTGCACAATCAACAGGTTCGTACGCCGTGCAATTTCGTGCTGTGTCGCCAGAACTGCAATTGCTTTGTGCTATTTCAGTTTCCAGCGCTTTGCAAGCAAGTGTCGTAGTTACTTGTGTCATTCCGTGGGTCGACGTAAGGGTATACTAGAAGTGCACGAAGAAACCTATTTACACTATCAGTTAATCGTGTAAACAATTTTTGTTTTGTTTTTCTTCTTCATAAACGCTGTTCCGCGCTGTAAAATCTCCTGTTTCGTGGGTCGTCTAAGCATATGCACCAGAGGAACTTGTTGCATGCAAGAAAAAACACAGAGGAAAGCCGCCAGGCCTGAAGTGGAAACGTGAATAAGCAGGCAAATCACTAAGCGACGGGAAACGGCATTACCGCGACAGCAATATGAAGGATTACACTAAGCATTTAACACCCGGGAATGACTGACAGCGTCCAACCGCACAGATCAAAATGAGTGTCAATTGGATAACTCGTTTAGTCATTCTTCCATTATTTACGATAGCGAAATGTTCAGTCGTGATATAGTGAAGGCCGGAGACGAGTTCGAGTCTTAGCGCTAAAGAAGGGCTTTGCCGTCGAAAACGTTTCTGTTTCAACGGTTGTGGGTGACACTGAGTCCATTGTTGGCCGAATGTAAAGTGCCTGAAAGAGCCATTGCTCCACCTGTGTTATCGCTCCCATTTAGTTTGACTTGCGACGTCACCGATTTCTCCCCGTGTAATTTATTTAAGCTGCTTTTAATTTGCTAGTTCGCCTTGCAAACAAGCAAGGCTTTGCTCGTTCTCACGAGGTGCACATACCTTTCAAGTTGTGGAGGGTAAACATCCCGAAATTGTGGGGGACTTCGGATGGATTTAGACGTACCAGCTGGTGTTTTCTCTAACGTGCGTCCAAATCACGGTGCACGAGCATTCGTGCATTCCACTCCCGTAGGAATGCGACCGTTACGGTCGAAAATTGAACCCATGGCCTCGTGCTTGACAGCACAATGTCATAAGCCACTTATAACCACCGTGGAAGGTTGCACGCGCATTTCAAAATGATCAAATTTCTGCGAACAAGCGCATACAAGGATTACAAACTTTATCGCGTTTATTCTGTTTTATCGCATTGAGTAAATGAATCCAGCCGCTTAAGTAGAACCTTAACGTCATCTGAGCACGGAACGATATCGACGACACGTAAGCGACCGCTGGCTGTTTACAGGGGCTCAAGAGAGGAACACAGACAGCGTTGGGGACGGCCATGTAAGGCTGTTTTATGTTCGCGACAGGCTATCTGGTTCGTGCTGCTCAGGGGCTTATACAAGAGTGTAATGATCCGTTTATCGGGTCCTAATCCGAGCGCTAGACCAATATGCGCTTAACACGTCCGCGCAACCATCCGTGATCCTGACGTATTATACGGGCTCGCGAGATAGCGTCTTCGGCGTATGCAGTACATCGTCACCTGCATCGACCGTCATTAAAACCCCACCGCTAGATAACAGGGACTGCGTGTATACGCATAGCGCGACTTAACCGTGGTATTAGAGTGTCGCCACAGGTGTCCCTTGGCTTTATTCGCGCCGTGAAGGAAGCTGCATTAGCATAACCGCCCCGTGGGTCCTTGTATGAAGTGCTGCGCTGTATTAAGGGTCGCGCCATGTTCCTGATGCGCTAAACCAACAGCTATAGTGACCCTCCCTGGCGACGACGAGCACGAATTATATATGTATAGCAAGCCCGTTTATTTCTCACCGTTTACCTTTTGTGCAGTGATTAGCATGCCGCAAACAGGCTTTTACCGCGTACAAATATTTGCGTAGGTTAGGTTGCGTTTGCTGTTTCTTTTTTCTCTCCTTTGAAGTTTCAGGCGTGGTAGTGTTGGTTGCAACCTCGGCTACACAACAGCGGAGCGCCGGCTGAATATTCCGATCTCGTGATTTGTATTCATGCCTTCAGCTTCTGGACTTCTAAAGGCTTCCTTGCTTCTGAAAAAAAAAAAAAAGGAAATGAGTAATAGCTGTTAGGCAGTGCTACCATGTTCTTGATGTATATTTAATTTGATGTAAATAGTTATCCTTAAATGCCAAAGCACTGTGATCTGGCGCTTATTCAAATCAGCAAGAAAGCGCAATAACTGCACCAAAAGTACGGTTGTCGAGATATTGATCTCAGAGTAATAATAATAATTAGGTGAGCTTAATTTGCGTTTTAATTACACATGAACAAAAGGCAACAGCATACCACCTTCTCAGAATGCTGTATAACTTAGCTTTACATATTTACTAAGACAGAACATTGAGAAGAGCACGTTTACTTTAGTGTTGATTGCCGCCATTACATTCAGTTGACCATATGTCAGCATCTCTGGGGGGCACGGAGGAGCTGGAGACTGCGCAGACGACACTGTTGCTTAGAGATGTAATTGGCAAAGAACACTGGTAGTCCGCGAGAGAACAGATTATGATTGCCTCGTTCTGGACGCGCTCCAAAGGCGTTCTCTTATTCTAGCTTTCTTTCTTTTTTGCTGGCTTTATTTCTCTCGGGAAACGGCCTCGGGGCTCCGGTAGGGAAGACAAATCGTTTCAGGCGCCGTCGCATACCCTGAAAACGGCTACATCCGGAAGAAAATTTTCTGTTAAACCGGTCATTTGCGAGCACTATCCATATTTCCTCAATACTGCGCGGCCAATTCCTCTCGGCGATGTCTTTCTTTTTCTCTATTTCCGCGGCCGTATTTGTAGTCCCCAGGAGCACCCGTGTTCTCTCTGTATAGGCATTCGCGGAGACTGTGATCCTTTGGGATTAAAGGTCCTTAGTGAGCGCCGCGGTTCGAATGCCAAGCAGATGCACCCTTGCCTTTGCCTTTACGTGATCACGCAGCACCGGCGGCGTGCAGGACCCTTTCATCTTTTGCTGCCTGTTGGCGCTTTTCGGGCAAACATCGCCGAATAGGCCGAACAAATTCGCCTCCCCTTATATAGTATACCGTATAAACTCGAGTAAGGGCCGCACTCATTCAAGAGCCGCACCCCAAGCGTGGCAGCCCGAACTTCGAAAAAAAAAAAAAAAAAAAAAAGGTCGAGAAAGAAATGGATAAAAGAAAGAAATCTTGTCTGCTCGGGCGGACAAGTGCGTGGTTCGCGGTGTATTCAACCATCGTTGTAGAAACCCGTAGAGTCGCAGGCGCATCTGCCGCCATAGATGGCCCTGAGGACGACTGTATACCCACGAGTGTGTTGCCGAACCGAGCCCGAATAGTGCAACAGGCAGCGGCTTGAGGGGTACGTAGAGGGGCACCAGGTGCGCGGCGTGAACGCTGTGAACGAATAGGTGCACTATAAAAACAATAGCTTTTGCTCTTTTGGGCACAAAGGGATCGCGAGGATTACGCACGGCCGGAAAAAAGAAAGAAAGAAACCGAATCACATTTCGTTAATAAGCGAAATTAAAAATTCGGCAGGGAGACTTAAGACATCTTATATACATGTGGGAATGCGAGAACATTTAGTGCCTGTGGTGAAATAGGCCGCACCTTCAGTCACCCAGATGACTGCGACGCTGATGTTTGCAATGACGCACGCACACATTAGTCAGCCAGAACTGTGGAGCCGCCGTGGCGTCCGGGAAACGTGCTCGGCTCGCACCCCTGAGGCCCGGGTTTGATCCCCACCCAGATCGAAATTTACCAATTTTTCTTGTCAAAGCCATTAGTTTACTTTGTTTACTGTAACCTCCCTGAGAAATGTGACGTCAATCTGAGCATTCTTTAACGTGTTTTTACTCTTTGCGGCGTCGGCCATGTTTGGTATACTATCTTTCGGTGACGCCGACGGATTTTAGCGTAATGGGGCACATATAGAGCTTCCGCATTAAAAGTGAAGCGCATACGCGAGTGTATGCGGTAGTATACACCCGGAGAGCGCGTGCTCGATAGGCCAGCTCGCTCTGTTCGTTTGTTCGCCACCATAGTGTGCGTGTGCAGTACAGAGCGCGTTTGGGACGCGACCCCGGAGAGATTAAATCGCGCCGAGGAATCCGACACGCGGAGGCCGTTTTTCACCGGGGGTCTCTCCCGGAGTTGGGAGGTCGACCATTAGTCTATATTAAGCCGGTGCTGCAGTGCAATATGCCCGTTGCGCTCTGCGCGTGTACATTTTGTTGTTGTTTTCGACGTTCGATCACGCGAATCCGCTCGGTCCGGTCGCCGGTGTTATTCACCCTCTTTGCCATGTTTAGCGTGCAATGTTTCGTCGCTGAACGTTTCGTGCGAGTATACATGCACAAAAATTCTCAGTTAATGGAGGTGTAGGACATTTTGTACCACAGTGTTCTGGCCTTAACCCCGTATGACCTTAGTAATACAGATGCGGAATCGCTTTTTAAAAACACATTTTGCATGCACAGTCTCTCGCCAGGAAGTTTCCTTCTGCTGAGATACTATTCAATAGCGCATACGTAGGAGCGAAGCAGTTTTTTTTCGGATGCAGAAAAGAATGATTTAGGGAGATAAGCTGTTGGCTGAACCGAGAGTGTGACTTGTATACACGCTTGTTTTTAGATCGTTATGGGAAACGCTGATTTTGGACGTGCTATGCTATGGGTCGTTGCATTGAGCGGTCGTTGCGTTAGGTGTCTACTATAGGGGGTATCGCCAGACGCCGTGCATAAAATAATAAAAAATTATTTCTAGAAATGAATAACTTGCTGCTTCTAAACAGCCTCTCACATTTTTTTTTTCCTTTACTCGTGCCTTGTTGCGCAGTGAAGCTACCATCGCAAGCACCTCACCATGTGCTCGCAGCAATGACACTAGTTGTAGCGCGTAATGCCGTATCACAATTTTTCGGGAAGCGGCTGCGCGATTTGCACACTGCATTAGTCCGGCATCTTATGATTAGTTTTTATTTGGTCAGTTTCTTGACGGCCGATGTAGGGACGGGGGTTTCTCCGTTCTTTTTTTTTTTTTTTTTATTGCCACCCTTTGGAACCACCGCACCATGTAGGCACGGTCTCCTGTTAAGATAAGACGAGCACGAGACAGTCTGTCGCAAGATGACCACTTTTTGTGAGAGATAACGTCTTCTACGTAATATTCTTACTGCGACGACAGAGTTTCTGGATGCTATATAGATATCCGTTGTACGATCCAGAAACAAGTTTAGAGCGCTTGAAAAGACGGTGACGAAGATGGAGGATGCAACGCGAGCGCTCTCATTCATTCGTCGCCCGTCTTTTCAAGCGTTTTATACTTGTTACGTGTACCATACTAACAAGGCCGAACGTCAACCCTTGTCAAGTTCATGATTTCGAACCTTTCCATAATTGTAAAGCTAGCTTTCCTGTGATACAGCATGACCAAACTAATCCGATTTAGCTACTTTTGCAAACAGCAAGTACCAGTTCAGTTTGCTCGTTTTATGCCATAGGAAATGCAGACGTGGACTCCCGATCTCCAACATAGAAAGTATGGCCAGGAGACAAGCCCCAGCATGTGCAGCTAGCACTTTGTCTTCACTTGAACGATGTGCCGTGACTGCGGTAATTAGTTAGGTAAACGTGAAATGCAGACAAGCGCACTTGCGATTTATGAAAAGGGTCCGACGTTGCCTAGTGTGTGGCATATACGCAGAAACCGCCGAGTAATATTCTACCGTACGCGAAATCGGCTCCTCTTATGTTTCGCTTGCTTATAGTCTCCTGGCCGATGCAGCCGCGTAGATCCGGCATGGGTACAATCCCCCACCTAAGAACGCCACCAACACCACCTTCTTCTGTCCATAGATGCGGAGCTCCGTCAGTTAAGAAAGAATACGCAAGTAAGAAAGGTGGCGAACGACGACCGACTTCCGTGAGTGGCCTCCCCTATAGGTGCATACACTTAGAGGGTCAGCGAGCTGCAAACAAACATGCACTGACGCGAGAGGAGGTTCAACACAGCAATACCGCAGCACACACTCCACGACCCCAGGGCGGCGGCGGCGGCGGCGGCGGCGGAGGGCGCTCGCTCCACCGTCCGGGATGCTCGCCCCGCCGGCGGTTGCGGGCAACGCACGACGCCCCGAGCACGAAGTTCGGGACCTGGGGTTCACGCGCGCCCGGCGGGAGAATCCTCGCGGGGTTGGTGGGGAGGGGGCCGCCGATCGCGTGAAAGTGTGCTGAAGCGGGCGCCGCGCCGTGAGTGGGGCATATGGGTATAGTGTATACTTGTGTTTTGAGTGTGCACGCGCGATGAGGTCGGGGAGGAGGGGTAGGAGGGGGAGGAGGGGGGGGGGGGGCGGTAGGAACTGCACACAGCTAGCTATAGCTGAGAAACGAACGCCCAATCGACCTTCGAAGGCTTTCCATGCCTCGGTATTATTTTCGCGTGCGTGCGTGTGTGCTGGTGTACTTACCCGCACGGCAGCGCATGTATATAACCGTGCTTGTCGGTGATGTTTCGGCGGGTGCTCGTGCGATGTTCGCGCGCGTGTGTGCATCCATCGCATGCTGCGCGTGCTGGGGGAACGGACGTACCTAGCGACCGGCCGGACGGAAGATCGTGAACCTGCACGGAAAGTCGTGGCGACCCTCGGAGCGTGACCCGCGATTCGGCGCGACCTTTTCTGATGACCTTTTAGCGGCGGCGCCGACGACGGAGTAGAGGAGGAGGAGGAGGAGGAGGATTACGAACGGCGAGAAGGAGAGATGGTAAAGAATGGGAGAGGAAGATTCTCGAAACATGCAGTACTCGAAACAGCGAGAACTGCGCTACCACAGTTCTCGCTGTTTCGGTTCCTTTTTCGTTTGACAAGTTAAGCGCTCGACGCATCTCTGGACTTTTATACAGTGACTATATGAATAGTTCAATCGCCAGAACTTTCGATGTGGCGTTGATTAAGTTCAGGCTTCTTTTTACTCTTGGTGTTAACATGCTGTGCGAAGCATAGGACGGTGTTGAGCTGATGTTCTGCCGATTTTTATTATTTTCGGGAATGATATATCAAATAATACAGCGATACGAAGAAACGTAATGGGCACACCTTATAAATCCGAACTAAACAACTTCTTTTTCTTTTTCTTAGGAAAGTAATCCAGCGCTACTTTTTTTTTTTTTTTTGGACGAGGACACAGAAAGACATGACAGGACAGACGCTGCATCCCCAACTAGCCTCGCAACGTGTTCTTTTAGGCAAACAACTTCTGTCGTCTACTTCAACGCCCTTTTAAGCAAACATTCAGAGCCACCCGAAAATCCGGGGGCTTTTATAGGATCACAGTAAGAATAATATAAAAGCGACCAGAAATGAGAGGGTGAAAAGGGTGCTGTCGAGTGAGGAGGAATAGAAAATCGTGAAGCAGACGCCGCCGCCGCCGCCGCCGCCGAGAACCGCATGAGTCCTCACGATTTGTGCAAGGGGCTCTCGCCCGGCCCTCGATATTCTGAGATCACGAGTTCCCGTTTGTCAGTGAGGAATAGCTCGTGAACTCTCAAGGTTTTCTTTTTCCTTCCTCGCGGCGTTTGTTGTTCCCCCGTGGAAGGGCAAGCAGAAAAGGCCTAAGGTGAGGGGAGCTGGAAGCTGAAAAGGTCGGCGATTATTTATAAGGCCACGTTGGTTTTCTTAGTCAGGTCCGGCGCCGCACGCCCCGAATTGGTCAGTTGCTTTTAGTTCGCCTCGTGCCCTTTCCGTGCGTAGGTTTTTTTCTTCCCCTATATACCCGCGTTCGTCTTCGATCGGCACGCCGAAACCAAGATAAGAGTTACTTTCTTATTATTTCTTGCTTTTGTTGCAGCGGGTGAGAGGTTGCGGGTACGTTTGGCGCCGGAGGAGAGAGAGAGAGAGAGATCGTGGTTTGGAGAAGCTGTATATATGTATAGCGCGGATCCGCCTGTGGTTTCCACGATTTTCATCGATTACGCGCGCTGCGATCGTGAAACGCGAGGAGCGGAGGATCGCGGGGGTATAACCGCGCGCGGGACGGCCATAAATTGGCTCGCGCGAGATTTTCGAGATCCGAGGTGGTTTTTTTTAGCGTCGTGATCGTCGCTTGTGTTGTGTATGTACCGTTCCGGTTTCCAGGACCACACCGGCTCCTCCCGTTACCGAAACAAAGAAAGAACTGCGCGCATCCCCCATCTTTCCTATTGAGAACGCGGGAGGGCCCCATCGTGACCGAGAAAGCAAAACTTTGAATATTTAGCGTTGGTAATTATCGTTTCGTCGATCGATGAGGAAACCTCGGCGAAGGTCGTCACGTGGTAGTTACCGTATATATGTATGCTCTTCGGAGAAGGCTGTTCTCGTCATAAATTTGGATGTATTTCTGAGCTGTATACCGAGCAAACCGCTCTGCGAATGTTTTCAGGATAGATGTATAAATGCGCTTGGTAGTAGTGATCCGCGTGAACATAGACAAAAAGTTAACTTCGTGCAAAATGGGCGCACAATGTCCCCAAATAGATGTTATGCGGCAGATGCCGTGCTTGGTTTGTCAGCTGTTGTCATTTTGCAGTATGACGTGCGAAACTGTGGTGCACAAACTGTTTGTTAGAACGCGCCAACGGCCAGAAATAACGAGCAAGTCATACTTAAGAAAGGTTTTCATTAAATGGTGGCTGCCAGTCTAATGCGGAACAATATTGAGTCTAACAAGCCGGCCTGAGACGCAGTTCTCAGAAACGACCATCTTCGTGGATGCGACTCCAAAGTATGCTTAACCAAATACGTAAAACGTACGTATCTGATTAGAGATATATGTGCCGCTGGCCCTTCGAAATCAGAGAGATTATTTTAGTGATCCCCCAATTTTTATGTTGTTCCCGTTTGTTTCGCTGATGAATCAGGGCGTCTGGAGCGGTTTTTTAAGGTAGTCGTCTGTATGGAAACCCAAATTTACGAAAACAGCATAAGCAACTTACGCAATTGTGAAACATCCTCTCAATGGTCATTGAATGTTGCCGTCGTCGACATCACGTTAAGCGGCGAATGTACCAATCTGTGGACAAAAAGCGCGGCCGATTTAAACCAATGCCATTGTTTCCCACACTTATTGTGTACACGCTCCCGTACCGCTTGCTGTGATGTTAATTTGTCAATGTGCACCGAACAAACCGGCCCAATACTTCGAACATGAGCGTTTGAGAAGAGTAAACGCCGTATGCACGCCGTTAATTATTATTATTATTTTGTGAGAATAACAGAGAAAGTATCCCAATTATTGTAACATATCTTTTCTGTCTTGCCTTTCTGTGAGTTCGCCGAAATAATCTGTTTATTGTCGCTGTAATATTACAGAAAGAAAATCGTTAGTTTATTCAGTAAAAAGAGTAACACTTACTCCACTCATGACCACAGCTTTCATGTCGTACTAAAGAGACAAATGCTGAGCTGTGATTGTTAGCAGATATGTACAGATAAACACGCTACTTAGCACGAATTAGTTGTGACCACCCGACGAGGCAACCGGCGCCAAGACAGCCGGTACTACGCGACGCATCCAAGAATCAAGTTTACGAGTTTATATAGCCTTGTTCTGAGCGCCAGGACTCGTCCTAACTGCAGCTGCAACTTATTCAGGTACTAACACCGATTGCTTCGCGCATACGAAATGAATCTGCCCATACATTCGTGGCTGGTGAAGCTGCCTACAAATGTTAATTGAGTGTAGTAAAGAGACGAAAAAATCTAATTTCGCTCACAGTATTGATGACACATTTTCATTTTACCGTGTGGGAACCAGTTCTGTTAAACATGAATTAAACTGTCTTTGATCAGTAGCAGAAGACAGTAATTTCTTAAAATAAAATAAGCTCCGTTTCTTCCATCGAAAATAATTTTCTGTAGTAAAAATAGAAATTTTCCGTTTTTTCTTTGCCATATCACATTAATTTTTTTTTTTTTACTGCACTGATCAGAGCGACGTACTCGCCAACAGCTAACGGTTAATTGAGATCTAGTGAGTTCAGTATACGAGCTGGATTACTATACGCTTCGAATGAGTGTTTTTACTAATCGGTTTCTTGGAAATGCATACAACTCTTTTACGTGAGAAGGAACACCCTGATGCTCTCGGCGTTCCTTCGCCTCCAAACAGTTATGTGCAGCAGTGTGTGCATTACGCGTTTCCATTTTCGTTGTATGGTTGCAGGCACACACAGCAGCCAGCCGTCGAGTCCTCTGTCCCGCAACTCAGCCGGCACCGGCGCCGAGAACACCGACCGGCTCGATAGCGACGTTTCGGACCGCCTCAGCAGCAGCATCGCCTCGGGATCCGAGGAAGAGCCGCTCGGTGAGTCACGTGTCTTTCTCTGCGGGTTAGCTTCGAGCATGCGTAGCGCCTAACCCTTAGTTTAAAAAAACAAAAATTCACGAAGGAAGTATGCGTAAGCATTGTGCCATTTGCTCATCTCCACGCAGCGCGGTGCCATTATCAACCTTAGCATACTTGGTCCGACCAGCATAAACACTTATCAAGCTTTATCGCTCGTTACCAATCTTATCGGACTACATCCGACCATTATCAACCCTTATCGGTTGTTATCACGCTTATCGAACTTGATCCGACCCTTACCAACCCTTATCGGTCGTTATCAACCGACGGAGTGGATGTCCAGCAAAGCTGTTGCAAAACAACCACTACAACTGTTGAGGCGGGTATGCATTGCTTTATGGATGGTTCGGATGCTTGTTTTGAGCTTGTTCTTTATTGAAACGTATGCTGTTTTGTGTGTTGTATGGGTGATTCCAATGAATGTATGCACTGTTCGCTTCACTTTGCTGAACGCTTGTAGCCTCAGTCTTACGGGGGTATGAGCCATTGCATGTTTTGCTTGCTTGCGTGGCCATGATCCATTGCTTACCCCCGGGGGTATGAGCCATTGTATTCGTCATGCGTGACGGACGGACAGGTTTCTCGTTTGGTAGGCATAGAAATGCTTACGCATTTAAAAATGACTTGAAATAGTCTATAGATTGTTTCTTGATATTATTATGTAGGCCATATTGCATTTTAATATACTACACGTCCTTTCCTATAACCATCGACATTTTTAAAAAGCAATTTTCGTCACTCATAACGCCTTAGCCAATAATCGCATTAGTGAAACGGAGTAAGCATATCTTTCCAACTTCTCCACTTGATCCTCACAGCTAAATCTAATCTAACGGTTACTTCAGGTATGTGTAGCTACTGTTAGATTCAGCACGTCTCACCTTGCTCCTCGCTTTCCCTTTCCTGTGTATATGTTTACAAATCAAATAATAAGAATAATTAATCCAGCAACAACTTTTGTCTGAGAAGTAGACGTCACTCCGAAGATGCGTATTGAAACTGCGTTGAGTCGGGTTGACCTTGCTCCGCCCTTTTCAATTGTAGAGGGTCTTTGCGAAGCCATAGGTTTCCTACTGTTCAAGACAGCAGCCGCGAACAGTGCATGGCGTTGGGTCACAAGTGTCAGACAAAAACCAACCGAAGATTAGCCACCGTGGAACACATAATGGCATCGGAAATGAAAACACTCAGAATTATGAAAATATATATAAGCCAAGCACACACTCAAGGGTCATATGCCACTTCTGTAATAGACAAAAAAAAAAAAGAAAAAAAACTATCACAATTAAAGGTTCCGTGGGTTTGCCTGACGCTCCACGAGGTTACCGCTTGACTTCGTGCGTTGTAACTTCTGTTTTCCGGCGCATCAGACTGACTGCGCAACCTTTCGCGTTTCTTAGATGTGCTTTGTAATACGATTTTGCCCTATTCACGAAATAGGCGCAAGCAGGAAGAAGAGCCACGTTGGGCCCGTGCCAAATGCTCACGAATGAGCGACGACTGGGCACAGTGGCCTATTGTAAGGTTAAGGCGCCGGACACCGCTTTGGTTAAGACGCAGTAAGCAGAGAAACGATCAGCGCAGAGCTTGACGCCGAGGTCATGGAATAGGGCAAACTACGTGAAATGTTAGATGTAGCTGGCTCTGTTGAGCATTTTTGAATGATTATTATGATTTCTGTGGGCCTGCGTACTTTTCTGGCATTTGGGCGAGCGCTGCGCGTTGCTTTGACTCACCCGCCCGTGTTGTTGTGATTAGTGAGCCTGTATTGCGTGGTCGAAGCCTGCGAAACCCTCTCCCCGCAAGCTGTCGAGGAGGGTGAGAGTCGGTGAGGACGTCTAATTCTAAGCCTCTGCGCGATGACGTGTTTACTGTTCACTGCGATTCTCTCACTGCTCGCACATCTTTTATTCGCGTGTGTTCGATACGCGGATTACAAGCGTTATTTCACCCAGAAAAGGATATTACTGGTGACCTTTTTATCCAATCAGGATGACTGACGTATGTGTGTAAACTTTATTCAAGTGACAATGCTAGCCTTGTGTTAGCACTCGCGATTGGATGTGCCTTCGGGGCAGCCGAGATTAAGAAAAAGCTCAGAGGCGCGACTGCCGCTTGATTTGAGGGAAATTAAAGCATGCCTCCTTGAGCTGTGATAACATAAAGAACTAATTATTTAGACAGTCCATGCAAATTCCGTGGAGTTTTCTCCATGAAGTCGGTAGACTGTAACCACGCCATAAAGATATAGTCTTACACATTTTTTTGTCGACTAATGTCTACAGGATTTCTGCGTTCAGACTTTTTGAACGCGTATATGGGCCAACAACAAAGCGATAAATATAGAATGGCTAACGACATCTGTGAAGAGGCGATGTGTATATTTTGAGTAGACAAAGCGACGAGTCGATGTGAGGGATGGCAAATATGCCCGGAAGTATACACCCATGCTCTATTTAAGGAGTCCAAATGCAATTTTGTCAGGGTATAATGCGACTGCGCTCTACGTGACATAGTGAAGTCAGGACAGAGCCGTTGCCAGCACGCCTCGGTCAGTTTGAATCTGTTTTGTAGCTGTATACATCACCACCACCATGCGCAGCCACAATCGCATCTGTCTGTTCAAATGGCACCCGTGGTTACAGCCTCCTCTGCGTCGAACATGCCTCCTCCTTCACCATGTCGATAGCTCGTGTGGTATCGTAAGAACAAATACATTACACGCACACATGCGCGCTTGGCATTTCTAATGTTTCGTGCGTTTTGCCTGTACCAACTATAGGTAGTTGGTCTTAAGAGAATAATCAATACCCATAACCCATTCTCTTTTGCGTTAGGTGTTGAAGGAGTACTAACGTGACAGTTTTCACGTGTCTTTTCCTTCTTTTTTCTTTTGCGGTAACTTGATCTCCAAGCTTTTCAAACACTAGAAAAAAAAAATACCAGATAAGCCGCCAGAGCGCCCTAAAAACTTCACTATAATACTTTTTTTTTTCCACGAACCAAGGGTGCTTTGGAGGAAGGTCCGAGTTTGCCAAAGTTCGGGATCTCCGCGATCTCTGGCGACGCCCTCAATGAATGAGGGAGTGGTATCAAGGCATTAAAATCAACCCTCGGCAAGCCTCCAGTTTCATTAGCTTATCTAGATTTACTCTTGAGTTATCATCACTTGGGCGTTACATCATGGGCGACCGAAAAAGCAGTCACGTAGTTAAACCGTCAGCACCTTGCTTCATTTGTTTATCGTTACACCCAGAGCATTATCTGTGCAAAAAAAATATAGAAAATAAAGTCTACCTTTTAATGTATTCGAAAGAGCGCTACCGGTTGGCGTGTCATTGCGTCACGTCTGCACTGTTCGCATTCGTCGTTGAATAGACAGGATACACTGTACGAAAGGCGTGGCAAGCCGCTTGCGCAGGGTGTGTAGATATATAGCGGCACAGTCACGGTATTGCGATATTGCGTTGATAGCAATTAGCGGTGCTGGCACGTAACATCGCCTCCAGTATTTGAAACTAGGAAGTGGCGTACGCAGGGTGTGTGCGCTCGTGGTCACATACGTGGTTTTATCTCCACATTTTCTTGTCTGTTGCTTTCGCTCGTTCCGCTCTATCTTTATTCACTGAGAGCCGTCGAGCAAAGTCGGGTAAAAATTAAAAATTATGGGGTTTTACGTGCCAGAACCAGGATCTGATTATGAGGCACGCCGTAGTGGGGGACTCCGAAAATTTGGACCACCTGGGGTTCTTTAATGTGCACCCAAATCTAAGTACACGGGTGTTTTCGCATTTCACCTCCATCGAAATGCGGCCGCCGTGGCCGGGATTCGATCCCGCGACCCAAAGTCGGGTGAACGAGAAACTCGGGGGCATCCTTCATGGCGCCCCAGGAGCCGTATTCACGAAGGTTTTCCTTCGGAAGTGCATTTTGCCATTGGTCGCTGCCGCCCTCGCTGATGATATGTGTAACATCAGGATTGGTTGGAATACTCTCTTACGAAAAACTTGTGATTTCGCCGAAATCGCAAACCTTTTATGGATAGGTGTTGATTGCAACTGATCAGCCGCCTTTGGTCATGACATCATGACGCACCGGCTCGCTCCGTTCCGGCGATCACTGTCAGACGTGAGCGCAGTCAGAAAAAACGCGCGTATCACACTCGCTTGTATATATATATATATATATATATATATATATATATATATATATATATATATATATATACAGTGGAACCCGGATATATCGAACCCACATATTATTGTGTATATGGAACAGCTCTAAAATACCCTTGAAAGTTTCAGTATAAAGTTTTTATTTTATATATCGAATCACCTATATATCGAACTTTTATGTAATCTCATTCAGATTCGATATATCCGGGTTCGGCTGTATACATATATAAAATGACGTTGATGTATAGATGACGTTGCTCGTAAACGTCATCTGCCCTATTGCTGCACGAATTCAGCAAATCTTGCTCTGTGTCATGACGTCACGGTGACGTTGACGACGACGCCGGGTCAGGTCTCTCGAGACCAACTGTAGCATCGAAATAATAGGTCTTATAAGTGTCTGCCAACCATCATTTTTTGCTGAGTACAATCTTTCGAAGTGCGAGAAGCGTGTCCTAGAGTTTCTACAAATTAAAAAAAAAATTATATGTGTCAGTACCATTCGAGAGCAGTAATGATGCACGACCGCCAGGAGCATGCATTTCGCGCCCACTTCACGACAGATACGGGTTTGGTGGCCCCCTTATAATAAATACTCTGTAGACGTTTGGCTTACACTTCATTCGCAAGCAGTGTCAGAAATGGCGAGAATGTTGCACGTCGCACTAGAGTCTGTCAGCAAAAGAAAGAGAGAGAGAGAAAATAAAAGAAATGAAAAAAATATTAAAGATGCGATACGCCGCTCACATCCCTTCCTAACCACGTCACTCGCCCACTCGACGCTCGCGTGCCACGTGCGTCATGTTCGCCCAGGAAGCGACGGTTTTCCACGTACTAATCGCTGCGCGTGCTATAGAGGCGACATGGCGGAATCTTTGTTACCCCCCCCCCCCCCCCCCTCGCTGACTACGTAGTACGGCGTAAGCCCAAGCAGGCAGCACTCGACATTTGTATCCGTCCGGAGGAGGGGGTTGTATACGATGATGCAGTCGGCTGGGAGACGCGTCTGAAAGACGTGTTCGCACGCCAGCGGCGGGGTCAGCGTGACGCCCCATCGCCGGCGAACGTCGGTCCGGGTCATCCGAGGCTAACACAGCGGCGACGCCTTCCAATCTACACGTCCGCTAGGCTGTAGAGTGAACGTTAAAGATAGAAAAAAAAAAGGCGGGAATAAAGAAAGAACAAGATTAGATACGCGCGAGCCCAGATGGAAGGAAACAACGGGCACACGCCGTCCTTCCCTTTCTCTCTCTCTCTCTCACGGGGGCGAGAGAAAGCCGTATGCTGCAAGACGAACAGAAATCAAAGCAACAATAACGAGTTAACAGTCGAATAAAGATTTGAAGAGATGGAAGAACTAGGCACGTGTGGCGAGCGGCGCACGCGCCCGCAGCAACGGTACGTGCTGTGCTTGCGCGGGGCTGACTCAACCCGTTTTATGAGTCGTAATACGCCGCCCCGTCGCCTCACAGCTGGAAGAGTAAGAGAAGAAATAATATAGAAATAGGGAGAACAAAAAAGAAACGAGAAGGAAAGGTCGCTTTCTCTCTAGCGTGCCGCGAGCGAGCGACGGCGAAGCCGCCTGACGTGGCTGGCGCGGGTCAGAGGTCACGGCGGAGAGGGTCAGGTGTCGGGGCGGAGGTCACGGCGCGCGCCGCCGGAGGTGAGAGTTCGAAGCGGCGCGGCTGCTCCCCCGCGGGCAGAAGAGACGGCGGGCGGCGAATGGGTCGACACTGCAAGACGGGGGAGGGAAGTGGAGGGAGAGAGAGACGGGCTGAGGTGGCACCGTCAGTGAGGGGGAGATTTACAAGCATAACCTCTGACCCAGTTCCGAGAGGAGGATTTGCCTGGAAAGCGCCGAGAAACGCGAGAGCTCACCATGGGGGGAAGGTCGCCACGTCTAAGTGCGTCTGTTCGTGTGTGTGTGTGTCTAGGACTTCGGCTGTCGGCGACCTCTCGCGCTTGTGATCTTTGCGTGGCCTCTGACCCGACCTCACTGGAGACCCTTGACACGGCGACCTTTGTCTGGAGGAGTTATAAGGAAAGGCCTCGGTCGGACCGTTGCCGTCGATTGGTCGGTCGCGCTCTCTGGCAGAAAAGAAGTATTGTTTCGTCTCCATCTTCGGAGGGCCCCCAGCCGCTGACGTGTGTTTCTTTACGTATGCCGTTACGAGTGCGTGCACTCGGACGGACGCGTCATTTTGAGCGCGTTCCTGTTCGACCTTTCGCGCGCGCCCCTTTTAGAGCTCACCGTACGTGAAGAGAGATTCGTGTCGTCGTCGTATGTCTCTGTTCGAAGCCATTTTCGCTATCGCAAGCTAACAGTGTGCCGTAGAGGGAAGTTAACTTTCTTTCGACACGTCGTTGAGACTTGAAGTCAGATCTAAAGGATCGGGGGATTGAATTAAGGACAATTGTGCCCCCAAGAAGTCAAAATATTATCGTTATATACTTCCCGTTTGGATTAATGTGTTGTCTGGCATGCAAACATGTTGTAACGTACTCTGTGTCATCGTTTTACTATTGATATATCTAGAAGAAATAAATGATAATCAGGCTGTAGAGGGGCAGTACAGAAAGAAACAACATGGCACCTTTGCTTAATTAAATCGGGCAGGACATAACAGCGAAAAGTGAGATTAAGAGCCGTAATGTACAGTTGTCTTCAAAATGAGAGCACTGTAAGCATAACGTTAGGGCCAAGTGTCAACCACGCGTGTACAAGAGAGAGAGCAAGGAGAGGAAAGGCAGGGAGGTCAACCAGAAGAGCATCCGGTTTACTACCCTGCACTAGGGGGGAGGGAAAGGGGAGATAGAAAGAGAAAAATAGGGAGAGAATGAGCACTGAGTACACGTGGGACGATGTACAGGGACACTATAGGCGGTCTTCTAAACCGGTGCACTTCAAATACAATACTAATGCACGCAACGCTTTTTGTGCCAGTGACGGGTGTAGCCACGGTCCGAGTATCTTTGACTCAGAGAACGGTCTCGAGTCCAGCCGGTTTAAAGTGGTGCTGAGAGAAAGGCGTTGTACGTCGTAGCGAGGACAGGTACACAATAGGTGCTCGATGGTTTCCTCGCACATACAGGAGTCGCACATCGGGCTCTCGGCCATTCCCATACGATGTGAGTAAGCGTTCGTAAACGCCTCTCCCAGCCACAAGCGGCACAGCAAGGTTGCTTCGCCACGGGAAAGGCTAGATGGCAGTTGTAGCCGTAGCAAGGGGTCCAACTTATATAATCGGCAATTGAAGGAACTTGAACTCCATAAAGCTTGTGACGTTTTGCGTGCAAGCAGACGAAGTTCCCTGGCAGTGTCCGTCCTCGTCAAAGGTATTGTACGCGTCTGGGTGTCTTCGTGGGCAGATCGGGCAGCCCTGTCAGCAATGTCGTTGCCGATGATGCCACAGTGAGCAGGAATCCACTGGAAGACTATGCTGTGCCCTGTTTCCAGAGCATGGTGATGTACTTCCCTGATGTCGGATATCATCTGCTCGTAAGTTCTGTGATGTAAGGCTGACTTGATACTGTGAAGGGCAAACATTCTGTACAAACATTTTGTACAAACATTCTGATGATACATGATGGTAATACTTGCGTGCTGCTCGCGCTCGTCTCTGGCATAATGTATTGAACAGTACGTACAGGCTTCCTGAGTGGACTACATCTGTGAAGGTCGTGATACGGAGTACGACGCCAATACTTTTTTCTCTCAACTTGAATGCTTCCTGCTCACATTGTAGTCGCTTCTGTCTTCCTAAGATCAGATAACGATGATTATCTAGCGCCATCTGCGGCAGCAGTCTTAACAGTGCGGTGATATGGTCCACTACAGTACAGCCGCGCATCTAGCGGTTGATGTGGATGAAAATTCACGTGGCGTATAGATGACGTCGATTTTCGCTTCGCCCGCGAAGCCTGCAGAGGTGATTCAGGTCCGTCTTCCTCACTGGCGCTAGATAAATGGATGACTCTTCAATAATGCGAATAAAAGCCCCAAGTTGCCTACGTGTGTGGAGGAGCTTCTTTCATTTCACAATGAGCACGTCCATGGGCGATTAAAAAGGCGCTCACGTTCTCAACTGGCCGCTTCTTCATAAGCACGAACAAGCGCTACACCTATAGTACGAGGAAATCGCCGTAGAATTAAACGAAAAAAAAAGAAAATTAATAACTGCAATGGAAATTGCGGAAGCTCCTGCGACCTACGCGGCGTCGCGAATTGAGAAACGCAGTATGTCACGGCGCATTTGAGTAGACATCCGCATATTTCATAGCTTGGACGGCGCGCCGCGCGCTCGCCGGTGGCTTTAAGGGTTATCTGCCGATTGAATCTTCAGACGCAACTTGCATACCACCACCGCCGCTTCTTTTGGATCCCAAACCAAAGCGCGAAATGATCAAAGAAAGAAAAAAAAAATTGAGTGTCACAGGACTTTAGTGCCCGAGACTGTTTGACCGCGTGCGACCCGAGATGGGACTCGCCAGTGCCAGCGGCCACACTCGCGACAGGGCTAGCTGCAAGTGATTCGTCCCGCTCCTCGTCGGCAACATATTGCAGTCCCGTCAACCGTGCTTGGCCCAAGCGCGGGCAGTCTCGGTTTCGCGCGTCAGGAGCATTGGTATTCCTGCGGCGCCGTTTTTTTTTTTTTCCGCCTGTGAAGAGGCCTTAAAACCAGTGGCTTCGGGTCAAGGGTATATACACGCGTTCGCTTCGTGTTTCTTTATTATTATTTTATTTTATCGTTACAGTTCTTTTTGACTGTTCTTCATTGCGCTGTGCGTGGAAAGCTTAGCAATGTCACTAATATCCCAATAGAACTTTTCTCTGGGCTAGTTAGGGCATGATTATTAAGAGCACAGGCGTAGTATTCATTTCATAAAGGAAAGGGGAAGAAAGGAAATTGCCGCTGACCACATTGGAAAGGCCTATATTGAGCATCTAGCACCTGAACAGCGACCAGCAGGGGGGGTGTGGGTGCGAAGTACAAGACGAGAGAATAGCAGAGAGTATGTAGAGTAGAAGGGGAACACTGTATACACTCATTTATAAGTAGCGACTACACCTGTGTTTCGCGCATAGTTGACGCAAGAATAAACGCCACATACACGAGGCAGAAAATTAGAAGTTTTTTGTGTTTTCCTGCGATTCTTGTGTTCTTGAAACCATTGTCATCGTTATTACCCGATAGCGCGTCTATATACACAACTTGCTGTGTTCGCAAGAAAATTCTCGACGGAAAGCTCACGACTTACGAGATGGACAGTGTGTGATGGGGTAGAGAAAAGACGGCTCGATTCTGACTCTGACTCGTGAACCGTGGTATAAACGTCTAACCAGCGAGCAAGTCAGCTCCGACCATCACCGATAGTGTTGTCCTGTAAAGTATCTCTCTTGTTTTTATGTGTCGAAGTCGCGCCATGTTTGAATGACAGAGATAAAAAAAAGGAAAAAAAGAAAAGAAATGAGAAAGAGCAGTGACTCGCCAAAATGCTAACCTGACGAGTCAAGCAAAGTAATGACCAGGAGAGACATCACTCGTTACGACGTCACTATTACAGACACGGTCGTCGTCCACGACAAAGAGGGAGTCAGTCAACCGCCCCCTTCCCACGTCTGCGCGTTTTTATAAAGAACGCACCAACGCTTTGGTTTACAGAAGAAACTGAACGGGGTAGTTGCATTGTGTCTAGTCGTGCCAGAGATGGTACAAGGTGATACTTTATAACGTGGGTACTATGGGGGCGATCAGAAATAACCGTTCGCCAACAGAATTCATCCGTTCTGCCGTTCTCTTTATGAGCAGGCATACGCGTTTTGCTCTGCGGTGTCCGAAACAAACGTACACGTGCATACACGTGCGCTCGACCTTAAAAGACTGCTATTACAGGCCCCCCGCATCACCTTCAAAACGCAACGCCACGATTCGAATGACGCGCTTCATCTTTTTTCGTTTCTTTTTGTCTTTGGAAGTTCGCGGTATACAGAGAGAAATTTGCCGGGTGCGCATTTTGGCCTAGATAGGGGAGTCAGAAGATACGAGTGACATAAACGCGTGCGATAGACGAGGCCGACACTCCTTTTTGGCAGTTCGGCAGCCGCAAGCAGCCGTGAAGGGTAAGTGCACCCGTTGCTGACTTGTGAGAGCCGTGTCTACTGTACTGAGCGGCGGCATCGAGCGCGAGGAAGCAGGGCCTAAGAAGGCCGTCACCGCCAGTGCAACCGCCTTTGTAGCACGCCTCACAGTGGCCGCCCTTAAAGTCGACCGAGACATCTGACCTGTTGCCGGCTGTCTGGCAGTGGCGGGTACGGGTGCCAGCAGCAGCGTGGCTACGGGTGTGAAGAGCCGATTGGGGTGACGAGGCGCGTTTCGACGGCGATGGTGCCTGGCCTGCCCTGCCCAGCTCCCCATTCTGCCGATCTCGTGGCAGGATCACGCGTGCCTCGTCGCGTGCTATACGTGCTCCCACGTATTCGGCGCGTTAACTGCGTCGTATGACTTCGTTAGTTTAGTTTAGTTTAGATTCGTGGCGGTTAGGGTTCGAGATTCGCGAAGAGGAGCAGCCGCGATGTGTAAATGACAGACCTTTGAGGCGATAGACCTGGTCGCGACGTGTACCGATATTCGCGATGGGTGCGCCGATAAGCTTATGAACTGCTCGTGAACTGAACGTGGTTGAACGTGAGAGGTGGCAGACGAAGTATTGCAGTCGATTAGTGCAGCAATCGACGGTTCTCCTTAAGGTCCGCCTGGAGGCAGGCCCTCCTGCAGCACGTGGAGCGATTTGTGCGGGTTGCATCGATCAGGGGGTGATGGGTACAGCATTACATTGTGGTCTCCCACTGACGGGCTTAACCAAAACTGAAGCATAACACGGTATACCCTCGTCAATTTGGCTTCAATCACGGAAAAAAAGAGAGATTACTGAGCCTAGGGTTGCTGTCGGAGAACGCACAAGCGTGGTATTGGCATAGCTGTGCATACGTATAGCCAAAGTGAGCCAGAACACGGTTCTGTAATCAAAGTGGCGACGCACGATCTTGAAGAACTGGATACGCACACTGTCATGTATGCCAGTGTCACAGTTTTGCATGGGCGCATATATTGGCCGGCAAATTCAACGAGGCCGTTTGCTGGGACACTTAGGTCGTGAGGCTGCGTTCCCTTTACTCTGGCGCATAGAGCATGAGCTCATTGTTGATGGGTTGTTTTTCTTTTTCGTTTTTTTTTTTGTGCTGTTTTTGTGTACAATTTCATTGCTGCCGCTGATGACTCGTGCTCCCGATCATTTACTGCGCAGCTTTAGTGGCTTTGCTCTCTAGTCTTTTAGTCACTGTGTACCCATAGGAACGGAACATCATCGTCGTGGTAAAATTTATAGAAATCCACATATAATTGCCGGAGTCATTCAGATAATACGTATCTGAACCCAATATTCGCCATAGCGGGTCTGGTATTATACGACTCATCCACTTAAGCGAAGAGCCGCTTCGACTAGCTGAGAATCTCTGCATGTGAAGTTAACGGAGCTTGCGTTTCTTCGCCTGACGCACGGCTTCTCCTTCGAATGTTCGATACACGCGGCATCACACAAAGCGTGTAAGAAGCCCGCGTAAACCGACGGACCCTTGAAAGCAGCGATCGTATAGTAACTCTCGCTTTCCGCTTCTGTTGAAAGTTCGTCGCGAAGAAAATAAAAGCAAAAACAAAAATGAAAAGAAATCCCGAGCGGGGTGCCCTGGCCTGTCACGTCGCGCAGAGCTTTGTTTACGCCAGCTGCTGTTTTGTTTTTGTTTTTCCTGCACGCCCTCGTATATGGGCCATTCATTCTCTTTAGCGCCGGCGACATTAGCGAGGAAGTCGCGTACCCCCCTCTCCTAGACGCCGACGACGCGGGACGAGCGTTGTTGTCATCGTCACACAAAGCTATACACCATCACAGCCGGCAGCTTCCGGCTCGGAGAAAACGGCTTTTGTTTTTGTTTTCGTCTAAGGGCCTTCCGAAGTGTGAAAAAAGAGAGAGAGAGAAAATGTTATGGGCGAAATTGCAGAACGCAGCATAAACTGCGACGTAGTTTTTCGGCATCACTCACAACAAACTTTCTGAAAAAACAAAAAACAAAAATAACACCTCCTTTCGCATCAGCGAACGTGGCAGCTCCATCGAGCTCTCTTCTTCGGGCGGCACTTTTCAAAAGATGCTCCGAGCTCTCTTGCTCGTTTGTGTTTGCTGCCTTTAAAACGAACGTTAAAACGAAGAAGATAGCGAGCAGCAAAAGAGGAGCAAATAAGTTGTAGAGAGGAGAGGTATAGGGACGTCGGAAATGGAAACAGAAAGAGAGAATGAGAGAGACAGAAAAAAGAAACGTGAGGAGACGGAAGCTTTTACGTTTGAAAACGAAATCTGTCCTCCTCCGGCGTCAACGACGCGAAGCGGAGGGAGTGACGGAGAGGGGAGGCACGTGCGGTACCATATATACGAAAGAACGTCCGCCGCTCCGCGTCGTGTGAGGTACTATAAAAACGAGTTGAAGAGTGTACGCCGGGCTGCCTACGTTTTATCACCTACTTCACCATACTCTCTCTCTCTCTCTCTTTATCTCGCTCTCCCAAACTTATCCTTCCTGTCCTCTCCTCTCGGTTTAGATGTCTACTTTGACGCCTCGCTTTCCGATGCGGGGGAGAGAGAGAGAGAAGCGTTTTTCGGGAGGCATCCATCAGAAAGCGCTTCTCTCGCTGGGAACTGTATACGGTCGTGGAGCGTTGGTGCGGACGCGTGCCTTCGCAAGCCGGTAAAGGCAGCGGTGGCGCAACGGGCCGAACACTCGATCGGGGCCGAGCGATATCCTGCCCCAGGTTTCTTTTCGTACTTTCTTTTATGTATTTGTTTCACCCTCTCTATAACTCTCTATCACACACACACTGCCTCTCTATCTCTGAACCGTAACCCATCGATACGGTTTGACGAACACGACACAGTAAGCAGGAAACTAAACTAGAAATAAAAAATTGCTAACAACTCTCCGCGAGGGACCACCCCACGTGAATTGTACGTTGAATCGACTGCATCCGCGAGTGAAGTCTGTCTTGCCGTTTCACTAAGCGTGGCGCAATCTAGTATTATATACTCTGCCTGCGCCACAGGGTTGAGCTCGAACTGACTCACTTTCCTCTCCGCTGAGTCACTGTCGCGCACACCGCGCTGTTTGTCGTTTGTCAACTTGCTTGTTACCGTTCACTGTTTGTTTGTTTTGTTTGTTTTCTTCTCGCTTCGTTGTTATTGTTCTGTCCAGGTCCGTTATTGTCGCTGCCAACTTTCCGCGGATGACTGCAAAGAGTTCCGCCTGCAGCTTGGCAGACTTCGCGGAACTCTTCTAACCAATTTCGGTTCGATACTCTTCGTTCGCCCGCCCGCTCGCGCGCACACAAACACATATTTCTTTTTTTTCGGTTCCTTTGTTGCGGTTGTTGCTTTGCCAGTAGCGGAGCCTTCTCGAGTTCTGACAAGGTTTGCCGCGATAAATTGCTTCTCCGGCGGGGCAGACCCTGCTGCCGAGAGTGTTTCGAGAGAGGTATATATGGCTTCCGTGACGTTATGTCGCCGCCCAGCCCCATTCTGCCCGTCTCGTGTTTATTGTTGATTGTTTACGTCACCGGGCAAGACGTTTTGTTGGCCGCTGTTTCGAGCTGCCGCGCGCAGCAGTCGAAGGCTTTCGCGCGGACATCCTGTTTCAATATCCGCGGATCGTTCTCTGTTCCCTTCTGATACCCACATCCTTTTTTTTTTTTGTATGTATACTATCTTTTAGCACTTAGTCGCTGCCTCCGATTTGTTGAGAGTAATTCTCCTGACAAACGTCGAGGTTTTGGTGGTGATTTCTGATCCGCAGCCGGCGTTTCATTGTGCCAGCGTTCCGAGTTTTATACGTTGACTAATGGGTTTTCTTCAGCGGAAGTTCTCCAGTTTCGGTGGGCGCAACTCTTTTCAGCCGCTATACAGCGATGACTTTCTGCCAGAGCGCGTGAGTGTGAGCGCCGATCCGTTGCTCGCTTTCGGTGGAACAGAATGCGCCTGCAAGAAGCGTATTGTGACTTTTTTTTTTTCATTTTCGCTCTAAAGTGTACAGACAGCGGGCGAGAAAAACAAATTGCAGAACCGAATGACAGTGGCAGTGCGGCAGCGTTGAAATTGATAGGTGGTGATCGGGAAGAGATGTTTCGGTGTCACTCTCATGACTTCCTGTCCTAGCTGCTATAGAAAGATAGTGCGTTCTTCTTCTTTCGCGGTGTTCGGCATCGGTCGTTGACGTGCTGGCCTAAGTTGCTGGCTTTGTTCCCGCATGGTGGTAACCTCGCCCCTGCGAAGTTAGTGACTATACTAACCATCTCGCTCTGAGCATCGCGGAACGAATAGTCGCTCGCAACCGCAGTGATGATCACCACCCGATTCGCGCACTCTCCATGGCGGTGCTTCGCCCCTAATGAGTACCGTGACTTGTCACGATGTCGATTAACGGTTCCCTTCGTCTCTCATTTACACTTCAAGCGTGATTAAGCGTTCACTCTCGTTAAAGCTGAAACCAAGAAGAGCGGGTACAACGAGAAAGCCGTTCGAAAACGAGACAACGAGCAAAAAAGGTACACAGCAACAGCCCCAAGCGCGACGTTGTATAATTACGCAAACAGCGCGGGGCTAGCTGGAGCCGATCGCGGAGCCTTGAGACTTCCTCGCCCTCGCGAGGCAGGCCACAGGGATCGAGTTACACCGCGAGCTTCATTTTCACAATGAGCGGTGGGCGTCGTCGACAGCGCCAGCTAGTATATAGCAGCGTCTCGATCGAGTATACCGACCTGCTCGGTGTATCTCACAACCCGCTGCTGTCATCTATCCATCACACTTATATGCATATTCGCTCGCTCGGAGCGGAGTGACCCGGCGCATAACGTTAACGCAGGTCGGCGCCGCTCGCTCGCTCGCCTCGCGTTTCCGTTCTTTTATGCTGCGCTGCGGCTCGCTCTATACGAGAGCTGCCTTGTCTCTCTCCTCATTTGCAGCCTCATCGTCCTTCTCCGCTCTCGATGGCTTAGCGCGGATTACGCTATATAGCCTCGTGGGAGCCGTGTGCTCATAGCGCACCGGGCAAGTAGGATATGTTACCGCCGGCGATATCTACCACGGTGCCTTTGATTTTGGCCCAGATGCGTGATTGCGACGCAGTATATGAGAAGGGGGGGTGGGGGTTGCTTCGGAGACAATCAACTTTCTCAGCGCGCAGGTGCGCGCGCCGGCTCGCTAATGAATTAGGGTCTCAGCCGGGAGGTCGTTTCATGTATGACGCCGCGCCCTTCCTTAAGCGTCGTCGCAAAGGAGAAGGCGAAGGTGTGTGCGTGTGTGTAACGTGAGTGCTGGCGCCAGAAGGGTATGTAGCTCACCCCAGGGGGCTCGCACGCATGGGTGGTAACCGGAATATATTAGCAGCTTATATGCTATGGGCAGCGCACAAGGAGATCTTTTCTTTTGTCGAGATAAGGACTCGCTTTCTGATCGGTAGCAGTGCCTACGCAGAGTCTCGTCGCATTCTCACTAGCATTCACGGAGAATTAAGAAGGTATATAATAAGGCGGGGAAAACGTCGTCTTGATGCTCTAGCGCGACGCTGCTCAATATTATAGGAGGAGGAAAATTTCGGAGCGGAGCGCAGCCGAGTCGAGCGATGTCGCCGGAGTATTGGTCACATTGTGGGCGCAGTGTTGTATAGATAAGTGGGTTTCAGGAGGTTCGCAACTGTATAGCTTTCGACACCGCGCTTCTAACCAACGTTATGAAAAGACCAACTGCATGAGAGTTTCACGGTCAGTGTAAGGTCGCGTGTACTTTCAGCCATTGGCTATAAGCACACAGAGATGGGAGCGGATAGTCTTCGTTGATATATATTCCATAAATTAAGAAGCGGGGGAGCTGCATTGAAAATCAGCTTGCTTTCATCCTAGGCAGTTTCCAGCTCCGTAATCTTATCGGCGACATTATTCATAACTCGGAAACGGCTGAGAAAGAACTTATTTTATTATTATTTAACGCCACTTAGGTTGCATTATAATGATTGGCTCTGAATTTCACGTAACGGACATGTGTGTAAGTGGAAGGGGGCTCTGAAATCAACGTATCGTTTGTTTCTTTCAAGCAATTGTCCGAAGTGCGCAGCGATTGCAGCTAACTTAACGCTGAGCACTGGCAGCTGGGGTGCAGGATCGACGACATTCACGAGTTATTTCTTTTCGTTGTTACGTATTATTTCAATATACATCTCAGAGCAAGCCCTGGTCTTTATAAAAGGCTCGGTAATTGAGTACTTCAGAATAATTTCAACCAAAGGTGAAGGCAGGGAACGTCAGCACACATGCTTTCTTGTCTCGCTTTAAATTCCGCACCCGTCGCAAGGCGGCCGCAGTAGTCAGAGATTTTCACAACGTATACCCGTCCGATTCACAATACTCGAAATGCATTGCTTGAGCGCAGACGACCGCATCATCTCCAGTTGTAAGCTCGAAGAGAGATCGAGCGTTAATTCATATACAGCCGCGTATACATACGTATATAAGCACGTCGCTCTATGCAGGCCGAAGCTTCTGTCCAACGCCGCACAGCAACCGGATTCCTGGCAGCCTTTAAGCTCCGCGGAATACATATATTTCACTGAAACCGGTTAATTGACAACAAGCAAGGCATACCGCCGTCTCTTTGCCTTTTCTTCTGATAACGGACCGAAACACCGGTAGCACCGCTCATGCCTATACGCAGTTCTGTTTTATTTCTCATTTTTCTATTTCTAATTGCTCCCCGACGCAGTGGCCCGGTTCCTTGTCGCGCGTCGGCTATACGTTTCAATCGCCGTAGCGTGACGCGCAGGCCCGCCGAATGATCTATTATAACGCGCCATCCGGAGATCGGGGGGAGATCGACGCGCTAAGTACACCGGCCGGCCGTCGATCGCTAAAGGCAAGCTTCGGCTCCTTTTGTGACGCTCGGCTATATAGCCGTGCCCCGAAACGATAATTATTTACCACCGCTGCACAAGGCAGACTCTTCTCCGGAGAAGCGACACTCACGCACCAACTTCGATGGTTTTTGCGCGAGCGCTGCCTGCCCCGGCCGTATACACATATTATGCCTGCAGCACACACACGCTGCGTGCTCGGTGGCCCCTTCGGCGGCCCGTTCGCGACGGTTTCATCATCGTAATGAGTCATCGGCGCGAGTCCGTGGGAAAGACGCGTCTATTCCCACACTGCGGAGACAACGACGCGGGAATACGTATGAGGACGGCCAAGAGACGAAACTCTCCTCTCGTCGCATCCGAGAGGCGACGAGGTGAGGAAGGAAGGAAGTAGAGGAAAATCTGGGTTCACCCGGGAGGGATCGAGCCTGCATGAAAAAAATACTGAGAGGGAGAATCTAGAGGTATGTATAACGAGGACTTTAGGTTCGCTCCTGCAGATGGCGTGCTGTCAGGCGAAGCTCTTCTGGCTCGCGTGAGTGCCTCGAAGCGCCGGCGCCGGAATAATCATCGACACGTTTCTCAAACGAGTATTTTCCACATTCCGAATCGACCGAACGGAGGAGTCGGGCGTCGCTATAGGACCCCGCGGGCCAAGTCTGTCATTTCATTGTTTATTTGGAAAAGTCGTCGTCGTGTAGTAGTCGTCTCATTCCGTCGGGTCGTGGCGGTAACACGACCTTCGCTTCACGCCGAGCTGCCTTGCGCTTGCTTCCCCTTTTGACTGGAAGGCGTTCTCTCGCCCGAGCGAATGGCTTGTTCGCCCGCCTGCGCGCCAAGTGCGTGTGTATGCACATTTTGGGCGCTGGAATGCGCTCGGACGACGTTAAATAGGCAGGCTGGCTGGCCATTTGTCAGCCGAACGGCGTGTACACCTGTCGAGGCGCGGGTTCGTTCGTTCGATCGTTTCTGCCTTGTTTGCTGTTCGGGCGCGCGTACACGTGTGTATGGATAGACGAGCAGTTAGTGTGGGCCTGAAGAGAGGTGGTCCGGAACGGCTGCTCGCGTCTTGTGGGAGAGCTACGGTAGTTTCTTCGAAGGCGCGGAGTTTGCGGGAGTAGTCCTTTGTTTCGCTGTGCTTCTCAAGTTTGGCGAAATTTCACGCATGCAGTAGTCCGAAAACCACAGCCCGTTCCTTTTATATATACACTCTTCGAGTACAGCGGTCCTTTTACGGAATCTTTGCTTCCGATGTCTCCGTATGTACACCATTCTAAAACAGGAAAAAAAAATGTCTTGAAGATCGGAACTTTAGGCGCGTCATGGTAACGACAAATCAAATATTATGCGTTGAATAAAAAAAGCATACCGCACAGATTCAGAGAAAACACCGCATGATGTCGTCATCATCATCGTCTTCATCGTGACGTCTAACGCTGTGTAGGGTGTCACTAAAGCTTTTTTTTTTTTTTTCTGTGAATGACCCAGCAAACATTTTTTTTTCTTTTGCTTTTGTTTATTCATTCCTTCAACTATTGCCTTCGCTCCTCGAGTACTTTTGATGCGCATTGACATTCTAGCTTTGCTATAAGTTAACGGAAGATTTGATATCTCATTCGCGCACACCATGTCACTTAATAGACCTTGACCATTTGTTGGAGTTCTAGTTGACATTAGGAGAAAACAAAATGGAGCTGGGCAGTCCATATAATGCGTAGGGCAGATAACCGGTGGGCCATTAGAGTTACAGAATGGGTGACAAGGGAAGGAAAGAAGACGGCAGAAAATCAGCTGGGGTGATGAAATTAGGAAATTCGCAGGCGCAAGTTGCAGTCGGCTAGCGCAAGACTGTGGTAACTGGAGATCGCTGGGAGAAACCTTCGTCCTGCAGTGGACATAAAAATAGGATGATGATGATGATGATGATGATGATGATGATGATGATGATGATGATGATGATGATGATGATGATGAGGAGTGTCAGTGGCATATTCGGGGGGGGGGGAGGCACCCCCCTCCCCAATGCCCAGCTTCCATCCTCTTCCTTTCTCCCTCACCCTCCCCGGTCAAGTGCGTGCCCCCCCCCCCCCCGCCTAAAAACATTTCTAGCTACGCCACTGTTAAGCGTATTTGGGACGCGATCACGCACATATTCCGCACAAACTCATTCACTATATGTAACCTCAACCTGCTGTATATTTCTCTTGAAGAAGACAAGTCCACTTGTCGAAACGTTGGCTCCTGCTCTCACCTTGTTCTCGTGTTACTCATCTCCTAAACACGTGGTTCAGAGCATTTTCAGCGCGCATCGTGTATCCTTTTACATCGCGGCACTGCACGGTCTATCTCGACCAAATGCCTGCCGTTCTCTGGACCGAAGAAACAAACTCAGTTTATATATACGCTGTTTCACTCACGGAGGCACTCCCTGGCGGTTCTGCGCGCGTCCTAATACCGCACGGGGGTCGAGATAGCCAAAGAGATCCGCTTGCGAACTAAGGTGTGTGCGCATCCACCGAGAGCGGTTCTCAACGGTCACGTGAGTATATACGCACACACCTGCGCAGTTCCTGTTATGGGCAACGGCGTAGATTAGTGCTGACGGTTCTCACGCGGCTCTGCAGTGTATACTGTGTACACCGAATGGCCGCAGTGAGTAAGCGCCGTGGGCCCCATAGCTGGCCTCGTGTGCGGCATACGAAGTCGTCCATTCATCTTGGCTGCGATCAAGCCGGACACGCACCTGCCGCTTGAGCGGTAGTTGAGCGCTCCCGTGTGTGAGATCTTACTCGCGTAAGCTCGCGGGCTTCGGCTGAGGCTCTAAAGGAAGCCTATAGATCGACTGAATTGATGCGGGCGAGTTCAGCTGGAGTCGCTTTCTCACCTCAGTTTATAGGTATATTGTAGCTCTCTTGTTTCGGGTAGCCGCCTGCGAAGCTACCGTGGGTGGTTCTTCACTCCTGTATTCAAAATGCGGCCACAGTGAATTCAAGCCGATAAACGCAGAAAGCTTTGGTTCCGCTTTTGAGCCCCTCCCCTCCCCCTTAATATTGCGTTTCTCAAACTAGTTCCGCCTAATCCGACGCGTACGCCAGGATGTGCGTGTATGTGCATCTGTGTGAGGGGTAAGGGGGCTTGGAAAGGGGTGTGTCTGTGCGTTCATTAGAGTTTTCGTACGTGCGTGCGTGTACACATAGACACACACAACGCACGCGCACGCTTAAACGCAAACACAGACACGCAAACACGCACGTACGCGTGAAACCTGAATCTGGTTCCGCGCGCTATCATCCAACATCCCAGTTGGACCCTTAAGGAAGCACCGAACCCGTAAGCTCGGGCCATTTCCAGTATCGCAGGCGGGAATCTCGGCAGCGAGCCGATACGAACGACCAGCGCGCGGACTCAGCGCGCGACCAATATCACCGCGCGCGCTAATTTCTGCTCCCGCCACCGCCGCGCCGCGACCCCCCCCGACGCTCTATAAGAAGCAGCAGGCACCGTCGTGAATAAGCATCGCCGCTACGCACGCAGTGTCGGCAGCGGCGACGACCCCGGAGTGTAACGATAGGGGGGAAGTGCTGTTGTGATCGTGTTCGGTGATTCCGAGGGCGGTCCCGTCTGCCCTGCGCGGAGCTTTCTCAGTTTCCCACACTAAACACTGCGAGGGGGAGTCCCGAAGGAGAGAGAGGCCCGCTATGTCTATGTACTTATACAAGTGCCGTGGCTTCGGGGGACCGGTCGTCGTTATACTTGCAAGCAGTAGCAGCAGCAGCAGCTATCGAGAGCGCCGGGGTGCACCTTTCGGGTGGACCTCTGCCTCTGCATGGCCGCGGTGTCGCGCGTGGTTCGGCCCGGAGAGCCCATCTTGAGACCGGACCTATTGGGGGGCGCGGCGGTGGCCGTCGCGTCTTCTTCCCACGGGACGGGCCGCGCTTTGACGGTCCCATCGAAGGGCGACCCCTGGGCCCTCCGCACGCTGACCCTGTTTCCTTCCCCAGTTGTGACCGGTCGTGGTGGCGGTGTCGAAGTTCGGTAGAGCGGTGGCATCGTCCTCCCTCCCCCCCCCCCCCTTTACTCCCCCCCCTCCCTTCAACCCCCTGCAAGCAAAGGCATGGCACCCCGTTCGTTCAGGAATACAAATTGGTCGGTATCCCTGCTTGACGTTGCCGTTGCATTCTTTTATTGTTCCGTTGTGCGTTGATCGGGCGCGAAGTCATGTTCTATATATAGAGAGAGCAAGCTGCAGCGTCAGCGTCGTGAATTGAGACAGGACCTAAGGAAGGTCTGATATTTCAGCTCACATGTATAAGGGCGCTCTGCTATAAAAGTTGCCTGGCTGAGCTTCGGGTGTATACTTACGTGCGAGACTTGGTCGTTTGTTTTCCCGCGGTTTCTGATTAAAGTCGCCGCTGCGTGTTCTGTATTTCCCGTTGCGGAAGCGCACGCTTTTGATATCGTTGATTTCGTTTTGCAAGGAAATCTCCGTTGAAAGTTGCGCTTCCCAGTCGCCTGCACAAATTGCTTCTCCTATATGCGCTAGATGCATTATATGCAGAGAGGTTCCAAAGAAGCCAATACGACATGATTTGAAAGATAACGTCTATTGTTCCTGGGCTAGTTGGTTCATATACGTCTTATAAACTATAAAAGACGCCAAAGCGCGTTAAGAAACGACCGGACAGGTCGTTTAATTGATTAAGTGTTCTCGCTTCGTTTGCACCGCGTGATTTGAATGGTCTTTATGAGCCAATCAAAGTGTTTTAAGCGGCTTAAAGGGCATGTCCGAAAACGCATTACTGTAGACATGACTATATAATTGGTCGGTAGCAGTTTATACATTGCCGTAGAGGTCATTACACTCGACCGACAAAGAAAAGAAAGACAAAAAGAACGAGTGAGCAAGGCCTGCTTCCATAATATCAGACACACGAGTATTGCTTTCTTCTGCGGCATCGCGGCCGTATATTTTTATCGGGGATTGTTTCTCACGTCTTGGGGCGCGTGTGAAACCAGCAGGCGCAGCACCGCCCGTAGAAAAAAAGAAAAAAAAAAGTTCGAATACTCCGTGTCCAGCTGACGTTTTTCTCATGGCCTGTTTTGTTTCCTTCTTTCACACGAGCACACGTTCTATAAGTGCGCCATGCTTAAGCCGTTTTGAGCTAAGCATTTTAATCTCGAAGATTAAAGTATCTCCAATTAAGAGACCGCCGTTCACTGCCCTCACTTGGCATTTGACAGCACCTAAGCCGTCGACTGATGCTCTTTAGGAGCATCAGAACAAGATTCGCAGTGCCTCGATCAGCGACTACCGAGATGTTGCTAAGGCGCCAAGCCTGTGGGTTGGCCACGGCAGCCGCATTACGATGGGGGCGGATTACGAAAAAACGCTCGTGTATACTTAAGTTCAGGGGCACGTTAGAGTTAATACCAAGTTTTAATACGGGAGTCGAGCGTTGCACGGCGTCCCGCGTAGCTTTGGAACGTAAAAGCCGATCAGTTAATTAGAGCAAGAAACACCCAGGGCCGCTTCTTGCTGCAACAGATAAATATTCTGCTCATATTTTACATCACCGTTTCTCTTTTTTAATCGCACGTAGAGAGACAAATTGACTACCCAAGATGGCTTAACACCTCATTTTTTTTCTCTTCGATACGGTAAATTAAAACCGACTAATTTGGTGCCAAGGCTCGCGTTTCTGCTCTATCAAACAAGCGCGACGCTCTATTTTGCCTTCCACTATACCTAGCGAAGGAATTAACGAGCCGTTGTCGTTTGCTAAAGGACACATGCTAGTTAAAAAACTTGGGGAACGATTAATTAAAAATCACCTCCCCGGGGTGTCTCGCGGGCCTGATCATTGCGATCATCATCTCGGATTCAACGGCGGGATCGCTCTCTCAGAAGCTCGTTCACCCTGGGTTAACCAAAGTCGGTGACAAATGGTTCCGCCACCTATACGTATACGTATAGTATACGGTGTCAGCGTCCGCCCGTGGCCACGCTTGGTCGTCTCGCTTCTCTAGTTAAACCAAGGAGTCACGCGAAGGGCGTCGTCAACGCAAACCAGCGCATTTGTTGAGACACTTGACTATACGACCAGCCGCGTCGCGGTTAATGTTTCCCGAGCCCTGAGGGGGCCCAATGTGGCGCGTATTAAAATTTCCTTCGTTTGACCTATCCCCTTTCGACGAAGCGTGTTTCCTGGGTGTCTTCTCTCTCTCTCTCTCTTTCCTCGCGGCCACATTGCTTACGTGCGGGAGCCAACGACCGACCACCACAGTCATCGAACGTCCCTGCATGACGGTCAACCGTATATTACAGGGACACACCGCGTGGCCACGTATTAGCATAGTTCATGTCGCCGGCGCGGAAGCTGGAGCACACGGTATTAGGAAATCGCCGCCGCTCTTTGGCGTGTCCTCTTCTCTATAGCCTCTCTCGCCCAGCCTCCGCTATCTATCCCCCAAGTTGCCTCGGACTTAGCTTCGAACGGGGACATCACCACAAGCACGACGTCGCGCGTTGGTCAGTGGCGTACAGCGGCAGAAAGTGGGTGGGTGGGGTTCGGGTTGTCTCTCATTACAAAGAGGTTGCAATTTGGGTTGGCCCGTGTAACGGCTTCTTTGTTGGGGAGGCGGAGACGAGCCCCAGCGACCGACGTTGCTCTGCGCGCGCGTGTGTGTGTGTGTACTGGCGGCCGCGAGCGATGCTCTCTCGAAGAGTGTGTCGCAATGTCCAACCACTTACTAGAGGTCGCTGCTGCTGTTGCTGCTTCTGTTGGTGGCGGAGTGGTGGTAGTGGCCGCTGCTTTGATGCTGCCACCGCCGCACGCGCTCGTATAATTTTAGAGAGCGCGCGCGCCGGCGCCGAGCGTTTTTGCAAAGTCATGCAACCGCGGGGCAATCTCAAATTGCGAACGCGCGCCCCCCTCGGGCGAGCGCTACGAGCGCTCGTGATTCTGGCTTTCACCGTCGTGCGCTCTCGGGGGCGCGACGCGCGAGATTGGGTCCGAAAATTACTGGTCTAAGTTTCCACTTTGGTGGAGATTGATTTTTGGTGTACTGCTTTCTTTCATTAATTCTTGCGTCGTTAGTTTGCGGGAATCACCGTTATTGGTCGTTTTCCTAACAGTCTCTCGGTTGAAAAGATCGGTTTTGCCGGGAAAAGTGGCGGGTTCTCACGCGTTAGCCTCAGTTAGACAAGATTAAACTGTCTCGCCGCGGTGGACACTTTCCGCGGCGTTGGGCGCTTGTAGCCCGCCTTCGTCGCCCGAGGTTGACCGCCACCGAAGATAATCATATAGACAGACGTGCACGGACAAAACAGAGCTTAACCGACGACCCGCTTTCCCGCGAAGGTCACGTCTCTTAAAGCTCGCCCGGGCGTGTCCGCTATAGGCGGAAGGGAAGTTAGCTTCGTGTGTAGTTAAGTACAGCTTTCGCAATGGTTGTTGTAATGGTCGCTTTTTTTTTTTTTTTTCGTGTGTATGTGACCAGCGGCTGTATTATGTAAGGATTATTGCTTATTTTCCTACAAGAAATTGACTTGGCTTCGCTTTTGTAGAGCATTCTATCTTTGCGAGGGACGAAACGTTATTACTAATTTTTTGGGTGTGTGCGTGCGTGTGTGCGTGTGTGTGTGCGTGTGTGTGTGTGTGTGTGTGCTTTCTTTTGCAATTAAGCCGTTAATGCGACTTGCTTGGTGCTTTTCTTTTTCTGTTCTCTTCTGCAGGGGCGCTCTATTCGTTGTCCTTGCTTAACTTTATTTAGTCTTCGTGGCATCTCACCTTGATGTTTCTTTCCTCTTTGCTTCCCTTCTTCCTTTCTTCAGCATCTGCTACCATCTCCTCTTTGCTAAAGCGTAGGTATGCGTTGTGGCCCCCTCAATGGCAGTTGCCAGCCTGCTCCCTCCCTATTTCCCTCTCTGTCGATTGCCATGTATGGGCTTTCATTTCTAATAATAGTGTAATAGTACTTGGCTCGATTGTATTGAAGTTGAAGAATCCGCCGCTACGAGTAATCGATGCAGCCGATAACGAAGGCGTGGCCTTATGCCAACCAATGAGACAAGAACAACGAAAAATGAGAATCATCGTTGCATAATACGGCCGCAAAAACTATTTTTTACGAGTGTTCTCAAAGGCCTGTTTATTGTTGGTTTCCTTAGCTTCGTACGTCCGAAGCAGGGAGTACACGTCTTAGTAGAGGGAGTAGCCGGTGCGTTCAAGGGATGCCGGCTACTTGTGATGATGGGGGTGTTGACGAACGCAGGAGAGAGCAGTCAGCTAGAGGGTGTCAAGGGAGCGACGAGAAGCGGTAAAATATAATAGTATTGGTGAAGGGATAGTACGAGAAAATGGCCGCTTGTTAATGAAATGAGGAAGAGAAAGCATGTGGGGATTTCTAGTACATCAGCAGCATACACGTATCACTGTCGTTCTTTCAAACCGTTCCTCTTTCCTCTTGTTGCGTGTGTACGATCATCAGTTAATCGAATAGCATGTAGCTCTTAAGGTGTTCGGCCCAGTATCTCCTGCTAGAGCTCACGCTCGTTATAGGTTAATCTGTATTTATCATGATTTCCTCACGATAGATATTGATTTAATGATTGATTTATTTGTTATGGGTGGGTCTAATGATAAGCTAATTGATACTTGATTTAATTCGCTACTACTGGGTCTAGGAATGATCTTATGGTCATCCCACACTTCGTCATCGTCACAGTCAGTGAAATTTTACAGAGCCCGACGCCGTGCGCGAGATGCGCTTCGGAAGCACCAGGAACACCGAAAGATCGAAGGCTGAATTTCGAGCTGGAGTCGCGGAAAACTTCGTTTACATGATTGCTTCTATACCGGTGAAGAACAGTATTTGGCGAGATTACGCGAGAATTGCTAGCAGTGCTGCCATGTAAAGGCCCTTCGTGGTTCAAGCGATTAAGGAGAAAGGAGCGAACGACGCTGCTCTTATTTGAATTTGTTTTGCCATTGCATCGAAAGTCATCGGTAATTTATGTATAAATACCTAAAGCATAATGGACTGCTGACAGCTTCTACCGATGGCCTGTATTCCGCAGACTATACATATATGCAAACAGCTGTTTACTAAAAAAAATTCGTTAAAATATCCTCATTTTAATTCTGCCTACTGTCTACAGATCGAGACTTAGGGCCATGCACTGTCAGTCAACTGTCGTCCAGAGGATACGTGTGTGCGTGTATATGAAAAGCCTGTAGGGAGACCAAGAAATTTGAAGTATACTTGCTTTGGCTCGTCTGAAAAAAAAAAGAACGAAAAAAAAGAAGAGAAAGAAAGGAAGAAAGCCTTTGATAACGAAGCAAAAAACATCATTCGCACGTGACTAAGACTTGCCCTCCAAAAGTATCCATGCGTAATCTCTGTTGACTGTAATGTTGGAATATTTTCCAGAAGGCTGGTGTCAGAACAGGAGCATTCTTCAAAGAGGAGGAGCCATTTGAATACCAACATATATTGTACGGTGGCAGGTGGCGAGAATGACCGCGATGACCTTCATGCTGCCTAACTTCAGCTGAGAACAAAACATATTGGCCATATTTCTTTTTTCCATGCCTTTGATAATTGATATTACTTTACGTGGCGTGTACGTATTTTCAGAATTCATGACATTTAATTTTATCCCCGCAAAGCATAAACGCCATTTCATATTAAGAAGGATTAGAACAATTTGTTCACCGCTATTTCTGGCCATCGGGAGCACATTTGCAACAGAAAACAATGAAATGCTATTTGAGTTAAAAGTAATGAGTATATTGATTAGTTAAGCAATCGGTTGCTCTCTAATCTATCTACAACTGAAACGGCAATTCAGCGTTCCATAGGTTACCTGCGCTTCAATCAGAATTTTGAAGTATCAAATTCAGCGTATCAAAAATGATGAGTTGGGCTGTGTGAGGTTACAACGCGGAGTTGCCATTTTATTTTCCGCGACAAAATGTTTTCTTCTATCTTTTTTCTTCTTTTTTTCGCGTAACGTATTCACACTAGCAATGTTTTTTTCTAGAAAATCTTTAAAGATTCTCCCGTCTTCCTCGTGTTAAGTGTTGGACTTCCTCCTGCACCACGCAACTAATGGATGGCCAGAAAATGTTCTTCGTTTTCAAATGGAAAAAAACTTTCCTGCGCACAAGGTGAGCTACTTTAATCACTAAAGCCCATTAACGTTGTCTGCCCGGTTCTTTCGAAACCCCAAAACACTACATCAAATACTGTAAGACAGGTACGTCATTTCGGACCAGGGTACGACTCATTCCGTATGCTGCCAGCAATCTTACCGCGGAAACTGAGCGCCCACGTAGGCACTGGGCAAATGAGAAATGGCTCAGTGACCACTCCTGTCTAAGATCCTGCCCTCCAAGAACGATTCCAAGAATGAATTTCATTCTCACTCATTTCAAATGATCAGTTTATACTTTTGCAAGTCGTGTCCTTTAGAAAGAAAGAAAGAAAGAAAGACAGAAAGAAAGAAAGAAAGAAAGAAAGAAAGAAAGAAAGAAAGAAAGAAAGAAAGAAAGAAAGAAAGAAAGAAAGAAAGAAAGATGGTTATAAAATGCCTACGTTTGTTTATTTGAGTGAACTAATATTTAAAAGGCTTCAAAACGATAATGACCTTTTTCGACGTTCCCTCCAAGTTGTCTCTAAGGCGAACGACGTTTTAATCGTTATATTCTTATCTGTTAATTATTTGCGCGCCAGACTCGCAAAGCTGTACCACGCGCGCACAGAAGAAGCGTTCGGTAATTAATGACTTCGACATGCACCACGCGCCGCGAGTTTTTTTTTTTTTTTTTCGCTGCTCTATAATTGCTCGCGCGGCTACACGCGCAAGTGAACATCGCTCACCAAGCAGCAGTGCTAACTTCGAGCAAAGTTTCAGTCAACAAGCGGAGAAACCAGCAATAGGTAATACAGCTATCGTGATTACGGGCTTAAAGATGTACAAACTACTTTTATATAGTTTTGAACTTTCCGTTCTCGATTTCAGCTCGGCGATATCGACGTTCGTCACAGGGCCTCTTATTAATATAATCGAGAGACACGCATTATCCCGGCACGGGCGAGACTGGTTGATGTTACGATTCCGTCCGCTGAATAAAGCTACCATATATATACGTCACAGACCAGTAAGAGTAGCAATGCGACGAGAACAACGTAACAAACGAGTGTGTGACAACATTCGAACGATCCTTTTAACAGAGGTCCACGTTACCGCTCTCGAGAGCTGTGCGATTCTGTCAAGCTGCACTTGGGTACATCTAGCCGCGGCCTCCTCCATCTTGTTTTGGTGGAACGAAAATACTATTGAACTGAGACAGGAAGACGAGGCTTCCAATTCTCATCGGAAGACAGAAACTATATTTACAGTCGTCCGCAATAGATTACGGGACACCGGGTTAGCGAGAAAGCTGCATCCACGTGCAGCCTGGTCACAGTCTTGAATTCAATGTCTGTACAGAGATGCCGGCGCAACCTACACCATGATCCATTGCACTTGAAGCGCCATGCTTTAACAAAGCGGAAATACACGTTCACCCTGAAACCCGTGTCCCAGAAAGTTTCGTGGCCAACTTTATATCTATGAGAGAGAACTTGGGTAAGGGCAAAGGTAAAAGCGAGTAACCAATTAACGGGCGAATGCGGGCGTCGGAAACGAAAGCCATGTACAGCGACAAGTGTGCTCTGCGTTTCTCTCTCCCTGAAAGAGTGGGGCGCACCTCATCATGCGTACGTGTGGGGCGCCATAGAGATAATACAGAAAGAGAGATATGTAGAGAAAGGGAAAGAGGCAATTATGTAAAGAAACAGCTACCTTGTGTCCCTGCTCTTAGCCCTTGATTGTAGGCGAATGTCATTGGTCTCCTTCGAAACGCACAGCGGCATGCAGCGCGGTCTCTTTTAAGGTCCACGCGCGCGCGCGCGCGCGCAATATTCATTTGCCGCGACATGCACGTAGTTGGGGAAGCCATTCTTCATGCTGCTGCGCACCGGCCGGGGGGGGGGGGGGGGGGGGGGGGCTTGTTTATGCCTCAAGGCTGACCCTTTCGATTAAGCTGAGAGCTGCCCGCCAGCACGCGCGACAACCTCAGTCCAACCTGTCTCTGTATCCTTGGAACGGCGCGGTGTCGCATGCAGTTTCCTTTTCTCTATTTTCTCGGGACTTTTGAGAGTCAATTCCGAAACGTCGGCTTGCGAAATTCGCTGCCGCTGTGCAAACTGGCGTTGTTCGTTGGTCGCCGGCGGCTCGAAATTAGCTCTCATTAAAGATGAGGAGCACGCGTATGCAGTCATGGCGGCCCCCGATTTAATTAACCTCTCTCTCTTCGTTCGAAAGCTATGGCCGGCAAATTAGTTCTTTTGTTTATTTGTCTCGGCGTTTGTCCGTTTTAGTGTTCGCTGCCGGCTCATGTTACACGCAACGCGGTGCGTCTGTGTATATATACCGCCACGTGCCTTCCAATTCATACGTGATGCGACGGCGTAAACACTCCTCGCGATCGAAAAGCGTGCGCCCTTATATATATTAATGATGTCACGGGCTAACTTTGGCCGCTGTCAATTTGGGCAGGAAAAAGAAATTGCAATGAGAAAGAAAAGTAGAGGGTGGTTGCGGCCCAAAGCAATCTGTGAGTGGCAGCAAATAGCAAGAGTGTCGTTGATCTTTGCAAAGATGTTCCTGTCGGGCTGCCATTTCCGCATGTGGGTGGTTTTTGGCCTAGCCACGCTTGGGCAACAGGCTCCGAATAGCTGCCATCTCGCATTTACTAAGAAAAGAAAGAAAAAAGGCCTCTATTGGTTTGCGTAGGGTCGGCTAATGCACAGACTGGTAGAGTGGTCTTTGACAGTAACGATTGCACTAAACGAGGCCTACGTTTTCACCGGTGCGGACACCTTCACGGTGGTCGTTGTAAACAGTGCCATGGAGATGACAGAGATAGAGGGAAGTGAAAAGAAGAAAGGCATGGAGGTTAGCCAGTATGAGCGTGGTTGGCTAACCTGCACTGAGGAAGGAGGAAAGGGGGACTGAAAGATGCGAAGGAGGAGAGAAGTTCACAGTAAGCAAGCACACACTTCACAGTCAAGCGCTCATCGTTCAGTTCTCCGCTAGCGGTTATATAAGCTGGTGCCTATGAACCGGACTATACGTATATACGATGGAGCATAACACGGCGCCATCCAGGAAAGTTCACCGCAGGTTGTCGCGGTATATACTCGTACGTGGAGCTGGTGGCCCGAAGGAACCAACTGGCAGCAGTGTTATAATGTCGGGCCGTTTTGTGTCAGCTGGCAAAGCCTTTAGGGTGGCTCTGGGCGCATGCATTCTGCGCCGAACCATTGCGTCTGCTCGCTGGTTTTGTGGCAGTTTAGAAATAGAGAGAGACGCTCTTTAATGAAATCTGGAAAAAAAATTTAAAAATATAAATTATGGGGTTTTGCGTGCCAAAACCACGATCTGATTATGAGGCACGCCGTAGTGGGGGACTCCGAAAATTTGGACCACCTGGGGTTCTTTAACGTGCACCTAAATCTAAGTACACGAGTGCTTTCGCATTTCGCCCCCATCGAAATGCGGCCGCCGTGGCCGGGATTCGATCCCGCGACCTCGTGCTCAGCAGCCCAACACCATAGCCACTGAGCAACCACGCGTCAATGAAATGGGTCAATGAAATCTGGAGAGCTTTGCCTTGCTGCTCGACCGACTGCAGATGATCTATGAAATGACGCAGCGAAACACATGGCATTCGCACAGTATACACACTGAAAGTAACTTTAACGCTTGGTAATACACATCACGTTTGTGCATGTCTGCTCTCTTCGTACTCCGCGTTGTTTTCGGTTTCTCCCACAGCGCCATTCACTGCTGCCTCTAATTTTTAAGTTTAACTGGCTGTCTTGGTCGCTGCACTGCGCTTCTTACAAGTGCATGCTGCAAAGCAGTAAAATTCTACATGAAAAAAAAAAAAGTCTAACCAAGACATTTAATACCTCGCGGAGCCTGACGCAAGATGATCGCCAGGTGCTTCCGTTTTAATTTTTGTCTCTCTTTCTTCTTCCTATAGCCCCGTTCCCGGCAGTGCGTTTGTGTTCATCATTTCAAGCACGGAACAAATTTGCAGGGCCATAAACAAGCTGCATACCGGAGTAATGAGATCATGTCATGCAAGCGCTGTAGAAGGACAGAGAAAAAAGAAAAAAAAGAACAGCGAGAACAAGGTGACCGGGATCAGGAGAGATGCGAACAGGGCGTTTCCCTGCAGTCGGTTGACTACTACCCTGCAAAGAGGACCCCGCGAGGGCAGCAGGAGCTATAGCGGCAGTCTCTCGCAATTTACGAGGCGCCCTCTGACCCCTATTGCGTCTCTCGCCTCTGTGCCTACCGCACAATTGCTACCGCCTCGCGAGATTTCAAAGCGCGGCGACGGAACGAGGGAAAAGCGAGGACGACAAGTAGCCGCGGAAGAAGAGCGAGGGAAGTATACGGGCGAGAGGGCAAGGAAATGCCGAAGCTGTGAGCTAGCCTCCGAACCGAAATCGCGTGAAAGCAACGCGGAGAGGTCAGATCATAAGAGGAAAAAAATAATAATAATAAAGGCGCCAGAGGGGGCTGACAAAGAGACGCAGCGAAGAGAGAGCGAACAGAACAAGCAAGCGAGCGATCAAAGCTGCTATAGAGCAATGAGGGTATAAGGCAGTTCAACGGCGCGAAGTAAAAGCGATTGGACGACGCTGCCAGAGGTGAGACTGCTCTGGCAAGCAAGGCAGCGCAGGAGACGTTTGATGCCCTGCATCGCAGCAGCAGCAGCAGCAAGCAGCGTGGTGTAGGCAATCGACGGTGTGTGTGTGCGCGTTCGTGTTGCGCACCAACAGCTATAGGAGGGAAGGCGAGCCGATGCAGTGGCAAAGCTGGCCGTCAACACAGCAACAACGTAAAAAAAAAGGTGCGCCGAGAGTGACCCGGCGGCTGAAATGTGCTCGGGGGTCATTCGAAGACGGCGACGATGAGGTGGACAGCGATGTCGACGAGCTGGCAGTCGGCTCGAAGCTGAGGAGGAGAGCATAGCCAGCTACCTGTCGAATGACCCCGCGCTCCGCCACGTTGACACGCCTCGGCGGCGGTGCCGACTTCGAGTTTCACCTGCGCCCCCGGCAGCCCTCTTATTACAATGATTAACCTTTCTCTCCACTTCGACTCATCCCCCCCCCCTCCCCCTGCATACACACACGCACTCACCTTCCGAGAGTGTACGACGAAGCACTCTCGTCTTAGCCTCTGGCTCTCTTCGGGGATGGAGCGCGCAGTTCGACGCTGACGAGGGAGCACGACCCTTGCAAACGCACAAACAAGCAGCTTGTTTTTTTCGGTTTGTCATTCTTGTGCGTTTGCTTCTTGGAGGAGGAGGATGATGCTGATTTCTCGTGTGCTGTGGGCTGGATGGCAGGCGCGCCGCAGTGCAGAAGCTTGCGGCGGCAGCTGGCGAGCAGAGCGGGCCAATTAGAGGGCGCGTCGCCTCTAGGGGCGCGCCACGGGGCACGCCACCGGAGATGCCACGCGATAAGGTGTGCCGCGCCCGTGGCGTGAGTCCCGGAGAATGTGAGCTTCGGCTCCGCGGAGCATGGAGGTCTCCGCTCAGGTGCTTTTCACATCTATACTTCGTACCTGTTGATGATGTTGAGACTAAGTAGCTGCTGCACTCGCAGGCGGCGCTGTGCTTGGTTACTTATTTCACGACGTTGCCTCAAAAATACCAGCCGTTCCAGTTAAAAAGAAAAAACATTACCAGAAAACTAGACGCTAATACAGTCGCCTCTTTGTCCATAGTTATGGAGCGAAATTAATCATGTTAGGAAGTGTGGAAACGGTAATTGCCCAAACTATACAGCAAGATACTCACCAGTTTCCAGCTGCTAATGTCTCCATCTGTGAGGAAAAGCGTTTAGATTTTGCATTTAGAAGACAAAAAAAAATCTTAAATCTAAAGATTTTGCATCCCCAAACTTTACCTATGTATGCAAGCGAAATCCGTACAGATGCAGCCACGACTGTTTTTATGGCCACGAACAGCTTGAGAAGATTTCCTCTTTCCTACAGATAGGACTGCGACGACTGTGCATCGGCCATTAAAGGTGAGGGGGGGAGGGAGAGGGGGAGGTGAAAGGACTCGCCCTGTACCTGCATCAAGCTATATATACAATTCCACTTAATATCCGGTACTTCGAGAAAACCACGAGTTTTCTCTAAACGATACAAGGCCAGATGGCACCCTGCTCTTCTACTTCCTCATCTCTTTTTCTACTTTACCGCGCTGCCGGCCACCTCATCCGAGACACTTCACATTTATCGCGCTCCACCATTTGGAGCACTCCACCGAGCACCTTTTCTTCCTTTATGCGTGTCTACCCTATAGAGACACGTGACCACGCGCGCGACCATCCGCACACGCGACCTCGCGCGCGACTGCCCCCAAGTCGCAGGTGACGCCGTTTCCTCTGGCAAGCGGCGACGGCGGCGAAAGCGCGTCGCGCTGTGTCGTGAACCGCGATAACCTTCTCGCCACGCTCTGTTTCCCCTCCCAGCTTTCACTTCTTCGCCTACACAGGTGTATATACACCGAAGACGTGGCAAGGTGCGCGCCCGCGCGTGCGTGGCCTGCTGCCTCTTTAAACTGCTTCTGCTGCAGCTGCTGTGGAGAGTCGAGGGCAATGTTGCTTCTCGGACGCGCGACAGCCGACTGTATAGCAAGTAGCAGCAGGAAGTGTGTGCGTGTGTCGTGTTTAGAAATTTATATATATATATATATATTTCTTTCCTTGGTCCGCGTTGTCAGCTTAAGGCGCTCTGCACCAAGCCGCGTGCCTCGCAGCTGTTGTCATTTGGATAGGGCTCTATTATTTCGGGAATCGCAGCGTGCCTGTTTTGTCCGGGCGACCCTCCCGCGTAGTACGCTTCGTTCCTTTGGCGGCGTCTGCTTTCGGCGTGTCGCTTTAGTAGACGCGTGGTCGCTGTCATAGCTATTAAAAAGAATTATCTTTGCTTTCGAAGGATAACGGCAGAGACGACATCACACTGTTCTAAGAGTTTTGTTCTAAATTAACAAAATAAAGTTGTTTCCTCCTCCTCGAAGAGTTCAGAAAACCGTGCTTTCTGCTTCCCAGCTGTTTCACTCTTCTAAAGCAGGGCAGCTGCGGCATTTAATGCAATTTAAGCGACTGAAGATTCTGTATTTCTTTCATCTCTGTCTTTTTCTCGACGATTTGTTCAAGGTACCTTGCCTGTCTCGTGTTCACCGATGCAAGTCAGGGTTCAATGACGTCGCCATTGCCTTCTTTTCTTGCCGCGGCACGCCACCCACCGTGTCGCCCATTCGTTCGATCCGCTCCTTCAGAACACTTCTTCTTTAAATCTGCGTAAATATAGTCTGAGCCACGAACGTTTCAACTGCGGCAGTCGGGCGAAACAGGGTTCCTATTCGCAAAAATGTTCTTACTCTAGAATTGTTCGTAAGAGCAAATTCCAGTGAATCTTGATTCTGGAAATAATATCACTTAGGATCGAAACTGAAATGATGATCACTTAGGATCGAAACGCTTTGTGTACTAAGCCCCACAGAACGAATTTCACAAAGCGTTTCTTACGTAAGGATTGTTTGCCATTGGCTGGCCGCTTTAGCTAATAACATGTCTGCAGCATCAGGATTGGTTGGAATTTGCTCTTACGACTAATTCTCGCGTAATAACATTTGTGTAAATACGCTCTCTACGTGCGTGCACTTGGTGAGACAAACCACTGCACGGGAAACGCTTGATCATAGCCTCCGACGCACCCGCGTATTTGACGTGCTACAAAATTCCTTTTCGACTTATTTCCGTTCTGGAACCAAGGATGGAATTCACAAAGCTGTTAGTTCCCAAGAACTATATTTGCCATTGGTCGGTACCTGTTATTACGAACGCGTCTCTTGCTTATACAAACAACTCTGTGAATATGGGTCGAGTTTCCTCATTTACTCGTGATGTCGCTCAATGATGAAGCCGTAAATATTCCTTCGCACTACAACAATTAAAAAAAAAGAAAGAAACCAAATTTCTCCGTCCCGCTTTCTAAATACTGATCCGCTTTTCTGCACCTGACAGTTAAGCTATCTGCTTTCTTGCATGCTATCGCTGCTGGTTTTTTTTTTTTCGTAAAAACGGAACACACGCTAGCATTATCATTATCTCTCTCTTTCTTTCTTTTTGCCTTTGTTTCTTATCTTTCTCCTCTCCCCCCTTCTTCCATTTATCTTCATCGCGTGCGCCCGAAAAAAAGTAATCCCGCACAGAACAACGCGAAGCTCCGGCGAGACGGCTGCGCCTAGCAGGAAGTCGTTTCGACTCGAAAAATCTGGAGCAAACGCCGCCGAACGGTGTCGGTTCGCATCACCGCTATACACACGGAGATGGGGAAGATGTTCTCCCAAGTTCGTTAGGAGGCGCGAAGAGGAGGAGGAACGCATCTCCTCCCCGTTCGCGTGCATGTGTATACTGCCGCGCGCACACGCTGCTTCATCTCGCACTTTATTTATATATATATATATATATATATATATATATATATATATATATATACCGCGTATTTACGTCTATAATACCCCCCCCCCCCCCGCCCTGTTAAATCTGTCCCTCTCTCGCCTCCTATTTAACCTATAGCCGAAGCGCCAGTCCCGGACAAACGGCAACGCTCTGACGGGTCTGGGAAAGAGAAAATACGTCGACCTATAGCCTACTCTTAATCTTGTACCGGATATGCTCCTCTAATTAAGCGCAACTTCAAAAATAAATAAACGTTCAACTTACTAAGTGGGACTTACGTGGAGCGAACGTCCTTGAGCGTCGGCTCTTCCTTCGTCGGAGATTCTCACCCCCCAACTGCCCTATACTCTATAACATTCTTTATTTCGTTCCACACATGCACAACTACAGTGTATGTACATGTGTGAGTCGAGTGTTCACACGCGTAGGTAAGCAACCGACTCTGATATACTATAATAAACTGCACCTTAGTGCCGTAGTGATACAAGGCCGACGCTGTGCTTCGAGTCCAAAAGCGCGCGCGATAGAAGGCGAGAATGCCAACAAGCAAGCAGCGACGCTCGCAACATTTGTTTTTTCTTCGTTGCTGCGTTATTCGTTTTGCAATGAAAATGTGGTCCTTATAGTGTGACGTCACCGCTCTAGTAAGTAAGGCCTTGCGTCGACCAGGTGGTGCTGCCTATATGCACGGCCACTGGGTGTACGCTTTAGAAGACTAGCATTCCTGTGGCCCTATACGCGGCATTCGGAAATTATATGCAGTTGAAACGTGTGCCAGGGCGTGCATTCACAAAAGCGTTCTTACGATAGAACAATTCGTAAGAACAGATGCCACTTCAATCGTCACATTGGACATTTATCATCAGCGAAGGGGGCCCGGCCAACGACAAATAGCTCGAGCGAATGAGAACCTTTACAGCGGCCAAATTAACGAAACTTCTTGTTCGTAAGAGCTGCTTACCACTGACCCTTCGCTAATAATAGGTCCAATGGGACGACTGAGCCGGCATATGTTTTTACGAATTGTTCTATGGTACGTGCTAGCTGTTTTGTGAATGCCGGCCCCACAACACTACTACGCGGCACTTTTTCTCCAATTTTTCACGGCATGTCGATGCGGATTACCTCGGCGAGAATACGGTACGAGTAGCGGCGGCTCAGCAGAGAAGCATCGTGTGCGCTTCCATTCTATATTCTCTTTATTTCTCGCTGGATTGCTCGGCACGCTTCTTTTCACCGTCTGCTTGTATATTTATTTTTTTATCCTTTCATCTCTCATCCCTCTTGTACGCGATGTATACTCTAAGGGCCGCGGGCAGGGCAGCGTCGGATGGCCCATTTTTTTCGGCACCGCCTTGCGGCTGCAAAGAGCCGCCGCGATTGCAATTATCGACGGTCAGGGCGCGCGCGCTATCGTGTGCTCTTATTTGGGCTTCACCGGTCGACGTTAGTGCCCCTAGGGCCCGGCGTGCGTTCAACTGTGTCCGCATATAAGCGACGTCTTCTGTGCCGAAACGTCGCCGCCGCTACGCGCTGTTTTCTACCAACTTGCATTTCTTTTTGTTCATTTCGTCCGATGTGCAGAAACAGTAGCGGCGACGTTGTCTGTACCCAAGCGCGCGCACACACGCCCGGTTTTCATCAAACATGCCATGCTGCAAAGGCGAGGAAACTCGGAACGACGACCGAGGCCTAGCACGCGATTAAGTCTCGACTCGAGTGTCAGCTTTTTTATTATTATTATTTTATTAAGCGCTGACGCGCGCGGCGTTCTTTGGCAACAACGACGACAGTTCTCTTAATCTCGGACGAACATCTCCTTCGCGCCATGTCCACTTTTTGGGCCAGGTCCGTTTTATCTCTTTGCCAGCGTGTATAATATGGCTTATTGTGTATGCATTTTTCTTCCATTGTTACATTTGAGCTTTGGGTTTGGGTGGCTGTGGCGTCGTTAGAGCAATATATATAGTCACGTTTCGCGATACGCGGATATATTGAGCCCGACGAGGTGTATTATTATAGCTGTGGGGACAAGTGATTGCTGGAAGCCTTATTGTTCTCCGGGTTCGTCGACACTAACAGAATGTTTCGGTGCTAACGCGGACGGCACAAACATTCCCATGGACGTTCCATAAAGATGCACAGGTTCCACATTTCAATGAAAAATGCGCCATCACGGACATGGTTGGGATGTGGAATCAGCATGACAAATATTTTCCGGGAACGTGCATCAGGAGACTGATGCACGCCTGTATGTCTGCTTAATATACGGGCGCTCTCCTAAATATACTTAATATTTTCAGTTACCAATACCAGGGATGTCCTACAAGGACATCCCACCCGGGCCTTGTCTAGGCTTATTTAATAAGTCCTACAGCTAGACCTTGTCTGGGCTAATAAGGCCCACGGATGTAATATTCGACTTTCTAGAAGTTCGGTCTTTCAGTCTTCGAGAAATATAACATGTTTCTGATATGTTCCGATTATAAACTAAAGCTATTGTGCGTGCTCGAACACGGGCAGAATGCCACGCGCGCTCGCGTTCGTTTAATTCGTTCGTTTTAAAGCTCGGAACTTATTTACTGCGAAAGAAGTAGTCTGCCACCGTGATGATCGTAGGACAAAAATAGCGATAAGAATATAAATGAAAAAAAAAATAATATATTCACGAAGTTGCTGACATCGCATCCCCTGCTGTACAGTCGTGTTACGGCTGGGTCGGCCGGCGCTGTTCCGTTTATACGCTGCGGGGACGATCGTGAAAACAGAAACAAGAAAAATAATAATAAAGAAAGAACAAAGGTACTCTTTTTGTCGTATTACCTCTGAATGCTTTGTTATAAGCTGTTGTCTCCGTGCTTCCTATATAAGCGCGCTCGTAAAACATCGTGTCAGTCGATATGGGCGTTGATATTTGCGATGGTGCCCCGCCCCGCTTCGTTTCTTCCTTCAACTTAGCGTCTTGAGCTCGACGTTTGCGTGCGCACTGGTATGAATTTTTCAGCGCAGGCAGTGTCCGAGCTGGTTCGCCGCAGCCCTGATATATGAAGTGTAAGCCGCTATTCGGCAACGTTAAAAGGCTATACAACGCTAACCGACTTCACGACAAAGTACGTATTTGTGCGCAGTACGTATAAGCTGATTAGATGAAATGGTATTCGAAACCACAGAAAGAAGCTATCATTGCAATCAGCGGAAGTGTACACATCTGCCTCCTATCGGTCGGCGAGCCGTCTGATTTTTATATACGGCTGTGTACGTGTACTTAGTAAAGCTAAATGGAAGGAATAACAAGGTATCTCTTCGATAGCTGTTGCGCACTCTGGGTTGGTGGGACACTCGGTTTTGTTTCTGTGCGGGGTTGTTCGTATATACTCTCGATTTGTTTGCAGGCGGTAAACAAAAAGCTCGCAAGGCACGCAGCTGAGACAGAGAAACCGTGACTGCGACGCGTGACACGAGGAACGACTGCGCGGTCGTAAAAGTTGCGGAGAAGGCTGCGCCGATTCTTCGGTTCGCGCAACGTGGCTTCGAGACGGTTTTACTGCGGCGCTATACCAGCTGGTTAGAGTCTTAAAAGCGCGTTTCCACGGATGTATTTTACAGGGAAGATGTGATATGAACCACGCAACGGTGCTGCAGAATAAAGCTTTCGGAAAATAAAAACATTTCGATGAAGAAACGCTGTTCGCATCTCGTGGGCGTGATTCTCGCAGTGCTTAGAGCAGGCGGACTGGGATGAGAAAAAAAATAAATAAAAAGCTTGAGGTCGTGTGACTTCAGTTCCGCCGACCCTGTATGTACGAACGTCGTAAAACAAACTGTGATGTATATAAACTGTGCGCTCGGAGAATAAAATAGCGCGCCCTTGAGATATTGTGCTGCCTGCCGCTGCTCTAACAAAACAGCCCGTTCAACGTCGACGCAATCGCTTATTTTTATTTTTGTTGTTTCCGTGCATCCTTTCTTTCCTTCTTTCTTCTTTTTTTTATGTTCGTGCTCTTCATAAGTTTGCACCAGAACTCGTTTTTGTACTCTCAGCAGAATGTTATTGCCCTTCTTTATGTTTATTTTTTGCTTTCTTCGGTTCTGTATTGTTCCGATTTGCGAGCGCATCTGGCAATGCGGACCAAGTTTGTGCTCTGATGCTATTTGTACCAGCGTGCGTCCGAAATAGAAGCTGTAGCAACAAGTGATAAATTGAGAACGCCATATAAGCGACTCGTTCTATATGCTTAGCACGTTAAGCGAATGAACATTACTCGCGTCGTACTGAGCGTCAGGCAAGCAGCAATGCTGTGGCGTAAGTATTGTTAGGTGGAATCGTATTGCGAGATATTTTCGCAAGGCGGGATCGTTAACCGTCAGCAGACGGTTATCAGCAGAGACCGGAACTTTAGGCAAAATGCCAATTTTTTTCTTACGTCCTTATTGTTCCTGTGTAACATATAAGCACGAACTATGGGTATATAAACATTGCGGTGGCATTTTTATTCTGGCTAATAATGCCTATTTCGATGTTTATGCCTATATTGAATTTTCAGAGCCTAAAGATACTTTTTTCCCGTGTTTTTGTCCTAGCCTTGTTGCTTGTAATCTTATCGCCCACTGGGGAACTTCGATGAAGGCAGCTGATTGTTATCAGAAACATTTTGCCGGCTTATTGCCCTCTTTCCAACCACTGTATCTCCCGCCCCAGTGCAGGGTAGCAAACCGGAAACTCGCCTCTGGTTAACCTCTCTGCCTTTTCTCCATCTCTCTCTCTCTTGCCGGTGTAAAAGCTGTTATTACCAGCTTTGCAGCAGACGAGAGCAGCGCTGTGCCAAGGACTCAAACTATGCTACACTGTAAATTAATTTACACCCTTAAAAGCGAATAAGCGTGTAAATTGGTCTATAACTCTAACTTGTGCACTCAAAAAAGTGCAGCAGTGGGAGTTGGAAGCCTATTTACACCCATACTCGATCGTAAGTGTGTAAATTAATTTACAGTGTACGCGACGATACACTAGAAGGTGATTGAGTGTACTTGTGCGCTAACTTCACGTTCTTAGCGGACATAATTGAGAAACTTGAATGCTTGGCGTAACTCTGATCCGAAATGGGAGGCGCATTTTGCACCTTCAAGAAAGGTTCGTCACAATTTCCAATGTACCTGTTGCTGGTAGAGTCAGTTCGATACTTTAATCTATCTCGGACAAAAATCGCGGGTTCGCGGTACTGAATGGAACAGCCAAAGGTTCTGATCTGCGAACATTCTGGAATTGCTGGGTCGGCGCGTTGTATGGTCGAACGTTCCGAAGTACAAATATTTGCCACCCAACTTTGGTGGATGTAGCGAGCACTTTTCTGCATCCAAACCAATAGTCATTGACGAAAAAAAAAAAAGAAAGGCGCAGCACAGCAACTCAAAGATATTGAGATAGTGCACACTTGTCACTGGCTTCACAGCTCCTTTTTTTTTTTCATGCTTCCTTGGCGTACTAAATTACAGATAAATCTTGTAACCTGCGCAACTTGATTATTATCTAGAAAATAAAGTGAATTTCACAAAACAAGAGTTTAATGGGCTCTGTTCCTCACGAAATCATAATTCGTCCTCCGATGCACAGCGGGAGTTCTTATTTATTGAGCCTACATATGGCCTGAAGGACAGTATCGGGCGTCGATATATGCCTTAAATGGCAACATTAGTGCCTTTTCTTCTTCTTTCTGGGGTTTTACGTGCCAAAACTAGTTCTGATTATGAGACACGCCGTAGTGGAGGGCTCCGGATTAATTTTGACCACCCGGGGTTCTTTGACGTGCACTACAACGCAAGCATACGGGCGTTTTTGCATTTCGCCTCCATCAAAATGCGGCCGCCGTGGCAGGGATTCGATCCCGCTACCTCGTGCTCAGCAGCGCAACGCCTTAGCTGACAGAGCCACCCCGGCGGGGTGTTTTAGTGCCTTTTGTACGGGCCTAAAACAGCATGCTTTAGTACCTAAACATACGGTCTCTAGTTATCAGCCTCACATAATCAGGCCCCCTTCGTTATTCGTGTGCTATCAGCGCTTGTACATACTTTTCGCGCGAGGCGTCACGCTAAAGAAATGGAGGAATGAAGTCAAACTGAAATGCTTTATGTTGTCGCAGTGTCGTTGTAGTGTAGACAGGGAAGAAGTAAGTCGAGGGTGGGTAGCGGGTAATAAGATAGTCATGAGCAGCGGGTCGTAAGATATTTATAGATTCGAGCGGGAGGAATTGCTACTTTATGCCGTCCTCGAGTTTTATCATCGTGTGGCAAACAGGCGTCTTTGTTGTCCGTTTCTGTATAGATATTCGTTTTCGTTTCCTATAACGTCACATGCGCAGTGTGTCTGTTATCATTTCCTTTGCGTGTCTATCAAAAATTCACTTCCGAGATCGGAGCGCTTGTCTATCCGCGCCCTCACCTCAAGCCCCGTCGTCCAAGCAGTGCTTTCCCTCATCCAAGACTTATAATAAAAAAATTTTAAATATTAAGGAAACTTGCATCCTCGGGCGACCGATACCCTCCGAGGTTACCGGAAGCCGTGCCGCAGCTAACACACACACACACACGCAAGCGCAACCGGGCAGGAAAAAAAGAAAGTGCCATACGCAGGGGTCAGCATCCGCGTACGTGGGGTTCTTCTTCACCCAGCGATATATAGCAGAGGAGAGCGCGAGGGTCCTTTCCCGACCTTCTTCCGCCTTTCGTGCGGTTTCACCCTTAGCTTCTCGGATATCTTTCGCGCATCTTATACACTCGCTAGACTCTCCCGCGCGCCTGCTTCAACACTATACACCGCCACCAACGCAGCCGCCATCACCTTCTCATCCACCCGCTTTGCTGCTGCCTCGTGCGCTTCGAGGAATGCGACTCTTCTTCACAGAACAGCGTCCATCCTCCTCCTCCTTCGCCTGTTATGTGCGACGCAGCACGTACTGCATATCGGAAGGCTAGCGGCGATATTCGCCCGTGTCGTAAACATGGCTTCGTCCGAGAGAGGCTATCACTGCGCGCCTTGCCCCCCACCCACCAGAACTACCCTTTCCTTTCCAAACAGGAGTCGCGGGACATTAAATTGTCGCGCTCTTTCGGCTTTCTCGATGACCTCCGGCATTACTCCTGCTTGAGTTACCTGCCCTTCCCGCCCCATACCCGTCTGTATTAGCATACACATCCACCTGCCGCCATGCTTAACTTTCTGAGTGTCTAATGCGCGATGTCCTGCAACGACATTTAGAACACCTCCGTGCGCGCCGCTGTTTCGTGACAGGAAACACCACGTGCGAGTGGCCGCCGTCGTAAAAACAGCGGAGAAATGGAAATAAGTGGAGTCGAAAAGGAGGCAATGTTCGAATAGAGGCGATCTGTCAGTTTCTTGCATGCGGCATGCAACGCGGCGCGCCCACGTATGCGCTCAACGCAGCCCCGGCCGTGAAAGTGACGCCGAATCCCTCTCAGAAGCGCTTTGCCGTGGCCGTGTCTATGTGCTGATATGTGTGGAAGAGGTTTAGCTGAATGGAGATGTTCCGACCAGCCTCGCTCTGTTTTCGTGTATTTCTTGATTTCTTCGCCCGGCCTTTGGTGGTATCGGCTTAACCTTCCTCGCCTCGGGGGCGGTACACCTGTCAAAAGACTGTATCTTCGCCGCGTATAGCTAGCTTATCGATAACACGTGCGCGTTTCACTCCACGCGCCGTGAAGGTATTGAATTCGCTCTGGCTTGCCTTTAGTTCTTTTTTTTTTTCTACTTTCTTAAAGCATGCAGCTGAATCGTGCATCAGTGCATGCGGTTGCAACTCGTAGAGTGAAACATGCTTCGACGAAGGTTGCAAAATCGCGCCGGCTTCCGTCGCTTGTTCTTTTATTTTTCGATCGCTTTTTATTGATTTTATTTACCTTATGTGTTAAGTATATCGTATTTATTTTTTTGAAGTGCCACGGCATTGCCTTCTGGGGAGCTATTCTGTAAGAGTCCATCTAGTGGACTGCCCATTACGGACGCTGCTGATTGGCTGGAGCTGCATGACTGAGGAGGAAGCAGGTACTTCCAGCCAGTCCTCCTTCTCGCTCGTACAGGCGCAGCCAATCGGCATCAGCCGAAATGGACAGTCCACTAGGTGGACTTTTACTGAATACCTCCCGTGCTTTACTCCGCGCCGGACAAGTGCTTCTTTTCTGGCCGCAGTCTGGCTTTGCCCTCACGTCAGATGTACTAGAAAAGCGGCCGCCTTACGCAATACGTCGAGCATAGGCAAGTCAGCAAGATGTTTGCGCTGACGACGGCGCACATGGCGCCCGCAGCAGTGGCCACACCTGCGCCGACTGCAAAACAACAAGTACGACCGATCCTCCAAACACCTGATGTGGGAATGTCCGCCACGCGAAGCTGTACAGAGAAAGCACCTTCGCAGGAAGACATACCGAGCTCCGAGGACTGGATCCGACCGGTGGGTGGTCTAGAGGACCGTCGTGGTAGCCCTGGCGTCCCTCCTGGCTTTTACCATGGAATCCGGACTTTTACATCGGTTGTAGACCCTGCATACGTCGCATCGCGCCTTCCTCTCCTGACAAACTTTTTACCCTTCCCTTTTACTCGTATTACGCCCAAAGGGCCATCACATAAATAAAACATTTATTCGATCAATGAGTCAATTTTCCACTAAAATTGTAGACCGGAGAGCTGACTTCTGTTCATAATGCGTTCGAAGCACTTGTCAAAAGCATCACTTTACTCGCAACAGTGATTGAAGTATTCCTAGACGAAGCAAAGTCGACAACTAGTGGGATTTGTCTTTTATATTGTGACGGACGCGAACTTTAAGGGCAAATACATTTGCAGCCTATGCGTAGGTTATTTACAATAGATCCGAAGTGCACAGGCAACATGGTTCGCGGACAGCTTATACAGGCAAGACATTGCCTTCATCGCACTGGCGAGCATGACGAGAACCGTATTGGCCCTGTCGCCCCGCATAAATATCACCCTTATGTGGTTAGACGGTGCGTATGTACAGAGAATGCGAGCCGGCCGTTCAAACTGTATATATCTCCTCTTTCCACATAGCCTCAGTGCCGTAAAATTTGCTCCCGTAATCGAGACTTTTCTAACAGAAACTGTAGAAAACTACCTGAATCATCTGGTCTGGCCTACCAGTCCAGATGTCGGGTACGACAAGCACCAATTACACCGACACATGATCACACATCTGCACTAAGCACGAGATCTCATTAAGACCTGATCATCAAGAGAAGACCAAAACACGCTTTTTTTTTTTTCTTTACGCACAAAGGTGTCTCGGAAGAAACGATCGCACCAAATACAAACTAACGTTTGCAAACAACGAGCAACCAGGCCAGGAGCCAAGAGGCGGGGAGGCGATAGCCCGCGTTTGCCAGTCTTGTAAGTGTATGAACGCGATTCCACGGCACTCTGATCGAAGCCCCGTGTCGCGGTCACTCTCGAGCACGGACGACGGGAGTCGTTTTCGCGACTCCGAGCGAGAGATATCGCCGCGAAGGTGGAAACTCGATTTTCTCGTTCGTGGCCCCAGGCGGCGTCGAGCCGACGACGACCACGCTCTGCTTCTCCCACCGTCAACACGCGCACCGCCGCCGGGATCGTCTCTCTCGTTCTCTGTATATCTGCCCGGGTCTAATCGCCGTTCCCCTTTGGTCCGCGAACGACAACGCGTCCGTGCGTCGCGCTACGCGGCATCTCTCTCTTTCTCCTCTTGCCCGATAAGGGAGCTGCCGGGCGGAGGGCAGAAAAGTTTGGAAGGAACATCGGGCCTTTTCGCATGCTTAAGATAACTGCGCTCCCTGCCGCGAAAACGACTCCCAGACGTGTCGCGAAACAGCCATCAGCCGTCCTTCCTCAGTTTTTCCGTCCTCCGGCCCTCACCAGCGCCATTCTCGTTACTGTACATCCAACATGCCCACTCTCAAGTTTTTTTTTCCTCCCCCTGTTTTGCCTGTTTCGTCGTTTCGCCGCCTAGATCTCCGGATACGATATTCTTTTTGCTGCTGCCTTCATTCCCCTGCCTGCCTGTAGACACACACACATACACACACGCACACGCACGCACATTTTGCTACGCTCCTGTGCAGCGAGCACTCTCGGCTGGCCATTAGTGGGAGAGGAGGGTATGCGTTCCTTATCGGAGCGAACGTGGGTTCTAACGTCAAAGTGTCGCGCCTTCGTGGTTCAGGAAAAGGTCGCGGCATTTCTTCCGCCCGCGACGCCTGGAAACATCGCTCGCGCAACGCATGCGATACACTCTCGCCGGCTCATCGATCGTGTTTTCTTCGGTGGCGCCGGGAACGAGGGGCGACGAAGGGGAGGGGAGCGGACGCAGGTAAACGTTCAACGAGCCCAGATGCGCGCCTGACTAACGTAGAATAAATAAACACAACGCCACTATGCCATCATGCCTAAGTAATCCTTGGGGTTCCCACGATTTAGACTTGACGTTCTAAAGTTTGCGTGCGAAACACGCGAAGCTATCTATGCCTACGCATGTCCGCGGTGCCGCCTTTCCTTTACGCCGCCAAACACCGGGCACGATGACTTCATTCTATGGCTCTGGCCTCGTTGGTTCACTGCCAAAATAAATTTGCCGGCTGTTTTTTACTCAGCAACGCAGCACTATATAGCAATGGGTGCAATAGGTGCGTTGCATTATCAACAAGAAGAGAGAACCCGAAGATGGTGCTTTCAACTGTCCGTGAACTGAATGGTATTAAGTTTCACGGAAGGTATTAGGGGCGCACAATTGGCGAGCCGTCTTCCCTTATGTTGGGACACACAGCTGGGCCTCGTTAGTGGTTGACTGATACGAACCCTCGCCTTCTCCGCATTGCTCGCTGTTGCTGTGGTGGAGTAGAAGTTGCTGAGAGGCGAAACGAATTCATGCGGCTTGAAGATCTCTCGGCTTCGCCATAAATTGGGATATTTTATTTCAGCGTTAACTTTATGGTGAAGAGGTTGGGAGGGGGGAGGGGGAGTTGCTTGTGGCAAGGGCGCCACTGAGGGCTTCTGTGGAGGAAACAGATCACTTTTTGTACTGTGAGGCACACTGGTATATCTAAACGCCCGTTAAGGCCGAAAGGTAGCCTGGCTGACCGTTACAAGAAACAGAAATAACGGAATAATCAGCATTAAATATCACTAGAACTGTCATTGAATAATGTAGTGTAACTGTAGTCATACAGCTAAGTGAGAAAATCTTAGTGATAAAGAGTTAATTGGCCTCCGATTCTGTATAACCTGCACTGTCACAGCCTGAAAGGGAAAACATGGTGGTTAACCAGGTTGTACCTGATTTGCTACCGTGCACTGGGGAAAGGGGAAGCGAGCAGAAAAGAAAAAGAACGAACGGGAGAAGGAAAGGAAGAACAAGTGGATGCGCGCGCACATATTCACATGACGGCGTTCACCGCTCAATCAGTGGCGATCGGAGAGTTCAGTTGCCTTCAAGAAGTGATGCAGTGTTCTTGTGGCCTGTAGCGCGGATGACGGTCGAGCCTGTGGCCCCGGTATTTTTTTCCTTCCGTGAGCGCTCCGTCGTCAAGTCGGCTGAATTGCGTTACGCAATTCTTTCTTTAATCGTCAAAAAGAGGGACAGTTGGATCGTCTCATCGCAATCACAAATGCTGCACGAAGCCATTTTCAATGCGCACGACGATTCGCGGCCGTTTTCCGTGTCTATCTGCGTACTTAATCCACTTCGCCGTACGACACAGCACCTTAGCGTTCTGTGCAGTGACGTCAAAGAAGTGGTCTGTCATGTCAAGAGTTGCGAAACGACGTTGCCGTCCGTCGTATTCGTTCGTGGGTCGTCACACCGTGTAAAGTGATGTCGATAAGCATCGGCGCGTGGTTTGGCGATGCTGGTGATCACGTCGCGTGTTATCTTGGTGGCGTTGAAGAATTTGTCTGATATGGGCGGGAAACAGTCGTGGTTCTTCGCGCACGTCGACGACTGCCTTCGACAAGGGGGCACGTGTGTGCCCCCGTTGCGGAGCACTTGGCCGAGGTCAGCGGTCTCGCCACTTGCTCCTTTTCTTGGCGGCGAGATCGAGGCGCTGACGCGCACGCGTCTCCCCCCCAGTTCCCGGCCCTTTCTTCCTATACGTGTGTAGCCCAGATTAGACGAGCGGACTCCGTTAATGGAAACGCTCTGGGGCGCAGGGTCACTTCCAGGTGCACCAGCCGGGGATAGACGCCGAGGCCTTTCAACGGCCTTTTCCCTCTCGCTTTTTGAGCGCGAGCGTCGGCGATATATATGCCTGCTTTAAATGCAGCTAGTCTTATAAAGACCGCGAATACTAGAGCGAAATCTGGCGCTAGTATATATATACTATATAAGAGCCCATAGGCGCTACGGCAATACAGTGCTTCATTGAGCAGTGGTAGTGATTGGTAGGATACGTGTGGATTTCTCCAAACTTCGCTCCCCTCTTTTGGCTTCGAGCGACCTTCTGGTTTCCCGTTTTAACCTAACCTATCATCGCCCGTCTGTTATTAGGCGATGATTGAGCCTCTAATTTATACTGCCTTAATGCTTTCAGAACTTTACTAATAAACTGGTTGACATATCAAAAACTCGCGACCACGGTTACTGTTACTGCCCAAGTGTCATCTAGATCTAACGACGCGCATATACTCATAAGTCACGTCTTACATGTATAGACATGAGCCACAAATTAAAATGCAGGCATGGCCAGCGGGAAATTCGAGTCAAGTAACATGTTAACATAGAATTTCTAATTGCATCTAGGAAAGCTGAAATGGCTCTTAGTCTACAAACCATTTTACGCACTGTTGTAACCAAGTCTAGCATTGACCGCCAGAATGAAAATGATCCTACGCATCGAATTGGCTCCCTCGCCTCCTTTCTCAGTAGCACAGTGGCCTCAAACAATGCGTTTGACCACAATTCGTGTCGGCGTGCTGTGTGCACCCCTCACAAAAACGATGGCACTGGCAGATTCTATATTTTATGCATTTTATAGATTTTTTTTCTTTTTTTTAACCGTAGGTATGTTAGTTGTTTTGTTGCTTGATTCTGTGGAGAACAGTGCCGGTTACCGGCACATCTGTACGGGCGGTGCGGATGTCTATACCATGGGTGCCGACCAGCTATGTGTGTGCTGTTCTGTGTCGAGCTATTTGGCAATACACTGTGTCAGCTAAATCCAGCAGGGTTCACATATACAAAGCTTCGCTATAATAGGCGCCGACGTCGGATGGCGCAACGCGACGCCGGAAATACGTTCCATGTGGTTGTCGCTGAAAGCTTGCGAGAGTCTTGATCGTTTTTCCCGAACAACTGCTGCGCACACGCCTCGGCGAGCTTCTACTGCGCGTTGGAGCGTACGCGCGCTCACTGACCAGCCTTTCCGCGTCGCTGGCCGCTGAGTGACCTCTACTGCCTTGCCCGCGAGGCTCAGCGGGAGGCCGATATCCCTCGTGCGACCGCGACCGATGCAAATGAAGCCGCCTAATTGGCCACAGTGAAACCGGGTCGGCAATTTCGATGACACGAGGCGGCCCTTATGGGGCGAGATGCAATCGCTGGGAATTATTACGGCGCCACATGAGTGAGCGAAGCCTCGAGCGCGTGCCACAGATGGTGGCCGAAACCTTCGAGCGGTCTGCAAGTGATAGTCCTCTATGCTGCATAGGTATCGTTGCCACTTTGTCTACTTTCGCAAACCAAACACCGGGCACGATGACTTCATTCTGTGGCTCTGCAGGCCTCGTTGGTTCACTGCCAAAATAAATTTGCCGGCTGCTTTTTTTTTTTTTTTTTTTTCACTCTGCCGAGGTTCACACTATAGATCCTGACAGCCACTCACGCATTTCGTCTGCCAGGAGAAGTTGGCAGCCTATTGCGTCGCCTCTGCACTACAGCTGCCTTCCTATTGACTAATCGATTACAGTGGTCATGAACATATACATTTTGTTGGATTATGGGCTGTTTTTTAAATGTCGCTATCCACGTCAAACCACGCCCTGTGACTATTTTTAGCTTTCCTCTTCTGTTTACTTAAACTGTACTCTAATCGCGTTGCTGCTGCTCGCTTTCCAGGAACCTTGAGGCTTAAACCTGGACTGGTCTCGCAATAACGAGCCGTTGAATTGATATAGAACGTGCTTGTGGCCGTATCTATGCATGAACACGACATTTGAATGCACTTCGACTGAGGTGGTTTGCCCAGGACATGGTATGTCGTCAATTATAAGCGAAATTTGTTGTTTGTCACATCTCCCGTGACGCTCTACGCAGCCTGCAATACTATTTATAAAACCGCACACTCGATATCCTCTTCTAATACGCCTTCTCTGTTAGTCTCTATTGCAAGTATATCACGGTGCGCTTCAAAGACGCGTTAACGCCCGCTTTCACAATAGCTCTCTTCCGCTAAGACTGTTCGTAGGGAGAATGCGCCAGCAAATGGTTTCGGGACTGACTATTATCGAAAGCAGCCGGCTAAATGTCAAATAGCTCTTACAAACGAAATGGCTTGTGAATTCGATTCTTGTCTTTGATGTTCTCTAAGTACTCGACGTTAACAGATGCCGCAAGAGGTGCTCGGAAGGAACAGTGCCCGGTAGTATTTGCAAGCTATAGGTTCGTCTGTACACCTAGCAACGTCCTTCCTTCCATAGCCCAGCGGCGCTAAAGAAAACGGACGCGAGCAAGCGAGGACTTGTAATGAAAACTATCGAAGCCCTGTCCAAGGACTTATGCATGCAACAACCACTGACGCGCCTACTTTTTGCGAGATCAACACGCGAAGCAGTGCTCTGCTAAAGAAGATTGCTGATCGCAGGCTATAGAGAAACAGAGATACCTGCGCATAGCTGGTAAGTTGCGTTTACAGTTGCGTTTACAGGTTACACGCCGCACTCGCCCACATATTGAGCGTGTAATACTTGTAGGCTGTACTTATAGGCTATAGGAGCTCTCGACCGTGGAGGCATGCGTTGGCAGCGCGCTCGGCCGCAGCCTTTGTACGCAGCCACTGTGAATTCAAGGCCCGCGTCACTTGGTCCACGCGCTTTAACCTTCGAGGGCTTTCCGTCGCTGCCTGCCTGCTCCGTGTGGGAATGCCCTGCGGCAAAAGTAATGCGCGCCGTGCCACTGCCTGACATTGCACCCGACTATCCCCGCTGCGCACGAGGTTGTCATTTGCGTATATATGCGTGCGACACGGAGGAATGCACGCTTCGCTCGCTGGTACAGAGAAACTCGCAATGAAGTTTGTGAGCAATTAACTTTGTCAAGTTTCTTCTAGGTCAGGTATAATCAGTCGGCGTACCGAAGCATGGGTAAACAAACCCAAGGAGGAAAGGATATGCCACAAGCTTTTGCGGTGCCGTATACTATTCTTTCGTGTGTCTTGTGTACGTCGCGTTCTGTTTGCGAAGTAAGTAAACAACGCGTTCAATAATGGCAGGTAATTTGCATTATTGTTTAAGAAAGCCGCACGAATAATTATGCTCGTAATATTTCATTTCTGGAACAAGTTTTAGAGGAAAGGAAATATCGTCGCGCGGACATTCCAGCGTTTTCCCATCGTATACGCAAACACTGGGGAAGATCGCAAATGAACTAGTCTTGAGCGTTGCGTCTTCACCCTTTTAACGCCGCCAAATAAGGCGTAGCTTATTCCCGAACAACTGGATTTTCGTTAGGAACATAAATTTGACCTACTGCGCTGCGGCACATGTCAGTGAGCACTACACAGACGTCCGTTTTTGCTCGTTTTATTCTGTGACGGCCTGAGCCCACCGCTCTAAAGTTGTTACACGTAAGGCCATCATACTTCGTACGAACATAACATAAACCACGAAACTGCGCCTGGTCCACAATGTAGCTTAACGCCAGCAGTCCTATACTAGCGCGTGGAATGTCATTTCATACATTCCTCTTTCTCTCTCCCTCCTTTCTTTATGTTTCTGCGCCTTGACAACTTAAGCGCCGCACGCTTCACAGTTACTGAGAATTGAACAACGCAAGAGGCGCCTCCGCAGCCTATAGCAGGGTCGCCGATCAGCTTCGGCACTTGAAAACAAAGCTAGAGACGCCGCATCAATCAACGGACGATCAGAGCACAGCATCCACACGAGGCACCGAAAGAAAGAAAGAAAGAAAGAAAGAAAGAAAAAAAGAAAGAAAGAAAGAAAGAAAGAAAGAAAGAAAGAAAGAAAGAAACGCGGCTCATCAAATCGAGATTTTTGGCAGACGACGAATTGAAAACAGGGAGGGCCCCCAGGGCGCTCTGCCGTCGATAATATATCCGCGCTTTTCGTCGCGTCAACGTGACGAATCGTGTGACGCTTTTTTTTTTTTTTTTACTTGTGCGAGCGAATAGATGTCCCGGAGCCGAGCATGAAGCACGCACACGGAGGCAAGCTCGGCGTGGACCAGCAGAGGGGGCACGTCAAGTGAAGCGGTGGCTGTGGGGGGGGCCAATACAAACCTGCCCATCACGTCAGGCGGTCGGGCGCGCAGTGACTCTCGCACGCGAGGCGACGGCGGTGGCGGCGGCGGGCAAAGAAGAAGCGAGCCAACGAGGCAATTCAGGTAGCCGGTCGGCCAGTCGGTCGGCGTCAGGCCGTCAGCACACGAAGAACGAGAGGCGACCGTTGCAACAGAGGCTCCGGGCAAGTCCCCGGCGTGGAACCACGCCTCGGCAAGATAAACATAACACGAAAGAAAGACGAAGTAGAGGAGATTGAATGAAAACAATAAAAGAGCTGCGCCCTTGGAGGTCCTTGTGGAGGACAATGCAAGCACGCTGGTTTTTTGCGTGTTTGTGGGCGAGTCGCCGGGATCAACGGCGCCAACCGTGAACGTCCACTCCGCGGTCGTGGCTGTTTCCACCGAAGTCGCATTTCTTCATTTGAATGGCGAAAGAAAACAACGCTCTTCCACCATGCGCAGGAGGCCTCCAGGGGCGTCGTGTCCTCCTAGCCTGAAGGAACGTCTTGGAGACCAACAGAGAGAGAGGGGGAGGAGAGAGAGGGAGGAGAGAGGGGGAAGCGCTTGAAAAGCGGTACGTGGAGGACTGATGAAATCACAAAATAAATGAGAGAAAGAAAAACGATTGGCGCACACTACGCGCGGACGCAAGCTCGAGACGAGCGCGAATTTCGCTGACGCACAAGCGCAGCGCAACGGTTTTCTTCTTTTCCTTTTTTATATCTTTCGCTCTCTCGTCAGTCGGCAGTGCGGGGGCCACCCATGCGACCTCCGAGCCGGCCTGTCCGTGCTCCCATCGCGCGCGCTCGTGTATGAGGAAAGGCTGCTCAAAAAGCGTGACCCCAATTACGGTTACTTAAGACAGCCGGCTAGTCATCCTCCGAGCCTGAAGCGCCGTTTTCCCCTGGCCTGCGGGCGTGACATTCAACAAAAAGGTCCGCTTGCGGCGAGAGAGCCGGAACGTTTAGGGCGAAAGCGAACGCGAAGAAAAGGTCCCCGCGCGGTGTGACCTTTTTTGTCTCGCGATGTGTGCACTGTTCGCTGGCGCCAACGGCAGCGTCGGCGTTGCCCGTGAACACGGCCTGCGCTCGTAAGAAAAGAGAGAGAGAGAAAAGTGAGATCAAGAAAACAAAAGTGGGGTCTGGGAGTCTCCTTCCGTCTCCATATAGTGAAGAAGGCTGCCGAGGTGAAGGTTCCATCGCGGCATCGTGTTCGCGCGCGTCCCCCCCTCTTCTTCTACCACTTCTGCGCATGTCCGGCGCAACGGCTACCAGTGGCCACGCACCTCGAAGCCCCGCTCGGCTAGCCCAAGGCAGAGAAAAAGGCCGCAGCGTCACGATTTGACATCGCCGGGCGCGCATTAATCGTGCGCCGGCAAAAGAAGGAAGAAAGAAAGCGAAAGGCAAGCAAGGCAGACCAAAAAAAAAGCGAAAACGCTTTGATCCGCGACGAGAAGGAGAAACCGTGATGGGGGCTCCCAGGTTGCGGCGCCGCGCCGTCAACGCCGGCGGCTCTCACTGCGCGAGAGCCGGGTGCGAGCATGTGCGCAGATGTCGGTTGCGGGTCACCCCCGGGGGTCGCGCGAGGGGTCAAGCGTGCCTCAAGGGTCACTCTGCGCACGAAGGAGAGAAACGGCTCCCGCTCTGCCGCGGCGAAGCTGCCTCCGTCGGTCCGAGAAACGACCGTTGGGCTGTGCTCCCGGACTTTGGGGAGAGAGTGGGTACATACGGTTGGCTTCTTCAAGAAGCGTTGCATGCCCACATGTATTCATTGGTTTGCTTTTCTCGCCCCCTTGGTTTGCCTTCTTCGCTTTCTCGCGTGCTCTAGGTTGGTTTTATCTGCAGTTTCTCTCGGGGGTTCCTCTCCTCCCTTCCTTTCGTCTTCCTCTCTTCCTTCATCACTTGATCTCCCCCCTTCTGCCTCTCGCCCTCAGTCACAGGGGCATCTCGAACGTGCATCCCACCACTACCACCAACCGCCGTGCTCTTCTTCTGCCGAGCGGATGTTGAGGATTTTACTTTTCCGGGGATCGCCGGGAAGCGGCTGTGTTTAGTCACTCGCGCCGGACTCCCCGGTATCCGAGAGAGAGTGAGAGTGTTGCTTCTCTGCAGTATACAGGTGCACGCACAGGTTGCGAAGGCGGCAGCTACGCCGGGTGTTTCGGCAGCTTCGTGCGGGGAGGAGAAGAAGAAGTAGACGCGCAGGGGGGGTGCCCCGAGGAAGAGGAGGAAAGAGACAACATAGGCAGACTATACCTCACGAGCTCTACTTTCCGTGGGAGGGGTTCTTCTTCGTCGCGCGGCCTTCTGGCTTCTTCTTCTTCTGCTTCTTCTCTTGTTTGTGCGCGCTCTGCAGTATAAGCGGGGTCCCTTCTTCTTTCTCTTGCCTCGCCCGATGCCCCCCACCCGCCCTCGCGAGCAGTGCGTAGCGGTGCCTCTCGGCGTGCTGGCTTCTTTTTCGGCGCCCCGTATACTTTGCGTGCCCGTCGCCGGCTCATGCCGAAAATCTCGCCGCGTGGGGCAGCGGGCAGTCTTCGCTTCTCTTCGGAGTCGTTAAGCACGGACCCCTCGGCACGCACGGGCGTTCTCGTGGCCGAGGCTCTCTTCTGTGCGTACACGTTTCGCGTTTCCCGTGGTTGGGAACGGCGGATTCGCCGCACGGTCTGGAAGAGCCCATCCTGCGCGAAGAGAAGTGACGACGATTCGATGCTTTCGTCGTCAGTGAACCGTGTGTGCCAGCTGTGAGCGCTAGGTGTCGTTGCTGTCGTCGTCAGAAGCGACCCCCATCGTCGACGTCTTTTCACCATGGTGATCACCGAGAGCCGAAACCATGTTTGGGCGAACGACTACTTCTACGCGTGGGGTGCGTATTTCATATGTTTCTTTTGCTGTATACACACCATTGATCGATTCGTTTAGCACCCGTTGCCGTTTATATTCAGTACAGACCTTTAAACGGAGCCTATCTCTGAGCAGCCAGACATCAATGACTGAATACTTCTTATGGTTAACCCAGACCAACACAGAAAAAGCGTTCATCCTGCACGCCCGCCTAGTATCGTATGCTATCTATAATTGCTCTGAGCGAATGGTACTTCATTTAATGCACCGTCTCGTCTTCGAGAGCTTCGTTAGTCGATAGCACTCGTGACTGTACACGTGAACGATACTTCTCAGTATTGCTTTCATTCCATCGCGCGTATTGAAGATCCATTCGCGGCCACAAGCACTAAATAGCCGCTAACGCAGTGGTAACTGTTTCCGGAACGAAGTGCTTAGAATCATTCAGCAATGTTTTTGCAAGCGCTAATATGCTACGTGAATCCTATATAGAGCATGTATAGGTGAAAGTTTCAGCAATCTAGGCCGTGGTTGCGTCGATCGCAACTCACCTGCCAACACGCGAACCGCTGTTTTAATCATAAGCGTGGAGATTTTGGCTCACTCTAGCGGGGCTTACTGCTGTTATTGCAGGGTATGAATATTATAATAAGCCTACGCGTACAGTTAGTATGAATCTTAGTGGTAGCGCAAGTTAGGCGCGTGCTAGTTAGAAATCTAATAATAGACCACAGAGAGTGTCGTTGGTTTTTTTTTTTTTTTTTTTTTTTTTCTTGCGACTACAAAAGTAAGTATGAAGAAACGGCGGGGGTTCACATGTATAGTGGACTTTTTGTATTGCCTTTCTTTTTCTCGCTGCATAAATTTTCCTAGGTGGTCCGTGGAGATGGTGGGCACGTGCGCACCCGTTATAAGTAGCGATGCACACCTTGGCGCGATGCGTAGTATAATTAGTTCAAGGAAATTGATCGAGGCGTGGCGCGCGCGACCGGCGTCGAAGCCTGGGAGCGCGTGCAGGAGCATGCAGGCGCGCGGCCGCAAAGCTCCAGCATTACCATACGGCACAGATAACTCGTTACGCCGCGGCCACTGATGAACCGACCGGCGCGGGAAGCCATAGCCGGCCCGTCATTGTTATGCGACCTGTGGCGCGCGCCTCAAGGCGCCAGGGGCAGCCTTGTCCAGCACGGAGGCGTTGGCTCGGGTGCGGGCCAATGCTTCGCCGCTGCGTCTTTGGCATTAGCGTTGTTATTGTTTTATTTCTTTTTTCTCGCTCTTAATCTCAAGGGTGCGGCCTTCCGTGCTTGGGCCATTAGTATGAAATCAGGTCGCGCCGCTGCGCGAGTGTTTTTGACCGCCGTCGCGAACGGTGGCTGGCCCCTTGCGCGAGTCGGGCTTTGCATTCGCAAGTGGGCGTAATAATAATCGAAGCCCCTGGCGCGTTTGTTGCCAAGAAACTCGCGGTGCAGGTGCGGGCGTTGATGTGCGGCGGTCTTTATATGTTTCACGCGCCAGACAGTAGCAGGAGCGACCGTGCTGGAGAATGCTGCGCTGTAAAGGACGAGCGACGCACCTCGAACCATCGTAGCTGCAGGATCGCAGTTGTATATCTCCTCTTTGTTTTCACCGTGTATATATACTGCCGTACAGATGTGTAGGTGTGGTGAAACTAAAAAACAAGAAAATGCAGCTTGACGATCTGGTGAAGTGCTATTTTGGATAGTGTGGGAGATCGAGATTATAGTATATCCTTTGTAGGTCACTAGAAATTTTTTTCCTCGTTTTTTTTTTTTTCGCGCTCGTTGTTATGAGAAAATGTGAGATATATCTTGAGGGAACCAGGTGCACAACGTGCTCCATGGTTCTATGCGTTGCATTGTGTGAACGACCTAAACAACATATATTCCTAAGTGTGTGTTGATGCCAAACTGGCAATTAGTAGTAACCTAGCTTTCGTGCATTGAAGTCACGCTTCCATTGGTCCCGATATAGCGTACATGTTTCAGAAGACATTCTCCGTTACCATATATGTAAACGGAATGTCGGTTCATTATTGGTTGGCGTCTTCGTTGTCAACTTCCTGTAAGTACAGGGATGTCCCCTACGGCTTCTTAGCCAGTATGTCAACATATATTTCAGTTAAAGATGTTAAAACAGGACACTTAGTGGTCTGTGCCTTGTTTGTGTTGCTATACGTTTCTACGATGCAGTGCGGTACAGCGGGGTATCAGTCGAAAGAATCGCTGTACCAGCTCGCTTCACTCTTTGCTGAAATATAGGGCTCTGTCCCTTCAGGTGGAAGTGCGTGACCTGGGTACGTCTACCTCCTGTAATGTCCTTTTTGTGGTTGTCTGAGGCCGAAACGTTCTTTCGGGATGACTGTGTACCAGCTATGCTAATGGCAGCTCTACTGGCAAGGCCGTTGCCAGGAGCAGAGGAGGAGGGGGCGGGGGGATAGAGAAGAGGGGAGTCGTGGTGTCGAAGCCACCATCTCCTGCCCCGAAATCTTTACTCTGCCTCTTCAAGCACACTCCTATAACAAAGAAGGGCAGATAGGAAACAGGCTAAGACGGCTGCCCTCTACTTCCTGCGAAATGAAGTCCTCGCCAGGCATATGGCGGTCTACCCTAGTCTCTGCAGGACGCAGTCGCGCACTCTCAGGTAACATTCTCCTAAATGTTCGCTCTAAAGTTCCCATGCAGACCAGTTATTCGACCTTCACCGGGCACGTACATGGCTCGCGCTTGCATACCCCTGCATTGTATAAAGGCACCGACTGCGGAATGAGGCCCCCGGCATCCCGGCCGAGCTCTGCTGTGCAGTGCATATACCGCTGATCGCGTAACACTAGACGGCATGCCGTACGTGACTTCCCGTCATGTAACCTGGCCTCCCGTGGACCCAGCGCGCGCGGAAATTCAGCCGCGAGAGCTCATTGGACATGCATACTGAAGCGCGACGCGAAGAAAAGGACGGTGGCAGTGTGCAGCCGGCAGCTTGAGCGCGTGTCCCGCAGAAAAGAACATAACAAGAGGAAGCCATATATCCGCCCGCGCGGTCGGGTTAAAGCCGGGCAGGCTGCGCATGCGCGCAGTGCACCGGGAGACGTCCCGTGACCAGCTTCGGACGTCCTCTTTCTTCAAAGATCACGCCTATGGTATCGTATGTTATAGGGAGAAGGCTTGCGCAATACGCAGTACATGCACGAGAAAGAAGAGAGAAGGAACGAAGGTTTCGCGGTATATGGGAGACAAGGCTGAGGCGACTGGGAACTCTGGCTTAGTTTAGGCCCCACTGTTCAAGCTGACGTGCGACAAGTTCAGCGATAGTCGTGCCCTGCGGGAGCTACCTGTATATCCCGGGTAAAGGTGAGGTCTGTATTGTTAGGTCTGACTTTCCAGCGTTCGTATGTGCTAACCAGGGGCCGAATTGACAGATCTGTTGACTCATAAGTGCTTTTTACTGTGGGCCGGTCATGTTTGCCAATATGTCCAACGTCATGATAAACTGGCATCTGCTCTTACGAACAGTTCTAGCGTGTAAGAACTTTATTGTGAGTACCAGCCTATAGGGTCCGTATTAACAAGAAACTTGGGCATATTCTTAGTGAGCGTTGGACATATTCTCGGCGAAGGCGGCAGGCCGATTGCAAACTGTTGCTGCGAGCGAAAAGCAAATTTCTCGAAATTTTTTTTTTAATCTTATGGGCTCAATATACTGAATTTACAGATATATTCGCGCTGGCACATATAGTTCGGCTTTCTCTTCAAGTGCATGCGAACGTTATTGCGCCCGCATTATTGCGTATCCAGCGCACGAGTGCCTTTTCTGATTAGGCGTAAACCAGCACGTCGCCGGCCAGTGATGAACAGTCCTTGCGAATGAAATAAAGCATTGTAAAACGGGCTGTCGAATCCTATTCTGCAGTTGTTGGATAGTCCGGGGCATTTCATTGGCCGATTTTCGGAACGAGATCTGGGATAAGGTCTAGGCTGCTGGGCTATATGTAAGGACACTCACAATTTACATTTCACAATGCTTATAGGCTTTTTTTTTTTTCGCGGACGTATTATATTTGTGGAGTGTGGAATATGAAAGCTCGTAATGACACCGTCATCCTATTGGGTAGCGGAAATTTAGGCCTAATCTGTAACTTTCCCATTCATGACGCAACTTTTTCCCGACACAGGCTGATTAACTTGGGCTCGATGCTTTCGACAAGTTGCTTGTATTTTATCGCACCTGGTGGCGACTTTTTTCTTATTTGTCGTAGGTGGGTATTCCTTGCGTTCGCGCTATTATTGTTCATTTATATTTGCGCGAAGAAAAGGATATTTCGGTTTAAATTCTTACCTCCATACGGTTTGTTGCAGCCTGTAACGTCTGGGTGACCTTCGCTTCTATTCATTTTAATGCGACTATCATGATTTGTGAACTTCACCCATTTTGCGGTATGTTTGTTTGTATCTAACCTCTTTCGCACTAACTTTGGTCACGGGGCAGTATGCCAGCCGCTCCAGAATGAACATTTTTCAAGTCAACTTTGGTCACTGGGTATATATATATATATATATATATATATATATATATATATATATATATATATATATATATGCCACTGAGCGTGTGGCACCCTTCAAAGGATGGATGGATGGAAAAACATTATTGAGTGTCACGAGAAACGAATGACAAAAAAAATCCATAAAAATTTCTCTCCTGCTGGACGTAATCAAATATATATTCAGGCAACCTTGTCTGAATATATATGAAGACACGCGCCACGCGCGGACTTCGCGGCGGCGTTAATAGATGGCGCAGTGTGTTCGGAGAGAAGTACGAGAGTCGGGCCTGACTGCAGTACTCGTCTCTTACATGACGATTCCTTATTGGTGGCTGTACGACGTGTCGATATGCATTGCTTCAATGCTAAATAGCATTAACGTTCACAGTCATCCTGAGACCGTTCCTGCCAGATTTTCTTTTATTTTCTTCTTTTTTTTTAATCATTAGTCGCACCGATTGGCAGAACAGATTGATAGCGATGGCGTGCGAGCCGATGACTAAGCGGGAATGGAAGGTTAGATGAATCGTTACGCAATCTGACATCTGGAGAACGTTCATCCAGGTGCGTTTTCATCGTAGGAAGTGAGTGAATGCAACGTGAAAGTAGTCACGTACCATCATTCCTGAGCGCAGGTAGCGTATATGTTGGGGATGGGGATTACATTTTGAGCTTTTCCTCAATTTCTATAGCTATACAATTCAGCCACGTTCTAAAGACGGGTCAGATAGATATGTCAAGCAAACAGTTCATTTCCAACTCAAACGACCTTGCATGGTCATTAAAGAGATTATTTTAATGAATAATTCTGCTTTAAGGTTGTTACCGATTGCTCGCATATAGAATCCTTTTGCCGCCTGCTCATTCTCTAGAAAGCTGTGATCTATTATAAAACTTATCTGAATAATTTATAAGGTTGTAGGCAGGCTTCGTGTAGGCCTATTTGCCTTCTTACGGACATGCGCTTTGTCAGCTATACGAAATTATGAAGTCTACATTATATATGAAGTCTGCCTAAAGTCGTTAACATATATATTTCATTTGGCACATTGTTGCCCATACTTTCGAACTGGTTAGCACAAAATTTATGGAAATTAGCCTGCAAAAAGCGTCAGGCCACCGATACACAGAATTTACATCGAGGTGCATGTTAAAGAACCCTAGGTGGTCCAAACTATTCCGGAGTCCCCCACTGACGGCGTGCCTCATAATCAGATCGTGGTTTTGGCAAGTAAAACCCCATTATTTAATTTTAATGTATATCGAAGATCTGCGTCCATACTTACAGAAAGGTCTAACTTATAGTGTTGTTTGAAAGAGAAAATTCTAGACAATTCTGATGCCGAACATACGGTACACAGTTAGAGGAGACGGCCAGCCAACGGCAAAATTGAGAGCAAGCAATTGCGTACGAAAAGTTTTGTGACTTCTACGCCTCGTTCGTATTGAAATAAATACGGATCGATCTTTGTTCATTGGCACTGGCGTTAGTATCCTTAAATGCATCCTTAAGCGTGCATCGTTAAATGTATGTTAGATGTGGCAGGAAAGCATAAGAAATTTTTTCACAGCCTTCAGGGCTTAAATTTGTACATATATACCGTCTTAAGTGAGTCAACGCAAGCTCTTTTGAGTTGAAATGGGACTTGCGTGAACTTTTTTTTTCCGGTACACTTGACGAGCTTCGCCGCGGGCCAAATAAGGGGAATAAATGCTGGCCGCGATATTTTTGTTATCGTACAAATGGCATGGCCTCTGCAGGTTTGGTTTTTCCTGTATTCTGTCACCGGCACTCCAGATTCAAAAAAGCGTATTTGAGGTCGTGTAACGAAAAGGTATACGCCAAAGCGAGGATGCCACGGGGGCACGTATGCACTCCGATATATCACATGTGCTTCTCGGTCGAAGACGTTCGATATGTACCGACATTGCCTCGTGACGAGCTCGGGAGGAGTGCGTGTAATAACCTCCGACATACAGGCAGCGAGACAGCAATCGCATGCAGACGCCAGCCGAGGTCCGCGATCCCTATGAGAGCGTCGGTCAGAAACCGGCCTAAACGAGGCTTGTTGTGCTTGTAGATGTCGTCAGCGAGTGCTTGCATGTAAACTTCGAAAGGTTTTCCATGTCGCAGTGCTCCCTGTCAGATCAGACCGGTAAAATCGGAGTTGTCACTTTGTTGTCTTCTTTTCTTCTTTTACTTATTTTAGACTTCTAACCTGTAGGGTAGTTACTTGTCTCTTGTCAGGACGATGCGGGCATCGATGTGATCTATGTCGGTCTCCGACTTTGTAAACCGTCTATCCCTTTCCTGCTAGCTTGACAACTGTGGACTGTAGACCGCGCTTTCGAAGAGATACAAGCCTCCTCGGTATGGTGACACACTGCACTGCTACACTGCACATAGCAAGCCTACAGTGCCAGTACCACCGTGTTTTTTTTTTTTTTTTCGTTTTCTCATCGGTAAGCAAATGTAAATCGTCTGACACAGCGATCACAGCGAGCACTCTGTTACTTCGCATTCAGAGGCCTGACCTGCCTTGGGCGCGTATACCGTTCCTTCGGCGTAGTTATATCTGCCATAGATCAACGCTACTAGTAATCAACCTTTCAGACATCGTACAAACAAGGACCAGAACGTTGCAGTACATACAGCATCGTGGTCGCCTATTTGGGCTGTCTCTTCGCGTGCGCGAACCATATCGCACCGCGTCTCGCGCAATCGTGAACCAGCACGGGTCTAACTATATACGCGCGCATCATTTTACCACTCCTATATATATGTGTGCAGGGTGAATACTCAGCCCGCGTGGTGCACTACCGAGCACGACCCCACGATCGGCGGCGCGGTTCCCATCGCGAACTTTGCCGGAAGCGCCATTCGATACGCTCAATGGAGAGCTGCTTCTTCGAACACTCCTGCCCACACACACAGGGCTCGCAGCGTTTGCGCGCGCCAGCACACGCCTACCCGCGTACGCCCGTTGTACGCGCCGCAGATTGATTAAAGGCTCCGGCGCGTATACGTAGTATAATCGAAACGCGAAAGCCATTGACCGAAACGCAGCGGGCGTTGCTTGCAGCATGCGCCCCCAAAATTCACTCGCGCGCGCACGCTGGGTTTCCGATCGCCCATGCTCTGCCGTAGTGAATAGCCTCTTCTTCATCGCGCGTGGTACAGTATGTATGTACAGGGTGTACATACAGAAGTTGCCCTTATACGACGGCCGGACGGGTCGCAGCCACACCTATCTCTCTCGGTACGCAGGCATGTGCAGGTGTGTGCTTCATGCTCCGCAGCGTGTATAGCAGAGCCGCCGCGGACCGAATTAACGATGGCTAGCTGCGCTGGACGTCATCTATAGTATAAGTGCGTGTGAGTGCATAGGACCCTTATAAGCCTGCTGCTGCGGCTGAAGCTGCATGCTGCTGCCGGCGCGTGGTGGTGGTATGTGCGGCAGATGGGTCTCTCGCGTGTTCTCGGGTGCGTATATATATATACTTTGAGGTCAACCATTCCTCTGGGTCTCGCCCCTCATCTTGAGCCAGCGTTCGGCGCGTCGCGAGGAGAGAGAAGCGAGCTCTAGCAACAGCAGAAGCGACAGCCGCGCTTGTTCTTACAACGTAATGAACGTCCACTCGTGGCCGCGCCATCCTTCTTGTCGCCGCGGCTTATGGTATGCATGCAGAGAAGCACTTAGCGCCGTACGTGTACACATATTCAAGCTGGTCGTGTTCCTGGTATTACGGGACCGGCGGACCGCTGTACGCACCTTACATAGCCATACGTACGCACGCGCTCGCTCGCGTATGGGTATCGGACGACGGTCGAGTACGTCCTTTTTTTCCTTCCCGTCGCAGATTTTTCTATTTTCGTTGTATTTTGCTAAAGCACGAGTTCCACCCACGAGCTTAGGCGCCGGAGGTCGCATAGTTGCTAAAGGAACAATGTGGAAGTTGCCCTCAAGGTTGGTTTAACTTGTACCTTCTATATATATATATATATATATATATACTCTCACCAAGCAGCGCGCAGCTTTCGTAACCTCGCCATTAACGGGTCTGCGCTTATGAATATGCGTTTCCGAGAGTATAGAGACCCGTAATTACTTGCCATTGTTTACCACGGCATGCAGTCGCTGCAACCTGGTATCCGCGTTGGCGCCCAGACGTCGCCAGACCGCGGTTTGCACTGGCCAGAGCCAAGAGCAAGTTCGCGGAAATGCAGCTTGCGTACGCTTCGTTCTTTTTTATACCTTGTATATACAGGCACTGCAGCTGCTCCACTAAGAGGGTCGTGGACAACGCGAGGCATCTGCGCCTCAGGCTGCGTGCATGCTTCCGAAACGTAACATTATGACGCGCAAGACTGTGAAGCAGGTGAACGCGTCGCCGTGGCGTATGTACGAAACAACGCAGAAAGGACAGTGTGAGTTCGCCGCGCAGGGAGGAGATTCAGAGAGAGAGCGGAATACATGTTCATGGATGAGGTCCGGGAACTGGGGCTCTGAGCTGTGTGCTTAGCTGTTCTGACTCAGGCGCGCCGCCAGACGGCGCGCGGTCTGGAGGGGAGCGGCTGGCGCCCTGTGTCCACACCCTCGTGGCTCGAACTAAGCGCGCGTGCGTGGTTCAAAGGTCAGGCCAGCCGCCTCCCCCGCCCCCGTCAGCGCTTAGGAAGAAGACAAAAAAGGGCGACCGGCGTCGGTCTCCGCGCCGCATTCCTTTTCCTCCAGCTTTGAGTACCGTTCGCGGTACTGCGCGTTTTTACTGCCGCATGTGCCGGGTGCGGCTTTGCAGTATATGCACGCGCTGCGTCGGCCGACCTTTGTCTTCCTGTGCTCAGATGTGCGTGCGGGACTCCTATACCTTCTGAACCTACTATATGAGAGATGCTTGGAGTCATTCCAGCGAGAGGGCTGAATGCTCGAGCTTTGTTATTTCGTATTCCGTATCGAGCTCGTTTACGGTGTGACGCGGAATTTCGTGGCCTATGCGCAACATATCGTGATTCTCGTTCTTCGCGAGCGACTCGACGAAACGGCGGCCACTGTAGTATGTTCGGATCTCTGGTACGATCTAACGGCGTTCTATTCCAAAGTTAATCCATTTCTTGCGCTTCGTCAGTGGTCTGAGCGGCCGTGAACGGCGGATGATAAGAAAGCGATCGAATCGAGGAAAGAAAGTAAAACCTAGTTACTTGCTTTGTACGTCGTAAGTATACACACGGGCTCAACAAACGACTCAGTCACTCACTCAGTCTGACTGCAGGCGCTTCTTATCACCTGACACATTCTGTCAGCGGAGCCGCGCGGTGATAAGCCGCATAGCTGCTGCTGCGAATCACCGTGAGGAAATTAATGCACACACACACACACACACACACACACACACACACACACACACACACACACACGCACACATACATGCCCACAAATGTGAAGAAGGTGTGGAGTAGGGCCTGGGCAGCGCGCATGGGATGGGCGGCGGCCAGGAAGACGCCGCATGCGGCGGTTTCGGCGGTGCTGCGCGCGAGCCATCGCGGCCGAAGGTCCGCCGGGGCGTAATAATAATCGTCCGGGCCCCACCCGCCGGCCCAGCATCGCGGGGACCCCAAAATTTCGGAGGGGTAGCTAGCACCGCCGCGGAGCAACCGAAGTCTCCAATTAAGCGCCCTCACCGGCTACGGCGTCTCGTCTCGTCGCCAGGGCTCGGCCGGGGTCAAGCTCGCCAGGCCGGGTCACGGGCCCTGCTCGAGAGCATAGAACAGCCTTCTACAGGGCGCGGCCGCCTTGATCCTGAACTGCTGCTGTGTCTCTGCCGGCACGCTGTATATCGCGGTACGTTTGTTTGTGCGAGTGCCGTACGGCGATCCGCCTTTTCGCCCAGTGTCCGCCCACAACGCCGGCCGAGCCGCGCCTGCATGCAGGTTTAGAGAGCTTTCCGGTGAGGCGCTCGCAGAGTGAGAGAGACGCCGTACAGAAAGCCAGTGAAAGCGGGCTTGAAGGCACCGTAAACACATACGCGAATACAAGCGCGTACACACAAAGGAGGAGGGAAGGGGGGGTCGCAGTCGCGGAGGAGTGAAACACGCCTTCGAGAAAGCAGTGCCTGACGGCCTCTCGAAGCTTCTCCTTTCGTCGAGGATGGATTGAGCCCGTTGCCGGCACGTGGGGCAACCGCGCCGCCACGCGCCGGCCTCGTTCCTTCGGGGAATGCGGTTCCTGTGCGAGCGGCACCGAGGTGGCGATTTTTACGGAACTGCCGCCACTTTGCCGACCTCCGACCCCCCCCCCCCCCCCCCTCCTCTTCCTCTAGCTGTGAGGTCTCGTAACACGCCCGATTCGACGATGGCACGGTCATGAAGGCCGAGTGTGCTACTACAGTACTGCACGGCCGAAGGAATGTTTGAGCGGCTTGGATTCTGCCGAAAGGAGGGAGTAAGTGGAAGAAGCTGGCGTGTTTACGGGCATGTCCGGCTGCCATTCACTACAGTGTGGCAAACAGCACCACTGGGCCGTAAACCCTTTTGCCAGCCGTTGTTAAGTTAGCTTCGCCGCATTGTTGTCTGCAGTCGAACGGCTACTCGGAGACGAGCGAATGACGAACCCTCGAGCTTTATGACGTGATAAGCGTCGACGTTCGTCCTTTGCCGATTCTATGGGTGATTGTCAAGCAAGCGCTCGGGGTTTTGAGTTCGTTTGAATGATAAGCAGCGATGCCTCTAGTTAAGCAGTCGAGCAACGTGGAGAAGTTAGCGTAACGGTTCGGAAACAGCCCGCAACGTTGATGCGCTCGCTTTTAGATGCAGTGAGTATCTATAGTAAAACACAAGATACAGGGTCCGATGCGCTATTCAATACGACGTACGACGGGTCTGAAAAATGGCTATTCCGACTGCTGGATCTTAGTGGAACCTCTGGAAACCTGTAGGGTGTGACTGTTGCAGCGTCAGATCTTAAGGCGGATCGCGCGAGGGCCCGTGCCAAGTGTCTTCTCCTCACATAACTTTATAATCATAGAGTAAGGTCTGTATTCAAGAAGCAATTGTAAATGCGTAGCCCTTCCTTGGAACAAGCAAGAGGCACTTTTAAACGCTTTTTAGTGCATATGTTAAACATTTGGGCCCATAACACATTACTGTTTAAAGAAAACACTTTTTTGAGTTCCAGTCGTGCCATATCGCTTAGAGACAAATGCAAGCCTGAATTTGAGAAATAGCGCGAAATCACGCACGGTACAAGCATCGTTCAAGTCATGAATACTACAGAAGTCTCTCTCTTGCTCATTCGAAGAGAGAGAAAGAGAGTATTTCAGGTATAAAACATTTTTTAATAATTTGTGAGTGATATATGCATGAACTTCAGCATAATGTGGGCTAACTGCACCAAAAATAAAACGTCGTTTCGCCCAAACCGTGTGCTCACGAATAAAGAAGTAAAACACTTTCAGTCCTATGATGTGCTCAAGGCGCTTCAAGTTCGAGCAAACAAGTCATCCCAGCGCACAAAAGTTGTGATCAGTTTCAGTCCCTTAATTTTGCAAAGTTTAACGTCTTTTCATTCTAAGCTCGATGTGCTTCCCTGTTATTTCACTCGAGCAACGTGCGATATATAGATTAACATTCAAGATCTAGCACTACAAAAGACGGCAGAAGAAACTCGAACAGAGTAGTTTTTTTCTATTATGACGCTAAAACATCAACCTTAATTTTGAACGCCTACTTGCCAAGCAAGAAGATACTCTAGAATAGGGACATATCATTCTAGAGAAACAGAAAGACAGGGAAAGAGAGAGTGATTAACTCTTGACTGTTTTCGTTTGTTCTCAACCAACGCGATAGGTGACTCACACCTTTGTGAATATGGTATAACTAAGCGAGTGTCACGCGTGTTATGTTGTTCGCGTGAAGCTCCATGGTGGTCCCACAATGAGGGATTAGCCAAGAATCGCTTGTTAACGAGAAACGAATAAAGATCGAGGCGGACGAGAATAATAAACGGGGCGAATTAACCATTTGGAAGTTGGCACGTACACGCGCAATATATATTACGCTACGAAAACGCGATTTCATACACAGACGCCCTCGGATATGACCACTGCTGCTTCTCTCTCGCACATTCGTTGACCTCTACCACTCACATGCGACGTTTCGCTGGTCATGGGAACGGTCGTCAACTCCTCTGCGGTGCGTAAAACGCGCTTCGGTTGACGTACTCTTTCATGAGAGAGGAACGAGAGCAATAAGAAAAAGAAGAAAACAAGGAAAGAAAGAGAGCAGCCGAGAACAGCCATGCAAGTCGTGGGAGGGACGATGACCGTACCGTTTCACTCATGTGCACCCACGAGGAAACGTGGGGGAGTACTTTTTCTTTTTTTAAGGAGCCCGAGCTCCTACTTTATAGTATCTTATTTTTCCTCGGAGTCGGAAACACATCAAGAGAGAGGGAGGGAGGACAGGTCAAAATCGGAGTTCGAGGGAAAATGGCAGCTTATAGTCTCGGGTCGGTGGTAATCACCGGAAACCGTGTGTGTGTGTGTGTGTGTGTGTGTGTGTTTGTGTGTGCTATAGCCTGTGCACGCACCTCCTCCTCTGAACCAACCGAGTGTGTGTCTGGTGCGCCAAGAGCTCTCTGGCCGTCTCCGTGTGTCTTGTATACTACTTACACCCCTGTGCTTCTCCGTTATTTTCTTTGCTTCTGCTCTTTTTCTCGTCCCGGCGCTCTCGTTTCCACTACACTTCGTTCTGTTATATCTTCGTAGCGTTTCTTAAATGTATCTCGGAGTTCTTCTTTCTCCTGTTTCTTACTTCTCTCTTTCTTTTTTTTTCTTCTTTAGTTTAATGCCCATGTGTGCGTGCTTGTGCCTTAGAAGTGTGTCTCGAGGCACTCCTCACTCTTTAAAGAGCGCCGAATTAAGAAAGAGTGGGCGGAAGTGGCCAGAAATAAGAGCAAAGAAAGAAATAGAACGTACTTGCATAAAAAAAATGAGGGTGGAGCAGGTAAGAGAGGATAGCAGAGCCTGAGAACAAAGGAAAAGCTACTAAAACAGCCTCTGTCTCACACGTACGTCGTAATAGTACAGAATACTCACACCACCCTCGCTCCCTCACTCACTGAACTCCTGCAGCGGCGCGCGTTAGCGCATAGGCTGAATGAATTTTGAGGCAAATTTCGCCTGGTCAGACGCCAAAGAGGGTGAGGGTGTTTATGTGAATGGAGGAACACCGGACGACTTTTGGAACAAAAGAATGGGTTCAGGAAGAAGGGGGGGGGGGGGGGCGGAGTAGTGGACGTGTTGGTCACGTGACGTGACCCGCGACAGCGGCCAGCGAGTCGTGTCCAAGATGCGAGGGCGGCGGCTGCATGCGCACAGCCGGCGAAGCGCCGAGCGTGAACAGTGAAAGACCCTGTCGGTGTGTTGCGTGAGACACGCACGACTTTCTTTCTTTCCCATCTTTTTTTTTTCTTTTTGTCGTCTTTCTTTCAGCAACGCAAACTCCCCCGTAAGGGAAACAGAACGCCCACAAGTTGAGAAAAAAAAACACAAATGTGAGGGAAATGTTGCACTACACACGCACACGGTGCTACAACCGTACCCCTATACAGTGGGAAACTTGTGCGTCGTTCATTAAGGAGGGATAAAAAAGACAAAATCATTATTTAAAAAAATAAAAACAAGCTGCGCGAGATGGATCTTTCGCAGTTAACGGGAGAGGAGGCTGCTGAAAACGCTCGCCCCCCTTGCTCACATGAGCAACGTGATTGGCCGGAGCTGCTGACATCCCGCAGCGCCGACCTGTGAAAGCCAAGGATAGTAGTGACGTCACTCGTCGCGTGAGGCAATGTTTACTACGAAATGCATAGATTGAGGGAAAGGGTGGTGAGAAACAAAAGAAAGAAGGTTGAAGGTAGTGGGGTGAGGGCGTTGCTATCTGTACACGACCTGTTCCCGTAAAACTACGAGATTCACTACGGCTTTTTACGCACGAAAGCTATTCCATTGTCTGGCGTTGTATAGCGGGGAATAACGTGGTGCTTCGGCAGATTACGTTTGAGGGGCTTTCCCGTCATACACTGAAAGTTCTCTTACATTCGGCGCTAGTCAGTAAGGGACGGTGGGGAGAGGGGGGGGGGAGGTCTGAATGGCCGGGAACAACCATTTGTCAAACCAATTTGACAAATGGTTGGTTAAGAATGGTCTCAGTGAGATAAATCTTCCTACATCAGTGTTCACATATGTACCATATCAAACGCATTGTTGCTTCGGCCAGCGTGCATGTAAGCATTCCTTAAAACAAAGGTGACAGAAAATACGATGGCCTGCGAAGCACAATGCTGTCGAACATAGAAGCTCAATTCTAATTGCACGGAACTCTTGTTGTGAATATAGTCCGACTGTCTTTCGCCCGCAACTATGTCTATAGCGTCTCTGCGTGGAAATGATTAGAGACCTTACGTTGTTACACATGAGACACTGTAACGCGCGATATCTGCTTGCCTGGCGACGTCGTATTGGGACGTTTCGGCAACGCATGCACAGAACCACGATGCTGTCTCTATATGGGGAAATGCAGGAAACCAGTTTCATATGCTTACATTTCTGAACGAACGTATCAATACATTCAGTAAGGATTATCTTAGCCCCGAAGCAAGAACAGGGCGCTTTGATGTATTAGACGGCTGTCTCACTAGAACAATATACGTAAAATATGTAGCGTAACCATAATTCTCTGCAATTCCCAACAACTATAACAGTGAACGACGAAAGAAACGGGGACGGTGCTATACTTTTCTCTAACAACGATTGTACCGCGCCATTTTTTCGCGAGCCGCTCTTGGTGTTTTCCGGACTCAAGTTCCATATCTGTTGGCGCGCAACATCAAACGGTTCATATCAATATCAAGTGATAAGCCGGTCATCGTAAGGCCACGCAAAATCAGTAACCTAGATTAACGGGTATTCATGTTGAAAGCTTTTCATTTCGCTGGTCAGTTGTCGGCGTGCACACCTGAATATGGCTATTCGGTTTCGCCGGTATTCGTCGTGCATATGGCAGTCAGTTTATACTGTGCGGTCGTGTTTGCATGTAAGCCGTCTACTACGCTTTCAAATATTACTGGCGTCTTTTTCCTGTATTGCTTACTCGCCGAACCAACGGCGGTGCTTGATTTCACAGTAAAAGGAAGATAGAGAGAGAGAGACAGATCGTGATTCCAAAGGTGTATTGTCTCGTAAAGTCATTGCCATGAACTTGAGTATAGGAGAAAAATAAAAGAAGTTACTTAGGGCCAAATTTTCGTTTCCTTCCGTTCTAGCCGCCGTTTCCTTTCTTTTCGTGGGCGTGAGCTAATGGAATTGAACCCGCATGAACTGAGCTTCCAGCGGAAGCAACGTCGTACCAGTGTGCCCATTGTTGAAGCTTGCGTAATCGACGCTGTCCTTTTCACCCCCCAAAGAAACTGGCCGAGCCGGGAGCCTAACTTGTGTCTCCACCGGAAGTCTCTTTTCCGTTCTCAGCCTTAATTTTTGAACTCAGGCGTAGAGAGCGAGACACACTGGGAAGACTCACGACATCCTCAGAAAAACTGTAGGACGAGAGTACAAGAGTGAGAGAAATAGGAGTAGAGTGAGTAAAGAAGTTACTTTCCGGAAAGCGTATACACAGGGGCACCCCCGCACGAAGCAAGAGTGGCAGCAGAGACACAAATAATAGCGGGAGTACGGTACGGCCGGGGGGGTGGTGCTTCGGAGAGGAAGCGTGCGGTTCCGAAGCATTTGCGCGAGCCCGAGTTTTCTCGCGACGCTGCAGTGGGCGATTTAAAGAAAACGCGGGGCGGGAGCACCGGGTCGATCTGCTCCACGGCTTCCACTTCCTCTCATCTTGCTGCGCCAGTCCACCAAGCCTGGGAAAAACCAAACGCTGCAAAGAGAAACACAGCGCTGGCCCGGAGCCGAGGCAGAGAGAGAGAGATAGAGGGACACTTTCAGGCCAGCAGGCAGCGTCGGCAATGATTGCCTTCTTCCTCCCGCGTAACAATGGAAAAATGGGAGACACGCGCGCGCACCAGTGCGCTCACCGCTTGGGGTGCAAGTATATACGTCCGCAGGAAGAAGCGTAAGGACAGAGGGGGGCGGAAGGTGGATGGGAAGTGAGGGCGGAGGGGGGGTTGCGCTTGGCGTCCTGCTTGAGAGGGCGGCGTGGGTTCAAGTCCGGCGGTGTGGTAGCGAAGGACGCGCGGTACGCGCGGCGGAACACTCATCACCAGCACGCGACGTACTGGAGCGAGGAGAAGTCGCGTTACGCCACGGGGGAGGGGGGGAGTAGAGACACGGTAGATGGGAGGAGGGAGGGGGGGGGGGGGGCGATGGAGGCGTGTGCTTCGCGGCGCGCAGCGGTCGCTTGCACCCCCCTCCCGACGTCGTCGACGACGACGGGAAGTTGTTGTGAAGCGGAGTCGGGCCCTTTAAACGGAGGAGAGCCCGATGGAGAGGTGTGTAACTACTTGCTCTGCTGTGTATGGCTGGGAAGCATTGCGTTGTGGAAAACGGGGCTCTGCATGGAGTCAGGGGCAGTGCTCTGCTCTCGGCGTCTCTCTCTTTCTCTCTTTTCTCTTTTTCCGGCGGATGCCGCTGTTTTCCTGCCATCATTGACTGCCTTTCCCCCCTGCCTCCCCCCCCCCCCCTCCTCGAGAGAGAGTATATCACGCGCGCGGCCGAGGAACCCGTGAATCAGTGTGAGTGCAACGAAAAAAAATAAAAGGACGTTATATAAGCAAGCGAAGGTTGTGGGGGAGGTGAGTTGCCTTTAAACGTCGAGACAAGCCTGCCACGAATGTGTATAGCGAGAGCGATGGGATAGTCACGCCTTATACCTACTTTATAGGAGCAAACAACAAAATAAGAGATGGGTGACGACAGAGTACGAAGGAACAAAAATAAAGTGTGGATGTTGCGGAGGCTTGACGGTGACGACGACCCGCGCTGCGAGAGAGTTGGACGGAGAAAGAAAAAGATGAGGGCGTGACGGGCGGCGTGGGAGGGGGAAGCCCCCTGGTTTCCTTTGCTGTCGTCACCGAGACAAACGCGACTATATGCGCAGCCTCGAGTGCCGCGCACGGTCTATATAGAGCAGCTCCGACCGTATACATGCTCATTCAGCGCGCACATACACGTACTCGTCGCGTTATGCGCGTCCCCGCCGCCATGTTTCCCCCGTGTATACGGCGTATGCAACGTACGCGACCCGCCGGCTTAACTTTGTACGTCCCATTTCTCTCTTCTTCTTCTTTTTTTTTTTTTTTTCGCTGCAGCCGAGCTGCATCTTTCCGGTGCTGCACACGAGTGAGCGACGGGAAGCGAAGCGACCGTGTGCGCTATTCCGTTCCGCTTCCGTGAGCAGCGGGCGAGCAGCATTTCCAGAGCAGGGACGTCGTACCATTGCTACGCCATATATTGCGGCAGGGAGCCACGGCAGTGTCGTGCGGTCCTGTATGCAAGAGGGGAGGGGGGGGGGGGGGGGGCGCGTCCGCGCACGCATGCTATATGCGTCAGCTAGCTCCACGAGCGGCCCACGCTTGGACGCGACAGTTCGCGAACGTCACTGAATACGTTCCGTCTCACTGAATACCGTACAGGGCTGTGAGAGCTATAGAGCTTCAACGAAGAGACACCGGGCTGGTTTCACATTCCGGTTACATACGCGTGTGAATGCTTTGCTCTATCGTCATTGGACATTCACGATGGCGAGCGACACGTTTAGTAGTACGTCGATGAATCGGTATAGGTTCTTCTTATACGAACGAATAAGCTTTGCGAATTCGACCTGTGATTCGCTGTCCTTTCAGCTCTAGCTTGTGCAACAATGCACGGTTTTGCGGATGCAGAGTTTCGCAGCGGGGGCATATGTGCGGCGTATATACGCATATACAGTCGAGTACGACTGTGAAGTACATTGCGCGTATATGTATGCAACGGAGCATGCGCGGTGGTATAAGAAATGGCCTCACGCATGACGTCTTCTTCTGCTTCTTCTTTTCCGCCAAGTTTCTTTCATTTCCCAGCTTTCTTTCTTCTAGTCTTTACCTGTTTTGTTTTTCTCGTTTTATGTAGCGTGCAACGAAGTGAAGGCGTGGGAAGGCTCGAGGTCTCTGTTTCAATGTGTTTGTTTACTCGAGGTGTACAGAACCGGGCACGTATATATGTCCGAGCTGCTTCGCACGTTGACGACCGTGTCTAAAGGTGGTACGGCGGTCCCTCCTCGAATGAGTTGCCGCGATTTTCCACGCAGGTGAAGCCTTATACCTGGCAGCTTCGTTTCTTTTGACGTTCCCGAGAAAACGCGTAGAACTTCCATAGTTTGCGCAAAGTAGCTCTCGCTCCACATTTTACTGACTGGGCAGCGTGGAAATTAAATAGTTGAAATGTCTTGCAGCATATCGCCGCTTGCTGTGTCTGTCCAAATTATGCATATCTAACTTTTTTGGGGGTAAATCTACTCAACAACGTCGAGCGCTCAGCGTCTGTAACAGCATTTTATTTCCCGACGCCGCACACTTCACACGGACATGATATATGCATATATAAAGTGTTAACTGGGGCTCACGAAATGGTTACACTGCCCACACAATGAGGCAGCGTGGAAGTGTCTCGACTTGCAGCTCCCTTCTCCGCGCGATGGACGCCGGATTCAGGCAACACGGTGGTTCCTGCACCCTGCGCAGAAGATGGGGCACCGCGTCGACATGAATGAACGCGTAAACGCGGCGACGTACTATAGTGTACTCCGCTTTTCATGAATGAACGAACCTGTCTGTGCGTGCTGCGCACTGCGCGGCTACTATGTGCACCTTTTACGCTGCGCTCTCTAGCAGTCAGAGCGGAAGTCGCGGGTCGCGCTGCGAGAAAGAACGAGCAAGGAGGGAGTTCGAAGATAGATGGAAAAAAGGTAAACAAGAGAACCGAGAGAACGACGGAAAGAAAGAAAGAAAGAAAGAAGAGAAAGGCAGCTAAGTGGCGCGTCCTCCTGAAAAAAGGAGCGCGTAATGTTCTCTCGGACGCGCGCGTGCGCGCCTTGCCTTGATGAAGTGACTCTCTCTCTCTCTCTCTTTCGTGGTGCGGGTGGCTCGCGTGGAGAAGCGTGCTCCCGTCCGTGAGTTGCGCGCAGGCAGCGCGTGACGAGCGACGATTTTTTGACACATGACCTCGCGCTTCCTCCCTCGCAGATCTCCTCCTCTTCTTCCTGCCTCCCTCGACGCTTTCCTCCCACCGTTTGCGTGGCTCGTATTATTGTGAGAAGAAGGAAACTGGCGACGCTCTTAAAGAGCGGCTCACGCGTGTATGAGAGTATACGCTGCTTACGTCTTCCGCTCGTTTTCCCAAATCAGTGCTGCATGTCGGCTCTAGGAGGATGTGAATGGACAGCGGAGGTATATAGTCTGGCAGACCGAGAGGGCCATGCAGGCGGGCGATAACGAGAAGGTATAGCGCGAACGAGCGTCGTGTTTACATGCGCCTGTCGAAATCTCCTATCCCGGATTGAGATCTGCCTTGGAAACGAGCAATCTATAGGGGGAAAATAAAAGCGACCTCGAACGACGCAAGCGTAAAGAAAAAAAGAAAAGAAAAAGCACACGAGAGGAAACAAGAAGATCGACACTAAATGAGAGGTCGCGAAACCCGTGACGCCCTGCTAACATTATAACGCTACAACAACACCAACAACAACAGCAACAACACGCAGAGGTGCACAGTGTTGAGCGGCGGCGCGAGCTATAGATATATACCATGAGCGGAGTACACCGCAACAATAGCTGTATAGGAGGAACAGTTGGAGGTGTTGAGCCCCGGAAAAAAAGGCACCTGCATTTAAAGGAAAGCGCGAGCTCATCTCCGAGAGTGCCGGACGTCGGGTCACACAGACAGGAAAAGACCTGAACTCTATACTGGAGAGCACTATACACGTGCTTCCTTCAGAATGTACACATTTGATGTGACGCAGTCGAGGAAGGACAAATCGCCGTGTGGGCGGCGGCAGTAATGCGAGAAGGAGTGTTAAACGTTTCATGACGAGCATTAATTGAGGCACAGGGAGGGAAGGTGGGAATTTGCGGCAGATTTAATTGAGGGCTCTAGCTGCAGCCGTAAGCACACGAGCGCTAGTTAGCGACGCGTGCTCGAAGGATGGCGACTGGAAAGGGGAGAGAGGGGGAGGCGAATAAGTGGTGCTATGGTCGCGGCGGCGGAAATGAACCGACCCCAGGTGCGTGCGCATGTCCGCGGTGGCGGTGAAGTCCGCGTGGGCGCCCACAATCGTTTACGCGCCTCTAGATAATTACACGCGAAGACGCATGCCATACACGCGTCCGGCTGGAGTATCTACACTAGCCAGTCTTTATATAAGTTGACCAGGAATGAACAAAAAAGAAAAAAATGGCGGGGGCAGTATATAGGGGGTGAGAGAGGTGTTGGTGTCTCGCGGATTCGCTTCCGCTTTCCGCCGGATGCCTGCCCTTTTCGGAAGCGTCTATACGCGTGACGTGAACCACCCTGTATAGGCAGGCAGGATGCGTGAACAGGCACGCATAGTAGTGAGACGAGATGATGTGAGCTATTCTACGGCGCGCACTTAGGTTGTTTTCGAGCGATGGAAAGAAAAAAAAAGTATTTTCGAAGATAAAACGGAAAAAGAAAGGGCGATTAGGTGGCAGTGACTCGACTTCCGTACGCACCCGCGCGCGGCAGCTGATTGACGGACAGCGAGCAACAGCGCGTCCGCGACTTACGACGGAGGTGGCGCGGGAAGTGACGGCGAAGGAAAGTGTCGGGGCACTGCGGGGGGTTTCCCGAAAATTGCTTTCGGAAGTTCGTCACACCAGCTTGGTATCCACTGTTATGTTCTCATAGTCTTCGTTTTCGATCTTTCTTGGTTGGTTTGTTGTTTGCGGAAAACTGAAACGCGAGGGAGAACTCGAGCTGCCCAATGCATGCCTTCTTCAACGTTGGAGCATCACTTTCTTTTTTTTCTTTTTAAAATTTGTTCATAGGTGTTTACGTGTAGAGAAAGAAAATAATGCGATGAACAACTCACATGTGGTCGAAGCTTTTTTTCCAGAAGTCCTTGGTCGCGGCTAATTGATTCGCCTGATGGGCGGAAGAAAGGCAGGTCGTCCACCTATATCGGTAGCACTTGCAAGAGGAGGCTTCGAGAGCGTCGACACCCGTGAACTTGGGAGGCTTGAGCGATCGTTGACTCCTGTCTCCGGGGTGTGAGCGTTCGACCTCGTCCTTATGAAGGCGGCAACGTCCGCGTTGGGCATCCTGAAGAATTATTTTCAGCGCGAAGCACGTCCTGGCGACTTAAGGGGGTTGCTGCGCATATCCATATACACGGTGTTTCAGAGAATGCGTTTGAAATTCCTTAAATATATAGAAAAGGCGCGATAATTAAGCAATTTTCGCTGTATTGTTTTTACCGCAGAGGCATACCTGTTAAATTGACCCGAGGTAGTAATTAGACAAGTAATTATGCAAATTATACTAATTAACTCTTTTACCAGAAAGAGTAGGGGACAATTGATATATAGTGCAAGACTTGAAGCCCGTCATCCGAGGAGTTCATAACCGGTTCCAGACATGCAAAAATCTGACGCCGCTTATTTCTGCAGCGTGTAGTAGATTCCCGACCAATTTTGCATCAAAGAAAAAAAGCAAGAAAAAGACGAAACCGAAGTGCCGAAGAGTGCCGCTGTCACGGGCTTCGCAGACGCCCATAATGTAACGTTGACGCCTCTCCGACGGTTGGCGTGAACGGAACGTCTTTGATAAGCCTTGATATAGCACGCTTCAGGCTTGCCTTCAACTATCGCATTTTCTATGTTTTAGGAGTTTCGAACGCACTTTCTTAAACACCCTGTATACCATAGCCGTAACGTCACGTACTTTGATCGCATAGACGGGTCTACGGAATTAGCAGATGCCTATTACAGGCGGCACCTGCAGCTTAAAGGCGATCGATTACCGACGAGAACAGAGATATGCAAGGACAACGTTGTCATGTTGTTTTGGGATTTTGTTCGTATTTGTGGTGTAAAGGGTTCAGAGAGAGAGGAAGAAAGAGAGAAGGCAGATATTGTGTCCGAAAAACTATATACAGCCGTAACAACTTATATAGTTCTAGCTCAGCTGATCGTGCACGAAGACGATACTTGCGTTAGTGCAATTCCTGCGGACACGTCAGAGTTCATCGGTACATCGGTTCAAAGCGCAGCGCCAGGAAATAACCTGCAGTACAAACACCCTGAAGGGGTATAACCCTTTGTTATATACCATAATATACCCGTGCACAGTTGTATAGCGTTGAGCAAGGAGCTATACACAGAGGCCGCAAACAGGAACACGTTATTCCAACGTGATTTATATGCCACTCGTGTCCGCGGCATTAATAAACACTGGTAGCCGCTATAAACAACACCTGCTCCCTTTTGTTGCGTTCTTTACCGAGCTCGTCGGAGATAAGCTTAACGCGCCGATCTGATGGGACTTCGCATTCTTCGATCTTTTATCGCCACGGTTGGGCTGGCTCACGACGATCGTGCTTGCCTTATTAGGCGGAACACGCGGTTGACCAAGATTGGAACGTTAATCTCCTGAGCCTGCATGCAGTGTACACGTATAGGTATACATACGCTACACACGCGCTTTACAAAAGTTTTATTGTTATAACACAATGCACGTGTACAACAACAACAACCATGCAGGTGCTCCATGCCAGCCCTTTCAAAAGGCGTGAGCCAATCCAGCGGCGAGCGAGCGGCACTTCGTGACCAATCGACGGCGTGTGCGTCGGATTACGCCGTACCAAAATCGATCTCGGTTTTATTGTGGGCGTGCGCGGGTTCAAATCCGTGGCGCGAGTTAGCGAGTTGACGCTCGGGTGTATCGGTTGCACTATATATAGTTTCGATGCATGCCTGTAGCCGCGCGATAGTCAAAGCGGTGTCCTCGACGTTGTTCTAATATAATGCCCCCCCCCCCCCCCCTTTATATATACTCGTGTGAAGGCGGTTGAGAATGCTCGGGCGATTGGATTGGCTTTCTTTCTTCTTTGTTAGCTTTTAATGTTTACAACTTGATTTGGTAGTGAAGGGTCTCTTAGGTATAAGAACAATCAGAACAATTAAAATCTGGGGCTCGATTTCAATCTGCCACTGCGGCGTGCATGCCGTATTTGTGTTACTCCAATGCATGTTGACTGTATAAAACGCTCGATCTCTCTCGAAAGATTGAACGCTTGACAAGCATCTTGAAGTCGGAGCGATATATTGAGCGCTGCGTGGTTCTAAATTTAAATTCATTTGTACCACCTCCACATTTCGTACTTCTACTTTTCTTTTTTCTTTTATTTCTTTTTAACGCTCTGATTTAGAATGTGCTCAATGATCGATTGTTTATTCTTCTTCTGTTTTTGTTTTTGTTTTGCACCTTCGAAGTCTAATAGGCAAATGCAGTTGGCCGCAACCCAGGCACTTCTGCGTAGTGGTGTCTGCACAAGCTGCGCAATTTCGGTTATGCTCACTTAAGTTCATTAGAACATCGTGACTTATCACGTAAACAAAACTGAGTGCAAAGAAGTGAAGCATATTTTAAATGCTGGATAATATTTTTGCCTCAAGATCCACGGATGCATAATGCAGTAACCTCGTGGTGTTTCTGCTGACTGCGTTAAGGTGCATGCTTGTAAATGAAGGGGACAAACAAGCAAACGCATACAATATCTCGCAGCTTATTCTTCGCCTTTAGGCAGTCTGAAAAAAATTCAAAGCTGGGAGAAGAAAAAAAAAACAAGGGAGATTTTGAAGTATTCATGCCGTAGTACATTATACTCATGACAGCGGAGATAGCTGCATATAACGGCGATAATGATATGTGTAAGATCATTCGCGCTCATCATCTTATCAACCGTCATCACTTTTTGTGTGTCGAGGGTGACGACAGCACCGCCGCCACTTCGGGACGTCACATTTTGTAGTTGCTCCGCAAAGCGAAGTAGCACCCATGCATATCAGCTCCGGAATATGTGTTGACACATATTCACGTAAAAAGTGCTTAGTAAGCTATATATACTACATAATGTCTTTAAAATAATTTCTCTATTCAAGAACATGCGCGTTACTTAAAATTCGTAAATCAATATTTCATTGGCCGGAAGGCCCTCATGGCGAAATGATCAGAGGAAGTGCCGGTTAGTTCCAACTGTATACTTCCTTCTTGTAGGTTGAAATCCCTGTAAAAATTCGGCGTATATTTATTATGCCTGGAGTGGTAATGTTCAATTTTCGATGGTATAACTCCGACCGCATGTGCCCAACCGAACGGCTCGCAAACGCTTAACCACAAGCGTTTCTCGCTTTTCTTCCCTTGTCTGGAACAGCTGTCAAATTAGTTTCTGTCTTCAAGCAATATAGGATAAGTAAGAGCGGGAAGGTGTCAATGTATCGTGCTAGGATATCTGTTAGCAAAAACAAAATTTATCCTCAGATTCTGGTACTTCTAGAATGCTGCGCGTATCATTCCTCAGCGACCGTGCGGATGCGTTTAAATGGGCGTCCGTCGCGCTCCATTCCTCGTCACGACGCCGCTTCGAATTGATTGGCGTTTGCATGCGAGCCGACGACTGCGGGAGGTCGAACACTTCGGCGGCCAGAGTAGGTGCCCGCTCTGACAAACAATTTCTGAGGCGGCAAAATATGACGCCCGAACCGCGCACAATAGGCGGCGGCGCACACACACGCGAAGCCGCACAGATGCCCCCCTTCGAATTCATTTTCCTCGCGCCCGGGAGGCCGGTGGTGTTATCCGAGGGAACGAGCGAGCGAGCGGGAGCGCTTCGCCGAGGCGACGAGCTCGGCAGCCGCGGAGTAGCGGCGGCAGCCGCAAGAAGCGAACAGGTGAAGATGCTATCGGGCCGAGAAGGAGACGGCGGCGGGAGCGATTCCTTCTTCCCTGACGCCTATCTGGCGGCGGACCGTCCCGCGGCGAACGCAAAGCCACGCCTTCTTGCGCAGCGAGGGAGGCAGCTCCGTACGGCGAGCGGCGAGCGATAAGCGACGCAAACACAAAAGGCGGGGGGACGGCGGGTGGGGGGCGAGCGCGCGAGGAGCGGTCAAGGAAGCGAACTCAAAACCGAAACTCCTCCCCTGCTTCTCCGTCGTCGTTTGGAGGAGGCTCGCTCTTCCTCCTCCTCGCGACAGCTGAGGAGAAGTGATCGCGAGCGCCTCTTGCTCTTCATCGCGCGCGCGCGCGCCCGCTCGTGCGCCTACCTCGTCGCACGCAAATCTTCGTCCCCTCTCCCGCTCTCAACGCTCTCCCCGATACCGCCGCAACTACCTCAGCAGCGGCGTCCGGCTTTAACGCGCGCTTGTCCCCCCAGATGGAGCGACCTGTGCATTTTGTTCTCAGCGGCCGGCGGGCGCATGCGTGAGGAGGTGCGTGCTTTGGGTCGCCGCAGCGCCGCCGCCGCCGTCGCCGCTCTTCTTCCCGACTCGCAAAGCGTAGCCTGGCCGCCGTGCGGACCAGAGAGAAACGCGTCGATCCACCGAGGTGCGCTTCGCGTCGCACCGGTCTCCTCAGCGCGCGCGCACGCTCCGTGTGTCGCGCTCCCAGTGCTCCAGTAGTGCGCCGCGCTCTGTTTCAGTTTCGGTTTTGCGCGCGCGCGCGTGCGGGCCCTGTGCGTATTCTCGGCTGCGCGTCGCTCGACGTCGTCGAACGTCGCCGGGAACGCTCGCTGCCTGCTCTGCTCTCCCTCGTTAGTGCCACCGGCTGGTGTCCCCATGTGTGATCGTTGGTGTGCTGTCGTTCGTCGCCACGCTGGTGGCTGTGCGTGTGGTCGCTCACCGGTGCATGGCTAACTTCTCCACAGACAAACCGGCGGCGGCGAGCAGCGGCGCGACGAGCAACGGCGGTGTCGTGGGTGTCGGTCCGGCGGCCGGCGTGACGACGGCGAGCCGACGCAAGCGGTCGTCGGCGGCTGCGTCGCAGCTCCTCCCGGTCAACGGGACGGCGCTGCTGACGCACCCGGCCAGCGACATCAAGGTGGAGAGGCTGTCGCCCGAGTCGGACACGGCGTCGCCACAGTCTTCACCGTCTCCGGCGCGGGTCTTCCCGCCCGGACTCGGTTTCGTGTTGGGCCTGCGGCCGGGCCTCGTGCCGGGACACCCGTTCCCACCGGGAGTCATCGCGGCGGCCGCCGCACAGGCTGCCGTCGACAGGCAGACGCTGGCCGCGCCGGCGCTCAAGCAGGTGGAGATGATGACGAGGAACTACTCGGACTTCATGAGGTCGCTTGCTGCCAAGTACAACAACCCGACCGGACAGGACGGGTGAGTGCCACTTGTTCTGTTCTTAGTTGTGCCTGTGACGACTGTGCATGGAGCGTGTGTCGCTCGCGTGGTTCTGCGTGACAGGCAGCAAGTGGTGATTAGCGTCCAGATTGAAGGCTACGCCTTAAACGGCAGTTATCACGATTATAGCGGCCGTCCGGTAAAGAAGTTTACTCGTAGAGAAGCCAATAGGGCACATGATTAGTGCTGAACGAAGCACCGTAAGTGGGTATAGTTGCCAACTACCGCTGTCGGTGCCTGTTGAGAATTTTCGTTTTAATCAGCATCGGGCGATTATGACTAACACGTTAGCCACGAGCGTGTATGATTGCGCATTTTGTACTTAGACATACGACAGAACGGAATGAGTACCGGTAGCGCATTAGTACTTGGCCTCGTGAAATCTCGCTTTGTAGCGTAAGGTGCATGATGGAAGCACAGCTTCCCTTTTGTCCAACAGCTTGTCTGAGATAGATGTAGTGCTGTGGTACACCTTAACGTTTAACGCAACGTTGTAAATAATCCTGTACCTTGAAAATGTGCCAATGTTACATTGGACACTAAATCCTAATGCCTAAACGGGCTCTACATATGCAACACCTTGGGAATGTGGCTGCAGATGTGCTATGAAAGGTTGAAATGATTACAAAAAACAACAAACCCACTGAAAAACAAGTAAAATGAAAGGGAAGTTTCCATTGTCACCGGTATTCTACCTTGCATCGTCAACACCGGTAACAGTTGGAACTAACCTATTGAGATAACGCGTGGTTTTTGTCGTAAATTTTTATTTGCTTCAGTAGAGTACAGCCACTGAGGACAACTGCGGTATTACGATGAAATCAATTCACTTTCGAGTGTGCCTTTTTAACGCGCTTAGTTGCAGTAGTTCTGCGTCTGCTAGGTTCCTAACGAAGGGCATGCGCAGCCGTATACACTTAGTCCGCTTACTCGATGTTCTCAGCGCGAAGAGAACGAGACGTTTAGAGTAGAGATATTCGTTCCGTGCGACGTCAGATAGCCGTACCTTTCATTGAACATTTATTGTTGGAACGTGTTTCTTGGATTGAGCACGTTAAACAGACATGACACTCACTCCGCGTTCAATACACTATAGAGCGATGATATATTGCAGGATTGACAAGAGTGGAGCAATTGCTACCTTGAAGTAATGGAACCACCGCTGTCCACTACTTACTTCTGTAATACTATAGACGTTTTAAGTGATGTTGCGACAGAACAACTCGGCTTCGCTGTTAACAATTAAGGCTTTATTTCTTATATGCTACGGTGAAAAAAAAAAAAAGAAGTTGACGCTTCAGATTTGTGTGTTTATTTTATATGTTCCTTGACCGTGAACGCACAGCGCCGCAAATGCGCGTGTATGGATTACGCTTCTATTCACTGCAGAAAGTAATTTCTTGCTGCCTAACAACGGCTATACGCTTACTAACATCGCACTCGTGTTTCACCGTATTTCTTAAACATCCTTACGACGCTCAACGGCACTGCGTTACGCTTCGGTTAACTGGTTATGAGAAACAAACATTCACCTGACGATCTACGTTAAGTTTTATTATAAAGCGTAATTATAAACTTTCTGGCCCCTGTCGCACGTTTAAAGTCTATGGCGGAACTATCTTGAAGGAACTATCTATATTGATATATTATATACTGAAGGAACTATCTCTATTTTGACAGCGAAGTTAACAGATACAGAACGAAGAGAAACCACTGCAGAAGGTTTTGTGCCCGTACTCTGCACGAACAAACTTTATACAAAACACATATATTACAAACACGCAAGGTGCTGTAAAGAAACCAGTGAACGTTACACATTCCTTTATCTGCGCGAATGACCAGCGGCGTCAAAATGTTACCTACTGCAGAAACATTACAACGACTGCTATTGTCTCTAGATTTGTAGCCAGGATTCTATAATCGATCTGACGAAGCTCGGAAAGATTTTGCGCGATAGACATAGTACCTTCCCGAATAGATTTCAACGTTCGAGCCTTCGATGCCCGTCCGAGCCAAGAGCTTAACCTTTATCGCAGTCAATGAACCTCAATGAGGGCAGTATTAACGGCTAGAAAGAGAAACGTGCAATGGATGGCTAAATCACGATGTTAGTTGTTTACCTTACTCTACCCGCTAGTTTTAAAGACAGCTGTCCTTGATTCATGCTGAAATAGCGTACACTAAGCACACGTACTACGAGAAACGACAGCGTTACGTATATAGCGCGTGTTTCGTGCGCGCTGTTTCAGCATGAATAAATGCCAATTTGTCTAAAAGGCCGTTCTTTTACACGTTTACGTGCGTTCGTTTCAGAGCGTAGTGCAGCATATCCGCCCATAAAGCGCAGCTATCACTTGGGTGCTCTTTTCAGTGCCTGGATAGATTCGCCGCATTGACACTCTAGAGATTCTCTAGAGTGTATAGCGCTCTGTATAGAGTGCTTATAGACATGATTTTCGCCTGCAAGTACACCGCGTAAGCAGCTATGCCGAAGCTATAGAGGTTGGTTGTTCGATTCGCAATCCCAGCGAAAGTATTCCGAGCAGAATGCAAAAACAACTCGCCCTCTGATATTTATATGCACGTTACGAGTATGTAACTACACATACGATCAAAAAATCCTCAGCCCTCCGGTGTACACAACATCCGGTGTCACTATTAGCACAAATGGCATTCTATGTCATCACACCGCAGATAGTGGTTGTGGCCGTGCATAAAATCGGCCATCAAACACCCCCCATTGCGCTCACAACAGGGAAATTGATTTCGAACAGTCCTTCCCGCGTAGAAGAAACGTCATCCGGATCGAAGAACCTCGCCCTGTGTAACTCAAGAAAATTAAATGTACGAGACAGATCAGGCTTCGAACGATGAACAGTGATCGTTACCATTGAAGGCAGTGCGCTACAATACGCGCGAGGTGACTCCAGCAGGAACGTTTTGCGGTCACCCAAGAACAGTAAAGATTTAAGTTCGACTTTCACACCGCCTCTAGTCTTATGAATGCGGGGGCCGCCGTTGAAATTGAATTTGCATATGTGTGGGCCCGCTAAATAACACAACCAAAGCTATGAAAAGGAGATTACATCGCAGTGCTATGCGCAATAAGTACTGATCAACTGCTTTAGTCTAATATTCGATAAACAGCTGACAAACACTTCTCTCGTCATGTAACAAACAAAGCGTTCATCGATTCAGAACATGAGGAAATGCAGTCGACATCGCAGTCTCTCGCTGAGCAAGGAAAGGAAGTCGAATAGCTAGCCGCCTGACTTTTACTGTATAGTTCATCATGGCGCGACCGGTCAATATCGCAGCAGCCCACGCGGTGACAGGCAGCGCGAGGCAGCTGCGCTCGAGCTGACCCCCTCAGCGGTCGAACCGCGCGCTCGTCGCAAAAAAAAGGACACGCTTCACGCTCTCCGCCCGCTGTCCATACTATCTAGCATGACTTCGGCGCCAGGCTCTCTCAAACCCATCGCACGCGCGATTTGTATACGCGCACCGTACGCCGTACTACGCCACCTCCCCCCCAACCACCCCTTCGCCAGCGTCGCGTCCAAATGCGATAAGCGACGACGACTGCAGCGGGCCGACTGTGACGCGAGCGCGGAATCCATCCACGCACGCGCGGGCGGGCAGGCAGGGCAGGCAGTATAGTTCCACGCATCAGAGCACTCACGCACATAGCCGCACAAAGACGCATACAAAACAGACAGACAAACGCTCGCGTTTTATATTTAGAGACAGCTGGGGAGGCTAGCTCCCAAAACAAAAGCGCGGTGGCGATCGGCGGCGTATGGTACACGTATACTGCGTACCTGCTGCAGAACGAAATATGCGTGAAGCTGGACTTAGGAGACGGGGGAGGGAGGGAGGAGAGGTAAGAAGCAGCTGAAGGAAGGAGGGGGAGGATGTCGCGGGGGGTTGGAGGGGGAACTTTTGAGCCCAGGGTACAAACAAACACAAATCGTCCGGCGCGCGTGCGTGCGTTACTGTATGAGCTAGGAATAAGGCCCTCGGAGAAAATTCGAACGCGTCTCGGCTGCCGTGCCCCTGTGCGCCGCCAATCCATAAAATTCGCATTCACTTTCGCTTCGCGAGAGCCGCGGTGCTGCTGCAGCAGAGCGTTGTGATGGTGGTGCGCTGTCTTTGCCTTTCGCCCCCCCCCCCCCCTCTTCGTTCTGTCTCTCTCTCCTCTCTCTCTTTCTATCTGTGCGCCTTGGCGGCCAGCAGTGAGCAGATGCGGCATGCCATGCCTGCCTTCCTTTTTGCAACCGTCGCCGCAGGCGCAAAAATCGATCCGAATGAGCCTCTTTTCTCTCTCTCCGAACAGAGACAGAAGCCGTTTCGTCCCCCCCCCCCCCCCCCTTTCTTTTTGTGTTTCCTCTCGCGAGAGCATTTTTCTCTTAGCACGAAAGCCGCGCGTACGTATGCAGCCGATGGCTGTGTACCTCGTATAGCGGTGGCGATGCCTGTTTTGTTTCTCGCTTGTGTCTCTCTTCTGACGCCAGGCGCGCAGCAACCAGCAGCAGCCCCCCTTTGGCCGCGGCTGCCACCACGCTTGCGCCTGGGCCTCCTCACCCCCTCGCTTGCCGCTTGCGTGTGTCCCTGTCTGTGTGCCCCGCATTTGGCGTATTATAATATAAGCCTTCCTTCGGTATATAGTATGGCCCGGTGCATTCGTTTTTCGCTCCCGCTTCGATGCCTTTGATTCTGCTGCTTGTTTTTTTCTCTTATACTTCGTCCTCCTTTCTACTTCTTCTTGTACTTCTCAAAACGCTCTCTCGTTCTGCTTCTGTGTAGCAGCAATAGCGCGAATATATGCAATTCACCCCGCGGCGCGTCACGACGCTTTTTCTGTCGCTCGCGTGCTTTGCGGAGAAAGGGCAAGAGTTCGATCGCCCAGGACTGTTATATGCGTGCGCGAGTAGCGTGCGACGCTGTTTCCAAACGGCGAGCCCTGGGCCCGGGCTTTACAGCGCTTGCTCGGCCGCTTTAGTTTTGTTGTTGTTGTTGTTGCCTTAAAACTTGGTTTTGTTTTCTTGAAAGAATGGAACTCGCTTCTAGCTGTCTCTTTCTTTTTTCTCATTCCTTTATTGCCCTCCTCCTGTTTCTCGTGAAATTCGGAGCGTTCCTCTTTCTCTTCCGTATATTAAGCTATATGCTTTCTAGCATTTGTCGTTTCCCGCCTTTCTTCCCTTTTTTTTTCTTTCTGTCCTTTGTTTCCCTTCATTTCCCACCATTACGGCCCTTTATGTCATTCCCTTTTCGTGACGCTGTGGCGCAACGCACTCCGGCATTAAACGAAGTGCGTATCGCTTGCACCGCGTATACAACGAGGTAGCTAATGCAGTCCGCCATGTTCTCTTTATTATTTTTTTTTCTTCGCATCGCGGTGTCCCTGATATTTATTAACTGCCTTGAGATGAAAAATGAGCAGATCGTTGTCTGTCACTCACTCATATAATTGGGAACATGGGCTTACCTCTTGCCTTCTTTTCATAATAGAACCTGTTTTGAGGCACGCCCGTAGTAGTGTTGTTTCATTCAACATACGCGGCTGGCGTGAGGATGTATTCAGGTGCATCAGACAGTGCGCATCTTGTAATGAGCGCAACCTTCTCCGCCGTTTTCCCCCTCCCTCTTTTTTGCTGTCTTAAATACCACTCGTAGTCGACATTCCGTAAGCTTGCCGAGGAGTATTTGATTATACGAATTACCTGAGCCCCACTTAAAAGAGCGATTGCCGATCTTATTTGACTGTCTGTTCTGTATGGCGCGTTTTGAACGGCACGCTATTTCGCGCACGTACGTATATATATGACGCGAACTTTTGGTCGCCGTGCACTTTGTCTATAGCGTTCTTCAATTCACGTATATAACGTACCCCCAATTGTCTCACCTGAATACCTGTCGCGAAGAAGGAAAGAGAGACAGACGAACAGAGAAAGCAAATAACGCAAGATGCAAAAGCGAGAATAAGGACAGCTTCAATTGCGACAACCACGCATTAGCGTGCACAGTAGTAACCCCTGTCGTGCCGTGGCGGGCGAACACGTCCAAGATTGCATACACGGGAAAAGGTTTGCGTGCCGCTGGCAATTACTACAGAAGCCTCTGCATCGCCGCATATGCAAGCATGCAGTGGTGTCGTCGACGGCAGTTTAGCGCAGAGTATACAGTAGAGCGTTCGTGCACTGTTGTCTGACAATAGTGGCGTCACCAGTGTCTGCTCCTCGCGTTTCGCTTTCTCGCTGTTTGCGTAACGGCCACTGTCCTCACACTTGCTGATGACCCGTGCATCTAACACCACTTCCTCTAATTCGCTCGTGGCGTGTTATAGAAACGATGAACGTTCTGCACGTCGCTTTGTGCATGCATGTGTGGTCCGCAACGTGGATGCATGCGGTCGAAAAGAAAACAATGCCGTGAAATGAGTGAGAACATGAAGGTCACTTTTAAGCGTATGTATATAGGCTGGTTTTTCGGATGGCATATTCCGGTTGTCGTTAGCGTGACGGGAATATATCTTACGACAGCGCGCGAAGGTACTTGAGAAAGGGGACCGGTCTGTCTATCGTGGGTCTGAGAGACAAGTGTGAATAGCGAATACGTACACATTTATCGCGTCTTATTGGAAGTTCCTTGTGAATGGAAATGATTCCGTGTGGTTTCCGTGTGAATCTTGTATATGCAAGCTATGCGCAGTGTATAAGGAATCCGCATTGTTTCTGCACGAGTAACACGGAAAACACGAGCTAAATTATTGGAATGTACAGGAACACGCTTCAGTATTTAGTTTCGGCTGCATATGCTGCGTGTTAAGATCATAATGTTGCCGATATTTTGCATAGATGTTCCATGCACCTGATAGCATCAACCTGTGGCTTTCGCTCGACTGCAGATGTAGAGCTTGTAAGTTCCTGCTACATTGGAAAAGGACTTGTCATATTCTGGTAGCTGTGTTACAGCTTGCGTCAAAAGCAGAACAGGGTTAATCTCTACCTTATTACTATTTATCTTTGTACGCCGCTCGGTTGTTGAGATAGGAAACTTGTGTATATACCTATTGACCACAGACGAATATGTATTTCGTTCACATGCTAGCGCATGGAGGAACAGCGGCACACGAAGACACAAAACCATACGCACGCGTTCGTTTCGTGCCTACATGCGTGCCTGCTCCTGCGTACGCTGTGCTCTATAGACCATCATGTAATATTAACAAGCCCATTCCGCTACACTGGTTTGCTAAGACGACTGCCCATCCGAGAGCTCTAATTGAAAGAAAACTAATAGGTCATTCCTACGGTATAGACCTACAATGTGGAGAGGATTTCTACTGCAGACTCGCCGTTGAGTTACATTTAGCGCCGGCCAAAATTCCCAGCAAAAAAAATAAGAGAGCAATCTGGGAAGCTGCAGGTGGTCTCCAGAAGGCCGTAGTCAAACGGTGCAGACCGCCTTTCCGGCGCGAACGCGATTCAGAGGGCCGGGGGGCCCGCGCGTTCAGAGGGAACCCGGCTCCATGCATCAGCGGCCGTTCCATCCGCAGCATCCACCAGAGAGCAAGAGAGAAAGACAGGCTTTTCGGAGATATGAGGCGCGGGCCTGGGGGCGCGAGCACGTATATATATGTACACCCGGCGCACATCTGCAGTGGGTGGAGGCAGTGACAGCAGGGCGCGAGAGTTTCGATTTGCGTTACCAATGGCAACGCAAAACGGGATAAAAAGCGAGAGCCAAGCTTCCCCCCCTCTCCGTTCCGTCACAGTGCGCTGTGCATACAGCCTGGAGAGCGACGACGACGACGACAATGCGTTTGTTTACTGGCGCCGAATGGCTCTCGGTGCATGAGTTATGCTGACGTCACGGTCTCATATCGATCTCTGGCACGCGCCCGACCTTATACGCCATCCGCTGCGAGCACACAAAGGGCGGCCATCCCTCACTTTCGCGCATCTAGCCGTATAGCTCCCTCCTGGACGGGCGTTCTTGTCCCTGCCTCCGCGCAAGGCGGCTTCTCCGCTCGGATCGTTCGTCGTCTCCGGTCGCGTGCGCTTCTTTGCTGACGACCTCGCGTTAGTGGTCGTCGCTGCGAGAACGGACGAAATACCGTTCTAGCGCAACTGATATAACGGAGAGTGTGGAAGCACAAACATATTATCGGCACTGAATAGAGTGATCCATTGCCTAATAATATTGAGTCACGTTCCTTGCGTCATGTTGGACGCGGAAATACTGCGGCGCCCCGGAAAAGGCCGTGGCAGCGATACACGTTCGTCTCGCAAATTAGTAACTTGCGTTTGTTACGATATCTCCGCGTTATTCGATCGGACGTTCTGCTGTTGTTTGCCTGACAAAGCGCAGCGTCTCCGTTGATTCGAGAAACCAGGCAGCTTGCGTATACCTGTCGGAAAGCCTCGTTTTGGGCTAATAATTCACGGAATCAATAACATATAATCTGGTGAAACCAAAGAGTCATTCAAGTCTGTATTGGTGTATGTGAGGTCAAAATTGCCACTTTCGAAGCATTTTCTTTTTACGTTTGCTTGTGAAATCTAGGTGTGGGTTCTGTTGTCACATTTATTATGCAATCCATCAGGTTTATACGCACTACCTCATAATGCTTGGTCAGGCCCTGCAAGAATACACGCACATCGAGGCCGTTGTTGGAGTGGGGCTTCCTTCTTCATTCGCATGGCTTCCTTGCGTTCGCCTTTGATCGTACCTTGATGGCACGATGTACTGTATATAGCCACACCATGGAAGTCTTGGAATCGGAGGTGACTTGCACACACACACAGTTGGTGATGACATTTCACATTTCTCAATCTGACGGCCATGGCTCTCTCACTCTTACATGCACACAAACGCACAGGCACCTCACACACACGCGCACACACACACACAAACACGCACACACATACATAGATACATACATACATGCACACAAACGCACACAAGCACAGATGTTGCGACGGGCACCTTACCCAGCACCGCGTCGGACGCAAATCTCGGCTCTCCGGGCGCATATGAACCAGCAAGCCGCGCAGGAATAATGCCCAATTAGTCCGCAGGAAAAAGAAAAGAGACGCCCGGACACTCCGCGAGAAAGAGTCTCCTGGCGGTTAGGCTTCGTCCCCCACCACCCCTTTGTGGCGGAGGTCGCATGTTTTTAGCCGCCGGGGGTGAGAGGGGGGTCGCGCCATCCATTGTTCTTCGCCGGGGGGGTCGCGTGAGCGGGGGTCGCCGTGTCGGCTTATAGCCTTGGCCTCCTGCCGTGAACCTGCGGTTGTTGCGCGGCCGCGGGTCAGAGGCGACCGTTCTGACTTGGAGATGAGACACCGGCAGCGGCAGCGCGCGCGCGCACGGGCGCTTCTCCTCATTGCGAGACGTTAGCACCGCGCGCGACCGCTGCGGGCCTCCTTTGCGGGCCGACGACGTCCGCCCTGCGCGCTACACACGCGTATACCGTCTCCGCGCGCTAGTAAAGCACGCCACATGTTTCGTGTTTCCGACGCTGCAGTGCCCAGGCATTGGTGCGCTCTTGAGATGATCATTAAATCCTTTCATTAAATCATTTTCTCTCTCTCTCTCTTGAGATGATCCTGCCCTACCGTCGCGGTTTTTATTCTTTTGTTCAGCTAGAAATCAACGTTGTAATCATGGTAAGAAGTAAGACCACTGATACTTTGCTTTTCCCGCCTAGCTACACTTCACAGAGAGACAAATGTGTTTTGCGTTTGTCCCCAAAAATGATGAGCAAAGGCTATCAGTCAGTTGACCTTCCGTCGCTACATTCTGTACTTCACGGAGCTTTTCCGAAACCGAAAATGGAAAAAGAAAAAAAAAAAAAAGCTGCTCATTCAATGTTGCCGGCGAATGTCCTTTCCACTACAGAGAACTCGCGCTTGTAACCGAACAAATGCGGTATACTCGTCCACAGACACGTACCTCATGCTGCTCATTGCTTGACCTGCCCCGCACCTTTTGTTTCTGTATTCTGATCTCGAAACCGGTGCCAGAGACGGGCATGTCGTCCTATGCACCGCGTGCGCTTATGAGAAACAAGAACACCACCAAAAAGTGTCAAACATACATAAACATCGTTGCGTTGCTCTATATATCACCTGTTCTTTGTCTCTGTTTTCCCTTCATTCTCACCGGCCGTAGTCGGCGTTTGATGCAAAGCGCGGCGCCCACCGTTCGTGCGCGATATATATATATATATATATATATATATATATATATATATATATATATATATGCGTACGCGAGACCTCTGCGGGCCGCGACCTCGTCATTTCAAATGTTCACCGTTGCGTTGCGTCAGCACACTGCGGCCGCCATCTCGCGTCGGCCCGCTGGACTAATAATCTTCATTCTTTCTCGAGCAGCGCCATTTTGCGCTCACTCGAGTGCAGAGAATGCGAGGTCGCAACCTGTGGCGCGCACATATAACGCCTTGTGGGTCTTGCGCAGGCCTGCTTGCTTGTGTGGTGTGCGTATGTGTGTGTGTACTCTATAGCTGTTCGCTGGCCGCGTGTTGAAGGATCTGCTGTCACCACTCGGCGGCGGCATGGCCTCTGGAAAGAGCGCGCCAGCTGCTCCTCTGCGGTATATAGGATAACCTGTCGCCGAAAATTGCGAGCCGTGACGGAGGCGATTGAGGTGTGCTTGTGCGTGTGTGTGTGTGTGTGCATGGGGCGTTGTTCCGAGGCGCTCGCCTGCATAGCATATGAGCTCACTGGAGAAGGCCACACTGTGGCTGTCGCCATTAGTGACCTACTCTGACCGGGTTTAGATGCAAACCGTATCAATTTAGAGGCGCTCGACGTGCGCTTGAACCGTTCCTCGCCTGACCTCCGGTTATCCAGGAGTCTGTCGTCGTTCTGAAGCGCCAACCACGCGCGGTATGCAAGTTGCTTGCGACGCGCGAACGTTGCCCATGTCGTCCAGCTTCGGCGTGTCTATTAGGTGCCGCGTGATAACCAATCCGTTACTGTGGCGAAGAATTGCGTGCAGCCAGAAATCCAATTCGTATGCACACCCAAGAGCAACAGTAAATCAGGTAAAACTGGCTAATTATTCCTTCATTAACTCAATCTTAATTCATTTGGCAGGAAGGGGATTAATTTCCTGCATGGTAAGTGAAGGCCAAGTCACCGGAAACGTCCAGGTGACATCGCCACTTAAACAACTCTCTTTACTGTCTCTGCAAACAGCAACGATGCAAATGAAATCATATTTTCAGCCGAGATTGAAGATTGCGCGATGCCACGCGATGCCACGGAGATACGGGGAAAATACGTTTCATATGGTTTCCACTTGTAGTCTAGTATGAAGCGCTCTCCGGAGAAATATCTCGATCTTGAGACCTTTCGATCTTGTATAATCTCTCCATCTTGTGTGTCCGGGTACTCCATGATTATCACAGTCTAACAATAGAGGCACGCAGCCTCGGCTTGACTTGGTGATTCTCTCTGTTCCGCAGTGCATATATGGCGCATGTTTCTTTAACCAGCACATGCAACCAGCCGAGCAAAATCATCCAACAATGCTTTCTGCGCATATAATCGACTCGCATGCCTCCGGCCCGCGTCTCTTTCCTCGATTGCGGCGCGCCTTTGAGATCGGATAGCCTTGAGGTAAAACGGCGTTAAGCACTTGCGCTCCATCTCCCTTTATCTATGGAAGACGATCTCCGAAGGTGACACATCGGGCCCTTGGCCTTTGCGACACCGCTCGCCCTGCATTAGCAATACACGGCCACAAACACGCACGAGGGAGACTCTCGTTGGGCAGATCTCTTTCTTTCTTTCTTTCTTTCTTTCTTTCTTTCTTTCTTTCTTTCTTTCTTTCTTTCTTTCTTTCTTTCCCTTTCTTTTTTTCTTTCGTCCTCTGTTTCATTTTTTTTATCCGCTAAAGCGATGCAGAACACGGCAATTTACAGGACTCCGCTGCGTCGTATAGAGCTTATATATACGGTGCGTGGAGCATGGATGATGAGTCAGGCCCGATAAGGAGAATCACACGAGAAGGCTCTCTCTCCTCCGAACGCTCTGCGCCGTCATTCCGATTACTGCGCCTGATCACCATTGTCACGTCTCTCGATCGGGTTTCAGCGCTCTTGTCGCCTGGCTTGGCTTCTGGCTTTCTTTCTTTCTTTTATACTTATTTCTATGGCTTTGCGTTTATTTATACTTTTCTCCTTCTCCCACTCAGCCGTCCGCGCGCGCGGAGGCGCCAGCTGCATGCAATGCTGCGAGCGACAATTTTCGGCGAGGCCGAACGCACCAGTGTCAGTCGGCGGGGAAAGCCCCAGGTTTGTCCCGTTCGAAGCGTGCCTATAGCTACATGCGACGCACGATCACGCATTCCTTCGCGCCGCGCGCCAGCGCAGACGTTGAAAATCCAGCGTTGCAGGACGCGTCCTTGGAAACCATCTGTTCCAGGGCAGGACGTGAGAAGGAGACGCACTGTTTTTCCCTGAAGCGAATACAAAGTGGGGGGTTGGAGCGCGTCCGCTGCTTGCGTGGCGAAGGTGAGCGGCTAGCCAGAGGGGCCTGAAACGTAAGACAGCTGTTTCCAGCTCTCCGCCGAGTTTTGCATGGTTGTGACAATGACACTACTATAGGGCAAAAGATGGAAGTCGTGATGTCGAGTTCAATCAAACGGCCCGTAAGCGGGGCGTTCGCGTCCTTCGCCATACCGTTACCAAAATTTATTTACACAGTCAGTATAATTTCTCTATAAACTTCAAGAGTTGACTTCTTGGAGACTTGGGCTTTGGCTACACAGTGTATGCAGATTGTCTGCATACGATAACCATTAAGAAGTACATGCGCTGTTGTCTGTTGTGGTATCGGTAGACTATTAAACGGTTTTGAGAAATTCTGCGGACTGTAGTTCGGAATAACAGTAAAATTAGGACACTAAGCGTAGAGACCATCTACAAAGAATCTATATACTTTATAAGCGCCTGTGGCCTTCGTAAAAGAAAAATGGTTGTTAGAGTCTACAGTTTCGTCATAGACCGCGAAGTTCGGTAAACGGTGGAGCAATTACAAACATATGATTTGTATTCTCTATCGTCCGTACCCTTTCGTGCAGTGAAATAAAAAAGAAAAGTACCACGTGACACTCGTCTTAACACGAGAGCTATAGTTAACTAGCATTAGCGAGTCATCATTTTAGTTAATAATTATGTAGTAAGTTTGCTTACAATGACGCACACAGAAACACCCGAAAACATGTTTCGTTGTAGCCCCTTCATTTCCTGCATTTTAAAGTTCAGAATGAAGTGGTCAGCATTGTCGAATCGAACCTGAGCACAATCTCTCGTCTCGCTTTTGTTGGTTCTTACGCCAAGGCGCAGCCGATAATGTATAGCCAATCAACGTCAAATCTCAAACAACTTTGTGAAATCGACGCTGACGCCGGCTTTTTTTATAGTTGCAGGAAAAGCGTGTTATAATAACACAATGTGCACATGTAGAGAGCACTTGAAGCGATTACATTCGCCTGAGCAACCGCACGCTGAAACTGCACCGACAACGTGCATGCGGCCGTCTTCACTGGACTCACTTCGATTAGTTTGATATCTGACCCCCCTCCACTCCCCCTCCCATATGTGAACGTAGGTTCGAGCGCTTTAACGTTTGCGTGACAACAGCGTATGACGCGCGTTGAGTTTGCTCGATTTGTGCTCGGGGTAGAGCACGCAGGGGGCCGTTGTGTTTTCGGCAGAACCGTTGCGTTCAGCGACTCGCGGCGAGTCCGAGGGCATTACCCACGCACTCTCGTGAGCGTGAACAACGCGTTATTTATTTATTTTTTTTCTACCGTCGTGGTCGCGCCTGCGCGGAACGACGCCAGAAATCACTGCCCTCTGGCGGAAACAGCAGTATACGGGAAAAGCCGAACCAGGTAATGGGCCGGTCAGGTTCCGGTTCGGCACACGGCTGCGTGACACGCAACCGCAGCTCTCTCTGGTCCGCAGCTGTCCTCACATGCGTGGTGCGCCGGACGGACTTGGCGTTTCCGTGTGCGTTATATCGCTTCGCCCCGCGGTGCGTTTCTTTTATTCAGAGGCTTATGTTTTCTTCTCTTCTTTTTCCTCACGTCTGCACCCTCCTCGCGTTTTCTGTTCAGCAGCTGTGCTCTCTTTTGTCGTTTCTTCCGTTATTCGGAACGGTCGTCGGTCAACGGTCGAATGTGCAAGGAACACACACACACGCACGCATGCACGCTCGCGCACGTGTGTGTAGGTGCCAAGCCATCGTGTTTCTGGATTTAGAAGTACGCTCTGTCACCCTGCGGCAAATAATTGGGCTGACTTTTTCTCTCTCTGTCTTCGTGATATGAGCTTCCACGTGTCTCGACGAAATTGCCGAGTGGTTGATTCATGGGATTCAGCGTCCGAATGAAACATTGGGACTGTGAAAGATGCCGTATATACCGAAGGGAACCAGATTAACTTAGACCACCCTGAAGTTTTTACCGTGCACTAAATTCATGCACACGAGCCTTTTTTTTTTTTTTTTCTTGAATAGCGTCCTCATCGAAACGCGGCCGTCGCGGCCCGGGAATCGAACCCTATACCTCGTGCTCTGCAGCAGCTGAACGCCATAACCGCGATGGGGTGAAAATGACCGAGAGCGCTCGCTGTCCGAAGGTGTGGCGTGGCGGCGGCCCCAAGGCAAGCGTGGTCTTCCATCTCTCCAACCGGACAGACGGACGCGGCGTTTTATCGCGAAGGCGCTCACGATCGCTCGACGACCGTTCTGGTTGGGGTGCGCGCGCGCGATATAATTTGAGGCGAAAAACTAGCGCAAGGCCCCTCCTTCTTGCCCCGTACGCGCGAAGGCCGAAATTGATCTCATCAGCCGTGACACTTCGAGGGAGGTCTGCGCCGTATACATGTGTGTACGTCGCTCACCGCGTTACAGCTTGTGTCTATTGTATACATACAGTGATGGGATAGGTAGCCCGCATGGTGGGCGAAGCATCGTCCCGCGGCCAGCTTCGCTGGCATCGTCCCATCAGGGAGGGACGCCGCGGAGGTGAAAGTTGAACGAGCTCGTAATAATGCATACACGCAGGTCGGGTTGGGCCCGAACCAGAGGTGCCGCGCTCATCCAGAGGGTAATACGGGGAGGATAGAGGGGGGCGGGAACCAGAGCGAGGATCAAGTATAAAAGATTGTGAGCGAAGAAACAAAGAGAGAGTGAGAGAGAAATAATAAAAGGCGGTCGACAAAGAAAGGCGAGATGCCGAACCCCGCGGTGCCGCGCCGAGTCGAACCGCGCTCGCGCTTTCGCCTCGCGCCGCTCCCGCATTTTGCATCTGCGGCGTTTCGGCTGTGCCCTGCCCGCGGCCCGGGGGTCAAGGCCCATGCGCGCGAGACGAGACGAGATCCCGGAGACGACGGCGGCGGCGGCGGACGCCTGTTGGCCTTTACGGCCCGGCCCGGCCTGCGAGCGATTGCGCATGCAACCAGGGGCCGAGCGAGCGACGGCAGCACACCCTCCTCGCATGGCCCGTACGCGCGCCGGGGCCTTCTTCTTCTAATTGGCTCTGCCCCGCCGTGGGTCAGAGCTGGGTGCGCCGCCAAGTTGGCGTGGCGTTGCGTATATACGTCTTTTCGGCGGGCTCTTTCTCGGCTGGCCGGCTGCCGCATGGGCTCGCCTCTGTTTTTTTTTTTTTTTTTTTTAATGTATATTCATCTGCCCCACCGTGGGTCCTTCTCCAGCGTGGTTGAAGCGAGAACGCGGGGTCACACCCACGACGCCTGTCCTGCCCCTGCCTTGCCCTATAGCTTTTCGCGAGCGAGCTCACCTATCTCTCTACAGCGTGTAGAAAAAGAAGGAACCTGCCTCGCAGATGTCTTGGCGCTGTATACGTATAGTCGGAGAACGAATCGCGCGAGCGTTTTTGGTGAGTGCGTCGAATAGCACCCGGGGTCCCCTCCTCCGTCGGACGGGGCAGCTTGCATAACTTTTTTTTTTTTTTTTTGCGCAGGCCGGCCTTATTTCTTCCTCAGGCACTCTCCTTGCGCGTGCTCACGTGAGCGTCGAAGTAAACTTAGGAGAGAGAGAGATAGAAGAGAAAGGAAGTGGTGAGGCAAAGGTGGAGAGAGAATGTGGAGATTGGTTTTCGCTGCTGACAGTGCTGCTTTGTTTATATAGTGCCGCCCGCATAACGTCCCTATGGTGCGGCTTGGACTGACGTGTTGAATACGTATACTCTGTCTTTGCTTGCATTCTGAGCAGATAAGCGTATCTGCTCGCCTCTGGTATGATAAGCGCTCGATAAATACGCGCCGCTCTTACTGCGATAGCTTAGGAAAAGTAACGGGAGTATCGTACGAAGGAAGAATTTCTCTTCTCAAAACGATCACGCAGAAAGAAGCAAGTCCAGCGCTGAGCTTTTGCTTGTTGCCTCCCAATGAGCACAGTTCGTTTGCTGTTTCCACCTGTTTCACAGATACATAACTTCCCTTTTCATTCATTGCTAAACGCGCCTTTTTAATCTCCGAAACAGTCTCAATTACTATTTCTGAGTCTCAACATGCCTTCTGTTTTTCGGACTTAAGCTGGACATTTTGCGACCAAGTAGAATGGAACGATATTTATTTCCAATAACGACCGCTAACGAGTACAGCGCATACAGAAGCTCGCGTGAACGAGCACTGCACCTTCCAGTAGCTTGACAGTGCTGTACTACTGGGCACGGGCAGGGTCACGCCTCCTCAATATTGCCTGCAGCCCATCCGTAATCGTTCAGCGCTTTCGCGAGCCACACTGTATATCCTGTGCCCGTGCTTCTCTCTTGCCAGGCAGGTGAGCTTAACTTCCCCTTCCCCAGCACCTGCTGCCGGTGGTCGAGTATATATATATTGACCGTCCACCGCGCAAGATATGACAGAACTGCACCGCCGCTGCCAAAAGGTCAATACATTTGCGGGTCAGCACGCTTATAAGAAGGTGAAGGAATAATAAAGAACTTGGTAAGCACTCGAACACACTGCAGAGCCGCTTCTCTTAATCCCCCACCACGTCCCGCTTCGCCGTATGTACGTATACATACGACGGCGCTTTGCCTGCTCCGCTAAAGCGGAGCGTAATTGACTCGAGATTGATGCGCCGCCAGGTTCATTTCGAATCGATTCCAATCAGTGGACGGTGCGCTTGATGGATAACGAACGGACCGGACCGACCGACCGCGCGCGCTCCGTTTGGGGTCGCGGGAGGTGAACTCGATGGACCGACCAACCGACGGACGCGCTCGTGAGAACGACGGAAAACAATCGGGCCGGAAAAAAAAATATATTTAAAAGCGAGTAGGCGCGCAGGAGAGGAGGAAAGGAGGGAGGGATGGGCCGAGAACTGGAGGCAGAGAAGGCGAACTCATTAGAGAGACCGGGAACAAACACGCGCGCACGCACGCACGGACACGTGGACCCACCGCTGCGAAGTTCGCGATCAGCTTGACCAGCGGTTGCCGAGAGATCTTTCCCGACTTGCGCGCGCCCGCTCCACAAGCTCAGGTGTACTCGAGCTGTATGTGTGTCTGTGTACGTGCGTGTATGTGCCACCGTTTAGGTATATATCTACACTGCGCTAAGCCGACTGGCGCGCGGAGTCTGAATGCGTGCGGTGATCAGTTAGAGCAAGCAGGCCGGGGGAGGGGAAGGAAAAGTGGCTCGGGCGATGGAAGTTGCGATGCTTCTAAACGCGCGAAAAAAAAAAGTAATAAAATAACAAGGTTTGAGAAGCGGAAGGGACAAGGGCGATTAAACCGAGTCACCTTGAAATCGGCGCACGGAGGCCTCCCCTGGAAATGAAAATGCTTGCTGCGAGCATCGCGCGCAGCTTTCAGCGTGAAGCATCGGCGAGCACGAAATCGATTTTGCGTCCAACGGGTGGTCGTCCGGGAGCAACATGTGGTCGCGCTGCCGACCCTGTATATACGTGCGTAAGGTGGGCGTATATCGGACGTAATGAAGGAAGACGGCCGCGCTTGCGTCCTCTGTGGAGGACTGCCCGTTTTTAACGCGTTCTGCTCGACGGGATTTGGGTGAGATGCACTTCGCATGAAAGCTGGTTCAATTAAGCGTGTGTTTCTGTAAGTGCAGATCTCGTCGATGTCGCTGCGTTTGATGAATTCTGACTTGCGTCGAGGACTTCCGACATGCGCAGTGCATTACGAGTGGAGAGAGATTACTTGGATTTACGAATTTAGAATGGATTTGCGTGAGTTCCTCCATTTTGTGGTTAATCAGTGGTAATGCTTTAACGTGCAATTTTAATTGGCGTATATAGACAGCCACAGTGCTCAATCTTTCCGAAAGGAAGATGTTCGTATAGCACTTCCTAGTTTCGGTCCTATGTAGCGCGACGCCGTGGTATCACGTGATTCTACTCCATGGCAAGACGTCAAATTACGGGCAGTCGTTTCGTGCCCAGCATGCAGTCACAATTCATAACATTTGAAAGCTAACAACCGCTCACACTCTTCATCAGCTGTCGAGATACTGTTCCCTTGACCTTTCTGGTCGCACTTAAATCAACCTTGATATTGTGGGAGAGTATACACGTTGCCGAAACTTCTCCGCGACTGAAAAGACACACACACCTGCGCTTCACAGTCATTGCCGTCGGCTCACCTGCGAAGTCCTTCCCCCTTTTTCTTTTTTTTCTCCACTTTGTCTTGACCACGCGGCGCGCTCCGCTCCCCGCCTTCTCTGTCTGGGTCCGCTCCGGTCTGATTGTAACAGCTGCCGCTCAGCACTGTGTATTTGCGCTAAAAAGGCACGTGCTTGGTCAAGGCGCGCACCCATACGCCTGCACGTCAGAACTGTTTTCTTTTTTGTGTGTCTTCTTCCTTCTGTTGTTCCATAGTTTTCCCCGTTCGCTTCACGCTTCCTTCCTCGGCCTTTCATTCGTATACGCAGTATAGCGTCGTCTGCTTGCGCACACAAGCTAGCAGACGACGTCACCCACGACGAAGTCTTTAGGACCTGTCAGCCTTCGCTTTGACGCGGCGATCGAGTTCGCGCCAACCGTTATCTGGAAGAAGAGAACGCTCTTATAACACAAAACGAAAAGAAAGTAAAGAAAAGGGAGGATAAAAAAAGAATAAAACGAGAAACTCGGTCAATTTTTTTCTTTCTCCACCGCCTCGCAAATGCGCTGCAGCTTAGCCGCGGGGTCGTCGCAAACAATTCCTGTCTTCACGGACGAGCTGTGTTCGCTCGGTTGACACGCTCGGTGGCCGCGCGTAGTACGACGCTAGCGAGCGCCGTATAAGAAGAGAACTATAAAGGAGGGAAGGGACGGTAGGATCCGTGAGCGTACGTGCGTGCGTACGTAAGTGTACGTACGCATACGTGTGTGTCCCTAATACACCCGAATGCGGCGGCGGTAACGGTCGATTGATTCTAAATTTCCCCCTCGTTTGGAACGTCGTCGCTTGCGGTGCGCCATTATCGTCTCTGCGGGGCCGTAACAGTTGCACTCGCTCGCCTGTCGTTATTAGTTTTCTTTTTTGTCGTTTATTATTTTCTTTGTGCCATTATGGCTATTATTCCGGGAGTCGGGGCACAATGGCGACAACAGAAGTAAAACCTCGTCTGGTCGTCTTCGTTTTTCGATGCCGTCGTCGTCGCTGTTCGAACGCCTGAGTGAACGCAAATCTCGATCCGTCTGGGCCTGGCTAGCGTTCGCATATATATATATATATATATGGGTGGCTTTGTATAGGCAGGTAAACGTGGTTGCTTACTGATGACACCCGTGCACTACAAAAGAAAGTGAGGTGGTATGTGTGCCGCATAGCGAAACGGACCGCCAATCAGCGCAAATCGTCGCCGCCTTGTTCGTATAAGCGCCGGCGAGAACTCCTAGTCATCTTGAGGAGGTTATGTATATCTACTTTTATTCGATCCGATTTCGGGTTGCGGCTTCAGGATCGTCGCGTTCATCCGCGACTGAAAGACTGCTCGTTCACTTCTTTGGCACGGCCCTTAACGTATATGGTGATATATGTATACAGTCGAACCCGGATATATCGAATCCACAGATAACGAATTATTGCGTATATCGAACAGCAGTAAAATCTTCTTGAAAATGTCTGTATCAAATTTTTATTTTATGTATCGAATCACCTATATATCGAACTTTTTTGTGGTTCCCTTCAGATTCGATATATCCGGGTCCGACTGTATAGACGCCTTGAAATGCGGAAGGGGATGTATTAACGGCAAAGCTTGCTGATGTCAATTTTACCCTTAGATAACTGCGAAAAGAGCGTGTGTTGCAGGTGCTACCGCAGTTCGAGTAACAGTGAAGCACGGGCGTTCACCAGCTACAACTTTGCCTGACCAGTTGAGCTTGAAAATGTTAATATCGCAATGACTAAATGACGGCCGGTGTTATGCAAGGCACGAACCTTGGCTCCCTACGCTAAACGTCTCAGACGCCACATTACCTGTGCGGGTCAAGACAATGAACTCAAGCGGCTCCTTTCGTTGAACCTATAAGCGGTCCGCGGTATTCGCACAGTGTACGCGGCCGGGCCCGCTTCAGTGACCGCGCATACAGAATAGCTGTCGTCGGGCTGAGGCCAAGCGCGCGGCGGGTCTATTTTCAGTGACGTCCGCGTAATGTCCCGCGGCCTTCGTTCCTTATTCAGCGTGGTCGCCGTTTTAAATGCGCCTCACGCTCTTTTAGAACCCTGACCGACTGGGTGGTGGGTGGTAATGTCTATAGCAGCGTGGCAGAGACGATGGCGTGTGGTGGTGCATAGCGCGCGCGTCGGGAGCCGTCGTATATATCGCGGACACATCTGGCGTTACGCTTGCGCGCATGCGCGTGACCAATGACACGTATAGGTGCGCGCCGCGCCACCGTGCGGACACTTTTTGTCGTCACGGTACCGTAAGCATTGGCCGGCCTGTAATAATATCCGCGTCACTGGCGTGCTCGGTGAGGCGTGAGACGAGGCAGATATTGCCGCTTTGCTTGTTTAGTAGCTCGCCCAACTTGCATTATTACATTGACACATACGGACTCACATTGGACGGTGTACGTTATTTTTGTTTGTGTGTTCACGCAGTAAGATAGTAGGTGCGTGACCCACTTGAAAACTCGCTGCCGCTGAACTTTTAAAACAACGCCGACTTTACGGCTAAAACTCGTCGCGGAAGTTAAACGAAGGAACTAAGATATGCAGAACCTCGCAGTACTTCTTTCTTTCACTGGCGCTGACATGGCTGACCTTATTCGGCACTGAGAAACGGTTGTGGAATAGCGTACAAAAACTATACAAAGCAGTCGGACGAGCGATGTATGGAGCGCTTTTCCCGAGTACTGTTTCTTTCCATTTAGGCTTTTCCTTCCTGGCACACATAGGTGGCTTTACTGTTGTTCGGTGGCGCCGCAATAGCTCTCGAAGAAAAAAAAACAAAACAAAAAGGACAAAGCAAGAACATTACGCAAAACAAACAGAAAAGGCGCCCCTGAAACCTTCGAAACAAAGAGCAGCCCCGCGTCGCCGAGAGTGAAAGGCGCCGGGGCCAGAGGCGAAGCGCTTAGGCGCGACGCACGTACAGACGCACGCAGAAGCATGCGCAGTACGGAGGCAGTTCAACCGCTGGGTCACACGCAATGTCACGCGCGCGCGCGCAGTAGAACGACGTCGTCGTATGCCTCTCTCTCTGGGCACCTTGCAGGAAAACGTAACCCAGAGAGAGAGAGAGAGTGAGAGCGTGCAAGAGGGTGAAATCTTCGCACTGCCCTATTGTCCCTGGGAGGTGGCGACGGGGTCGCGAGCCGTTGGGCTGTTCAGCTTCCTTCGCTTATTTCTTGCTTCTGTCGCTGCCGTTGGCAGCCGAGCCATTCCTGAGCCGTTTCGCGTAGTTAAAAGCGTGCAGTATTCGGAGACAAAAGCGGCTGGCGGAAAGGCAGAAAGAGCGAGCTTTGTGGCACCTGTTACCCGCCCCGTGTCAAGGAGGACGTCGATAACATCCGTCTATCCATCCATCTGTCGTGCTGAGGCCCAAAGCTCTTGAATCAGATGGACAGGAGGCCGAGTTGAATGGCCGTACGGAAAGACTTCGGACGTTCTACTGACGTTTCGTTGCATTTCTGCAGATTCAATATACACTTGCAGGGAGTCTGTCTGTAGAGGTTGTGCGCACATCTGCCCAAGGGCGAATCCGTTCGCACCCAAGAAGGGCTAGCGCAAGTGGCTAACAATCGCGACCTAACGAATCGCGATAGTCGAACGAATGTTTCACGACAGCGGAAGAATTTCCGTCAATCACTATATAAACGATATTGTACGTGTTAACTGCTTTGGGGCTGCGTTTCCTTGGTTTATAAGTTACAGACCTTATACACCAGTGGATATTATAGACTCCTTTCTACCCTTATGCATCGGCTTATAATTTTATCAACTGTGAAACTATACATACAATGTAGACAGTGACTGGTTAAAAGTTTAATGCCTTGTCTACAATCGACCTGTAGATGAGAACGCTCGTCTATGACCATCCTATGGACCGATAAGACTATAATAAGAGTCCATATTCTTTGCAGGCACTGCGCGGGATCTATTCGGAAACTATAGAAATTGTTCATAGGTGGTCTATAGACTTTCTACATGAATGACTGCGTCTTATAGGAATTGCTAAAAAAAAATCTAGATGATCGGCTAGCTAACACCAGCCTCCGGCTTCGTCAAATGCTGCACAGATTTAATCCAGGCAGGGTTGTGTGTAGCTACCGCGCTGCGGCGGCAGCAAGGGCGGCAGGTCGCGGGGGCCAAGCCCGCGACGCGCCACCGTCCGTTAATGGCCGAGCGCGCGTGTCCGCGCAGGAATGTCGCGATGGTGGCGGCCGGCAGCCGAGGGGAACCTCAAATTACGTAGCGCGGCTGTGGCTGGATCCAGAGGGGGGTGCTACTGCGCGCTCACTCGCCTGTGCTGCAGCATGCCACGGCGGCGACGGCGGGATATTTATGCGTGCGATCCTGGGGTCCTCTGGTATACAGTATAACATTCAACGTATTCTGCGGGAGCACCAACGGTCGCCCGCGCGGCTGACCTATGGCTCTTCTTTCACCGTCACATTTGGTGGCACCGGTCGCTGCATTCTTTATCTTGCGTTTCTTTCGCGTTTGCTGTTCTCGGAGGGCGATTAGCGCTGGATACACGGGGCATGCCTGCCCTGCCCCTAATTCTCCCTTCCTTTCTTTCGCTAATACGTTGTTTCATTTTTTTTTTCTCTTCATCTTTTAGCGTTTGTGACTTCTCCCTTGCGCTCGCGTCGTCTTCTCGTTACTCAACTTATAATTTTTATTTATTTTCGTTCCTTCCTTCCTTCGGGGTGAGTCGAGGATCAGAGATGCGCCCTGACTCTCTCCCTCTCTCTCTCTCTCCCGCTATATACCATGTCTTGCGGCGTACGCTTGTCGCTACAGCGACAAACCTGTAATTAAAAGTGTACTTTTGGCCGCGCACAACTTCCATCGATCTTTGCCCGCTCGCGACATCTCGTCGCGATTTTGGTCCTGTGGGTGGTGCAGGTTTTCGTTTCGAGGATGTATGTGCGTTTCGTGTGTGCGAGCGGTCGCGGCACATCTGTCGCTGGCGGTCCGACCTCCTCCGCGCGCGCGGTCGGTCGGTGTCGGCGACACTTGTCCACCGGACTCGACTCCCGCAAGCGGCTCTCTATATATGCGCCAATGCTGCATCGCGTTGAGGATAATTGCTGTGTCGCCGCGTAAGTATATAGGGAGTCGCGACGTGGGGTGTTAAGAAATGCGTGGCCGGAATTAGAGAGAGAGTGTGGCGTACCATTAATCGCCGGGCGATTCAGTATCGCGTCACCCCCCCCCCCCCCACAGACACACACACACACACAGTCACATACACACACCAACTGCAGCCCTAATCATTTCTTCGGGATTTTTCACAAGCTCGAGTTATCGGGTGTTCTTGAGCGCACGATTGCTCGCCTTCCCCACTCGAGAGGAATCTCATTTTTCTTGAGTGCGAGGCGAAACTTTTTTTTTTCTTTGTATGCTCTCGCCGCCTGTTTAGAAGAAACGTGTTTAGATTCTAGTTCGACCTTAATTGCATGCAGGCGATCTTGAAACGTGATGAAGAAAAAAAAAAAAAAAAAAAGCAGGACAGCCGTGATGGTGCGAGTAGTTAGCATGCGAGAACACGGCTGACGACGGGAATGTGTCGCGCGATTGGTTGCTAAACGGATGCGTTACACCGAGCGTAACGCGCCGCTTTTATTCCGCACGAAGAAAACAAGTGTACAGCCGTTTGGTGAAACTGAGGGCGAGCCGAGGCAGGGTGTTGCAGTTCCGTGTTGTCTGGAAGCGTGTAACTGCGGCAGCTTGGTTTAGCAATCGGTAGGCCTATAGCTCCGGGAATGCGTTACAAATGGTGACGCCGCCACCTTTAGGCAAGCGCGTGTTGAAGATAGTATTTTTTTTTTTTTCTTCGGACATTTGTGTCGGCTTCACGAATAGAGAGATTGGTGAATTGATCGTCGTTTATTGTCTAAATGAAGAAGCCTGTTTCATTCAGTGCTTCACTTCCTATGGCGTTCAAAGACAACGAACGGGAAAAGAAAAGCCAAACAAAGGAACAACAGGCGGATGTATTAGCAGCTTTGCATGCGCCTCATGTCCCTCTTGCATATCATTAATCGCTTGAGGTTCGTTGCTTCATACACTTCCACCGCAGTCACCGTCATCTGTTTGAGGATACAGGATCTAACAAGAGATTTCCAAATGAGAGAGAGAAAGAGAGATAGAGAAAAAAAAAGCCCAGCCAATAGTATTTTCGCATCGCGCGATAGTGAAGTACGGACGAGATATTTGTCAGCCTCTACAGTCTCTACCGATAAATATTATGCATATATTAGGTGACTGCTGGTTTCACAGGTTGACACACTTTCTTTACATAGAACCTATTGTATGTAGGGATGTGTTGAATGAAAACGAAAACACTTCGTAAGTTGAGCCGATCCTAACTGCAATTCACCGTGACACAATGGCGTTCTCACTGGACAGTCAGGTCGAATTGAATGATATCGATCGCTCTCCTGAGTGCGTGCACACCGCATATACACCGTTAAAGTATCACTTCACACGATTTCATTTTCTTTATTTGTTTTTCCGTCCCCGCCACTTAGTTTGTATTTCGACGTCAACTCCTGGAAAAGCGGCGAGCGGAAAAAGAAAGGTGCAGAAAATACATTATCCGACTCACCGCACCATGCGGAATTTCCCTCAAAGTCAATTGACAGGCCTTTCCCGAAGGTCGTCGTCTCGCTTGAGAGAAATGCGTCGTCCTTCACCCTGTCTCATTTGCGCGAGACCTTTCTCGCTTTCTTTCTGCATTTTTTTTTTTTTTGCGCTATTTTCCTTACGCGCGTTCTGTCACGCTTACTGCGCACTATTGCGAATCGCGCTGTCTGTCATTGCTTGACAAGGTATACTCCGCAAGGACGATGTGGCTTGGTGGTGGCCCCATTCTCGGCTCGTTCAGAGAAGTGCGTTGATTGACAAGTTGGCGCGTATCAATGGTTTTTAAAAAAGAAGTGAAGTAAAAAAAGCGATACTCGTCGTCGAGACGTAGCGGAATGTCCCTTCCCTTTCACGTACATGGCTTGTCCGGTTCTGCTATTTTTCTTTCCGTTAGTGTGGCGTGTTCATGATAAATAAGAATTGTGACAGTCAAAAAGTGTTTGTGTGATACTCCTCGTAGGCAGCTTTGCTTTGCTTCAACTTTTTCATTATGTTTAGCCTATGCGTTTTCTATACACAGAAGCCGTTAACATGTAATGTTCTTTAGGTTTATTCGGCACGCTCCTGCTCCGCCCTTCCCTCTCACCCTGGCACGAAAGAAGAAAAGGAAAAGCACTCGAACTAGACGGTGTAGACATCCAATCACTTTGTTTGCAGAAAATATATAGCGAGAGAGAGAGTGAAATTAAAGAAAGGAAAGGCAGGGAGGTTAACCAGAAGACGGAAATGTAAGGCCCTTCGCCGGCAGGCTGTCCGTGGCCGGTGTATATAGTTGCAGATTAAAACAAAATTAATTAATATAGCATATTAATTATTTATATGTCGACTGTGGCCACATCACATTTGATATGGGCATTATACGGTAGCCCCGCGCTTAAACATTCAAGAGGACAGAGCGAGCCTGTGTGTAGTTGAGGAACGTCAGGTTTCTCTTCTTCCTGCGACCTTCCAGCCAGCCCGGCCGACGAGCAAGCGAAGCCAGCCAGGCGTACGCACCGATAGCCGAGGGGCACGCGTATTAGGAAAAAAAATAAAGGATAGATATAACTAAGGCTAATGTATTGCTCCCGATAACAGGAAAGAATACTAAAGCCTTTTGTTGGTTTGCGTTCCTCTCTGATAGCACTGAAGGGAACGCCGTGGCAGCAGCGCTACGCGTCCTCCTCCCCGTCTTTCACTTCTTTTTTTCTTTCTTTTATGTTTTTCTTTCTTTCTCTCCGTCCTTTCGATGCTTTTCGGCCCTGACATCGGCGGTCGGGTGAGGAGCACTTGGGCGTGCTCGGCGATCCGTCGCCGGGCGGCCAGGACGCATGCAGCAGCAGCAGCAGCGGCGTCGCGCGGCGCTTACACAATCAGTAGCCGACCTTGCCCGAAGTGGCAGCGGACGAACGCGCGCTTTCTGGGCAATCGGCGCGAGCCACACCCTCGGCGCGACTCGTCATTAGGGAATCCGTGCGAAGGCAGCGACAGAAAGAAAGAAAAAGGAAGGAAGGGGGGGATGTCGGCGGTGTGCTGCTTGCTGCTCGGCGCGCCGATGCCTATCGGGCTCAGCCTGCCCGGATTTTAATCCATTCATCCGTGTTTTACGCGACCTCGTGAACGGTATATACTGCTTCCACGCTGCCCTCGCCACTCCTCTGTTTATTAATAACAGAGTGCCTCGCAGTGCTTGTACTCCGCCCCAAACCGCAGCGATAAGAAAGAGCGGAATAATCGCGCCGGCAACCACATGGAGCGCATTTGCGACGTCGTCCAGCGTCGCCGCGTCCGCGCAGCGTTGAGCGGATAGGGTGCTTTGATTTCGGTGGAATTGTGTTTCGGGTGGTAACCGATCACAGTTGTGGTCTCCGGGATCTTCAGATCTTATACTTCTACCGAATCCGGGATTCTTCGGTGATCGCCGAAACTTCCCTATGGTGGTACACGATATGGGTCACGTGGTGACTGCAGGATGCGAACCTTTCCAAGGCCTTCGGTCTCCGGCTGAACGCCTGTAGGTTCCGGAGAATTTTTGACGGAGATGTAGATGTAGTCGCGCCGCAGTGACATTTGCGTCCTCGTCTTTCTCCTTGCACTGTTTCTCTTCGGTGGCCCGAGTCCTCTCGAAAGTTCGCTGGTTCGAATCGCGTCCAGCAAGACGCATCCTGCGCATGCGCACCCTGTGATCGCTCAACGCCAGTGCGACGAGCTCAAAGGCGTGCGCGCGCGCGCGTGGCCTTGCGGCTCGCCCGGCCGCTCGTCAGTTTTGTGTTTTGCTATTGGGAGAGACGCTCCGCTTGGCTGGGCGTGTATGCGCGCTGCTCGGATACCGTGTCGGTCGGGCTTTGGCGGTCCGCGGCCACCTCAAGGTCTTCGGTTCGATTACGAACACCCGAGTCGCGGGAGCGGGTACCGCATGAGTTGTTCCTCCTCCTCTTCTTGATGGCGACTCGACGGTATGCGCACGAGACAATCCGCGCCCCGTTTGATGGCGTAGATAACGCCCCCCCGATCTATACTATACAGACGTATTCTGTATGCCTGACTTTTAAGAGGCCCGCAGATCTGAGCGGCCGTCTTAAGTTGGGGCGAGGGCCGTGCGCAGCCTTTGTTTCTATCGAGACCATAGTGTGTTGTTCCATGGCCACCGCCTCTGCATGTATACCGTGTGGTCCGGTGTAGAGTCACGGTGTTTTGTTATTGAAAGAGCAATATATGCATGAAGATTACATCGCGTCTTGTGCCACTGCCGTCGTCTTACTGAGTTCAGCGTTGTGCTTGATTTCGCGATAGGATGTTGCCAAGGAGAAAGGAACGTTTGTTCGCTTGTAACTTCGTGTACCAAGTGATTTGCGCGCTTTCGTTGTAGCATCTAAATGTATATGTTACTGTAGGCAATATGACAGTGGAAGTCGCGCCTATGTCCTCCGACAAATGCAGGAAGTTCTTCGTTCATACGAACTGTTTTTGTCATTGGTCGTCGCCATCGCTCTCGTCTCGTTCGTTCTCGTGCGATTGGCTGCCGCCAGTTTCAGGAATAGTTTTGTCATTAACGAACACATCTTAGAATCATCGTTCTATATCAACGCGTGAGCAGGCTTTCCCACACATCTCACTTGCCCTAACCATGCAAGATGGTCGCGTTCCGGCCTAATAGCACGGTGAAATCTGAGACGCACGTTTTGAAGGCTTGGGCGGTGCGGGGAATTGGCGAGGGCAAGAATGATATCAGCAGTCCGCATTGTGACGCCTTAGTTGCGATTCTAGCCTGGTGTCCACCGTCTTTCGCTAGGTCCAGCGAGATTTGTGGAGAAGCGCCCTTGCAGGTTTTGGAAGTCGTCTAAACGGGTTGTTTTTTTAATCGACTTTAATCACCGCAGCTCGCGACTCCTCACTCACGAAATGTATGCGCCGCAGAGAACAGAAGAATGCAGCCTTCAATTTATTTGCGCTCGGAGGCGATCGATTCTCGTTTTGCCCCGCAATATCGGACAGCGCGGGTAATTATGCGCCGTGCCCCCTTTGCTTTGAATTCCCAACGAGGCATGACGCCACACAACCTCCGCCTCGTGGCTTATAACCCTCGACGGCAGCCCGCGCATGCAAATGCCCTCGATCCGTCGCCTCTCATGTCGAGGCGTCCTGATGGAGTCTTTCTTTATTTTTTTCTCGCGTTTGCCTCACCGGTCGACGTTGCGTCGTCGCCGCTCGCTCCTTGTCGCCGGAACGCTCAAGGTCGCGAGCCTGAGCAGGCGGGAATTGTGCTCATTGGGCCTTCTTCTTCTCATGCCGTCCCGCCCTGTTGACCTTTCTCTACTTTCCGCGTATTCGTCTTACGCGAGCTAATAGCGAAAGCTACTCGTCCGCCACTGTCGCCGCCGCCGCCGCCACGCATGGTTCGATGATCACGCCTGCCTGTCTTCGCGCGGCGCACCTTCTTCGAAGTTGGCAGGAAGGAAGGCGGGTGGGAGCATCAATATTTTGTTTTCCGCCATTCGAGTTTTCCTTCTGCGGCGGGTTTGTCTCTCGGAAAAAGAAAGATGTCTATACACGCGTGCATTCTTCTTGTGCCTTCGCGGTGCGCCACTTTGGCAATTATGCGCGTGGTTCCTCGTTGAAGCGTACGCGATCGTGCGGAGCGTCATCTTGAAAGGAGACATCAAGAGAAGGGGAAACAAAAAATAGGAGGGGAGGTAGGGGGGGGGGGGGAGAGAAAATGGGAGGTGTTGTTGAGCAAGCAGGAGAATCGAAACTTAAGTGGTGCGGAGGGCTCTATAGGGAAGGAGCGGAAGTTTCGTCGTGACGAAGGGTAAAACCGGCAGCCCAGCAATCGGGCCGTTAAGACGACGACACTTGTGAGTGCCGCGTGGTACGTGCAGACAGACAGGCAGGCGCGCATTTCGAGTGACCAGCTGCGCGTCATTTGCGTCCGTGTTTGCGTTTGTCCGCTCCTTTCTTTGTGTTTCTCTCTTTCTCTCTCCTTCTTGGAACTGCCGGACGGATTAAGTTTTGGAGGCCGCGCGCACACACACACACACAGCTCGCGGACAAGGCGCGAGTTTGCCCTGTCAATTGACCCCGGCCCGCGCGCTGTATAACAGGCGCTGAGAGCGGGCACTCTTGTACCAAAAAGGAGCGGCCATGCTCCGCTGCGTCGTTGGCGTGGCGAGGTGATGACGCAAAGCGTTCAGCGGCGTATTTGCTCTCGCCGGCGAGAATTCGACATTGCGTCCCACGCCCTTCTTCCTCCAACGTGTCCGCACCTTCTTCGCACTCGAGTGCAGTAGCTTGAGAGACCGCAGACACCGCAGTGGTGTAAGGCAAGAGAGGAAACATAAGACAGTGCTTGCTTCCGTTGGTTCGTATTCTGCTACCTCCGGTGGCGTTGCATGAAGAAAACAGAACGGCGTTGAAGAACAAAGTCGGCAGCCTACCGAATCACGCTAACAGAAGCAGCAGCAGTGGCGGCGGTGACCTCACAGGGACGACAGTTCTCTGCTTACACCGAGACGTCATGGGAAGCTACCGGAAGACATGGCCACGGAGGGAGGTGGGGGGCATAGTCGGTCTATACACACGGCCCCCGGGAGTGTTTGCCCAAGTCAAGTTCGGCAACGCGCGAAAGACAAGGAGCCACGTTTGCCGTCTCGCCACCGACGGTTGACTGCAGCTCTATATGGCTGCTCGCGGGGTATAGGCTATAGAGTATAACGCCGTGGGGTACAACAGCGTGTCGCGGCGCTGCTGCTTCCACTTGGCTCGCTCGCCCGCCGCGCGAAAGAGCGTGCGAACGTTCGCGCTCTCGGGGGCGATGCGTTTCGACGGGGGGCCTTCCTATATATGTTGCCGGCGCTGTCGACAGGAGGTCTCCTGCTCCTCCTCCTCCCGAGGCCACGACGACAAGCGCCGCGCACGCTACAGCACAAAGACCGAGAGGCTCCCTGGGAGGGCGCGGAAGAGCTCCGCTGGGGTAACCCTCTATAGCGTGCTTGTGGGGATGTGTACTAAACAGCGACGAGCGCGCTCATCGTGCCGGAGGGAAGTATTTGTGTGAGCCGACGTCTTTTTGATGATGTTTTCGTCTCGACATTTCTCCATTCGTTCCTTTCTTTCATGGTTTCTTTATTGTGATCGAGGGCCTCCTTGGGACGCCGCTGCGCGCCTGTACTGTCTGCTTGTCTACAAATGGAATTGATGCGGAATAAACAGGTGCTAAGCTTCTCTAATGGAAGCCTCTTTCTTGTCATTTATCGGAGATGTACCGGCGTGGCTGAATGAATAGTGGCTTGAGCAGTACGCGATAACGTTCGTGAGTCGCGCGCGCGCGCGCGCTTGTGTGTGTGTGTGTGTGTGTGTGTGTGTGTGTGTGTGTGTGTGTGTGTGTGTGTGTGTGTGTGTGTGTGTGTGTGTGTGTGTGTGTGTGTGTGTGTGTGTGTGTGTGTGTGTGTGTGTGTGTGTGTGTGTGTGTGTGTGTGTGTGTGTGTGTGTGTGTGTGTGTGTGTGGTGTGTGTGTGCGTGCGTGTGTGCGTGTGCTTGAGTGTTCAGACGTGTAGAGACGCAAGCATTCTGCTTTGACGTTGTACGCATAGCTCGCACATTCCGATTCGTCCCAGGAAGGAACCGTCTCTCCCCAAAGCTGACCACCCGACTGCACGCCTCCATGCACCGCTCTCTCAGCTGCTGCGCTGGACCACCCGAGACGGCAATAAGCATTGAGGAATTTGCATTCGTCACGTCCTTCAGTGAGAACAAACAAACAACCAACCAACACGCAAACAAGGCAACTGCGGTACCGCCACAGGATTTATCTTTTTTAGGCACCGTTGCAAAGCGCTCCGGTGCTAAAAGCTTGCGCAAGAGAGAGGTATAAGCCCAAGTGCACACGCCCTCACGAATGGAGGACCACTGGACAATCCTTTGGCTCGAGCGCGCGCGCCACAGACGAACCATGGAGGATGGCCGTCAGCCCATATGCCATGCACCGCGTATTATAACCGTCGAGCCGCGGGAGCCTAAAGGCGTCGCGCGCTTCGAGCGCACCTTCATGACCACAAGCGCAATATGCATACGGCCACGGCCTTTCTAGCACGACGTTTGTGCGCATGGCGGCAGCGCGATGCGACACGCCTGTCTACGAACGGGATCGAACGCGCGTTATACCTCCCCGGTAACGGTGCGAGAGCGCGCTCCTGCGAAGCCACAGACGCGTGCGAAGGCGCGAGGTTGTGAGGCTGGCCGGGGCAAAAAAGATGGATGTGCGGGTGACTTCCCGGCGTGTCACGGGTCACGCCAGAGGTCGGCGGCGGTCCGCAGCCTCTAGCATCTCTCGCGCCTTCTAGTATACGTTCGCGCAGCAAAACAAGGGCGTCAGTCCCGTATACGAAGAATCCGCGGGGTACACAAACGTGTGGCGCGCGCGCCGAGGTGCGTTGGCCGGCCGGCCGCACGCGCGAAATCAAAGAAAACAACGGGTTCTGCAAGAAGGGAAGCCCGCAGCACGCGTCTATCCCCCCCACTCTCTAGTTCTAGCGCGCATTGTGTGTGCATGCGTGTGTATATGCGCGTGCGTTCTGCGGTATATGCGAACGGCTCGATGGTTCGTCTCGGGGTGAGCGCGAGGTTGCGGTGACCTTTCGCGCCTTCGGGTCCTGATGTGCGGCGCTCGCCGGCGATATTTGGGTCGCGCACCGCGGCCCAAGACTTACGGCCCGTTCGAATCGCGATGTCGGCAGTGGCGGCGGCGGCGGGCTGCCGCGTGAGAAATGGAAGGCCGCACGCTCTATCTATCTACATATACCGTGACCTCTCCGGGCGTTCTATACGTGTGGTCCTCGGAGCTCTCGCGTGGCGTACTGTAATCCAAAGGCTGTGTCCATATGTAGTATATATGTACAAGCTGCCAAACACATGTGGGGGCGTGTGTGTGTACCCGTTGTTGTTTCACCTTTTGTGTGTCTCGCCGATTGCGTGTTGCCTATTCGTCGTCTCTTTCTCTAGGAGCGCTAGAGATTCACTGGAGTCTCGCGAATATATATAAACTTGGCGCTGCGTTGAGATTTGTAATCCTTTCTTCTCGGTCTAATATTTATGGCAGGCCAGAGGTTTGCCGTTTAACTGTCCGCCGTGTGTTCTGGCGGGGGGACATGAATGCATTCGGCGCAGTGGTAGTGTTTCCAATCGCGGTCGATGTATAACTGTTGTGCGAAGTCGAGGTCGCCTTAGTTATGGTATATACGAAAGCTTGGCTAGTTATACACGTACGGTCCAGTGGAACCTCTCCTGCATCTCGAGCCGAGGCAGCTAGCGCATTTGTGTTGTGCGTTTCGCGCGAAGCACCCACACGAGAAGCAGTGGTTGCAATCTCTGAGAGCTCTATTGCAAAAATAGCATTCCCAAGAAATACCTTGGAAGTGTGTTCACCCATCGCTCCTCGCAAGGAATTTTGACTATAGGTCGGTTAATGTTCTTCACTGCTTCACTTTGCCTCTGGCTTTCATGATTGTTGAAGATTCGGTTCATCAGAGAATAAGTCTAGAGCGGAGAAGAAAAATACGGCGGCGTTGACGAAGGCATGCAGGGACTAGCAATACGGCTATTAGCTTTCCAACAGAGGGTGTTTCCTCGAGCTCTGTAGCATTTGCTGGAACGTGCAGCTACACCCACGAGCTTCCAGGCTGAGCTTTGGAACTGGCATCGAGAAGGATTTCCGTTCGTATAAGAACTGATTGACGTTGTCCTACTCCTGCGTCATATCACGTATAGCCCATGTACTATCAACAGTGATTCCCAGGCACCTTTAGGAAACGAAAATTCTTTCGTTTCCTATAGCGCTGCCGTTGCTCTCAGGATTACCTCTCCGTTATCGGATTCTCGGCGAATCAGAAAACGCGCAGTCATCCGGCTGTCAACTTGTTCTTTACTTGTCGTTCGGTCGGTCGGCCAATTAACGGATGGCTTCTAAACAAACGAAGCTAGCCGAGGGACGTACGTGTCTCGCCGCGAGAAACGTCATCAGCGCGGAGGCGGGGAGCGTTGAAGCGAGCAGCAGCAACCTCTCTCGTACACGTATATGCGAAAGGGCACGGCGGTGTACCCGGGCGAGTGCATGTATAGAGAAGGCGACCCTTTCGGGCGACCTCCGCGGCCCGAAAGGTCCGCTCGCCGGACAGCCCCATACATCAGAGCCGCCGTCGGAAGCGGCTGCCGCACCTGGCCTGCTGCGCTGCCGACGCGCTGGCCAGCCAGTCCCACGCATCGCCCCTTTTTCAATGGCCTCTCTCTCTCTCTGTCGGTGCTCTCATCCCCGTTCCCAACCTCCGCCCTATCGCCTCTCTTTCCATCTCCGTTGCTCTTTTGACTTGGCGCAACCAACCACCGCCCGCTCCTCTCTTCTTTTAATTCTCCTCCTACGTCCAGCGTGGAAAACAAACGCCAACGAAGGTTCTGCACTATTTTGTTTTCGTGTGTGTGCTTTTTCGTTTGTGCACAATGTGCCATCGGTCGTCGCCACCGCGTGAGACGCCCAGTGCGCATTGCTGCAACGCTCTTGCACTACACACAGTCATTGCACGCCTTTACGTTATGAATGGAGCCAGTCGTATAGAAAAAAAAAAAAAAAACATGCGGGTCCTGCTTTGCACTTATTTATCGCGCTGAATGAGACTGCGTGGGCGTAACGTGTTTCCTACGTCCGCGCACCGCCGCAGCCGTGGCGCGGGCGACCGAGCAATGCGGTATTGTTAGCTGCGCTGACCTATTAAAGTTAGTTCAAGTAGATGCATGCAGTTGGCGTTGCGCGAATAAAATTGAAAGATGCAGTATCCCGTCGCTTCGAGAGGCATTAATTCGGAGTAAAATCGGGAAAACATTCGGAAGTTGATAACACCGTTACGCGAAAGTGAAAGCATCGTCAAATGTGATCAGGTAGCGATCGTGTATATATTGGATACAGTGAACGAAAAACAAGATAGTGTAACCTGTGACCCGTTATAACGAATATGTTCGTTTGTGCGTGCGCTACTTAGATTGCAGAGGTAACATATGTCTTGTGTGCCGAGCGGCGTAATTTGGTTGAATCGCCTTACGGCAGAAAGCGATGAGAGTGGTGTATCGCTTTCATATCAACCAAATTTCGCTCACGCCGTTATATAAACTCCGTTTCTTGTATCCGAAGAACTCGCGTGAAACCCACGAGAATGAACAACGGCGTGTTTTATTACCTGTCTGCAAAAAAGGGCGTTGTCTTGTGCACGTGCTAACAATCGTTCCCGCGATTTACGCGCATCTGCTGTCGCGTACGACCGACAGAGAGCCCTGACTTATAGTAGGACAAAGAGCCCTGCCGAACGAACGATCGATGAGCTCTGTTAACCGCACTGCGTCGCATTACAAGTCCGAATTAAAAAAAAAAGCGGTCAGCGTATGCGGGGCAAAATGGAAAGCAAAAATCCAGTATGCAAAAAAGCCACTCGGACGGAGCCCTGCATGCATCTGGTCCGAGCGCAGTTTGTAATCTCTGCATTCGAACGGCGGCGTCGCGTAGAACAAAGCGTCCGCTCTGGATTGGGCAGCCATCTCGGGTGAGAGTTGGAAAGCTTGCGCCACTGTATAGTGGAGAGAAGGGACAAAGAAGACGGGAGAGAGAATGGGTGTGTGTGGGCGCTGTAGTCTATAGCTTTCTCCGCCGGCTGCATTCGGGATCATCGCTACACCCTAAAGACACAGTTCGATTCCGACTCGGCGAACGATGCACTGGGAGTCATCTCTTTCACTCTCTCTCACTCACATCATCTATCTCTGTTTTGTTTCCGGCAGCGATTCCGCGCGCTCAGCGTTCCCCCGCCGTGTAAAGAGAAAGAGGAACGTGGGAACGGCGGAGCCGGCCATTCTTCTTCGTGGTTTGACTAAAGGGGCTCGGCTTGTTCGTGTGCTGGGCTTCTGGTTTGTGGTTCGAGGAGTCTCGATGGCTTCGCTTTCACGGTGTGTGCGTGTGTCTTGCGGATTAAAGGGTGCACCTTATAAGCCTCGAAGGTTGTTGAATTTCTAAGAGTCTCGGTTTGTAATCGCTTCCTGGCCTCTCCCTTTGGTCACGTATAGCGAGAATTGCAAAAGAGATTAAGTGACAGACTGTCAACTGCGATGGCCCCGGCGCATATCCACCATCGAGCAGAAGAAGGGCGAGAGAGAGAGAGAGAGACAGAGAGACGTGTCAATTGTGAAGCTGAGTGATTCTTTCACTTGACCGAGATTTCTCTGCGACGAGAAGAAAATGGAAGTGAGTGGGGCTTTGCGTATTCGAGTGCGTGCGAACATACTTTTGGTTTGACAGGCGGGCTTTGTTGGTCGTTCTTCGACGCGCAATTATTTGCGGCCAGGATCCTTGAGGGCTGGACTTATCGAATCACAAGGCTGCGCTTTTAATTATTCGTTCTCAATCTCTTTCAATCTGTATGTAGATTTGTTGGATCTTTCCGACGGTCATCTTGGTGTGCAATGCTATGCTGTAACGTACCAAGGTGGTTGACTGGGCTACATAGCTGGCACTTCATACTGAACATTAACAGCGCCTAGAAGGGGGTTTCGGTACCGTGTTGCCTTTGCGCTGTTCACATTCAGCTGGAACATTCGCCATTATAGTTACCGTCACGTGACGAGCATCATGTGTTTCCTCTTCGAATGTATATTTTTCTATCTATAAAGCCCATCCATAGGCCACCTTGAAGCTGTCGCGTTTTATAACTGCGCAGGGTGGTTCAATTGAAGAAGTCGCTTTTCAACGTCACAGCATGTCACCGCGTTCTTGAGGATTACCTCTTAAATTTATGTAGAGAGCGCGTGATGTACGTCGGCATCAGTTCCACATCAACGAAACAGGTCGGAAGAGTGAACTGCCCGCATACACCTCGGTCGGTGTACGCGTCTAGCTAACGTGGGTGGTCTTGAATTCGCGTTCGAACGCCCGCTCCGATTCATTCTTCGCGATAACGCCAAAGGAAGTTCTCGAATCGCACTCGACTGATTAACGAGGTATACGCAGCGCTTATCTAAAACTGCGCCCTAGATGACTTACGGATTGAATCGGCATAGGGCGTATTCCTCTCCTGCACTGCACACTCAGCCAGCTACTGTAAGTCGGCTCACCGCGCGCAATGCGACAGCGAATCGCGCGTGCGAAGGTGCGTCGGTGATTTGTGCGCACGTTGTTCACGTCGGATTAGTTCGGTGTCGGATTAGCGCGCTGGAATCCGATCTACATTCTTTTTTTTTAATTTTTTTTCTCACTTCTTGACTACCTCATAGCTCATCGCCCACGTTGCTAAACGTTTCCCGTACGCTCTACTAACGCGGCTTAAACGTCGCACGTACAATTTATGTAAGACAACCGGATAAAATCATTTGCGTGCATCGCGGGTACTATATAAACAACAATGAAACACGTAAGTTTCTGCGGGCTGTGTGTCAGCGCAATTAATTGCGTGCTCTACCAAGGGAAGCACACTAAAAGAGCCGAGACAAAACAAAGCTGTGTCGTACACACAGCAAGAAGTACGGCGGGACCAACCGGTCGCATAAACGAGACAACGCGCGCAATGGGCCGCGCACGTTCGCTTCGTTATCTTGGTAGCTTTTCACCTGCGCCGAGCTATATAATATAGTCGCCCTGTATATACAGTTGCGCACACAAAGCACTTTCGGCGTCGTCGGCATCGTCGCCGTGAAAGTGTCCATGCAGGAAAACATCCCCGCCCCTCGTTTCTTATTAGAACGAACCGCGCAACGCTCGACGCCGAAGCGAGTAAGCAAACGTGTGGGCGATCTGTCGCAGGAACATAAGAAAAGAAACAGAAAAGAATAATGCAAAAAAAAAAAGAGAAAAGAAATGCGAAGCGTACAGCCATAACTTTCGTATCGGCGACTCGAATGCGCACCGGTTGTTGCCGGTGTCCCCTGCAACGCAGCGACGTGGCGATAAGGCGTTCGCGCTGCTTGTATACAAGATGAGGGCTATACCGGCAGAATGCCTGGAGAAAATATATATAAAGGGAGGGGGGGCTATGGCTATCTCAGTTGTGCCGTCGACGCTGTTGTATGTAGTACCTGCGCCGGCTTCAAGTGGACGAGGTGGATCTTTCTTCCCCGCACGTTTATTATATACGACGACTTCTCACGAGAGGACGCGATGGGCTGGTATGCGAGGCCGCCCTGCAGTGTGCACATGCGCGCAGCCGCGACGCGGAGGATTGCTCGGCTCGGCTGCGCCTTCACTGCATGCGAAGGTTGCTTGTGTGTGTGTTTGTCGCTCGTGCGTGCGTGCTCACTTTCCTCGAATTGCAGGCACCAGGTGCGTGATTAGCATTGCGATCCGTTACACGCGAGGTTTGGGAAATAATAAAGTACGCGAGCAGATCGTACGTTATAAAGGCGTGCTCGGGCCTGACGGCAGATGTTTGGAGGCGGTGAATAGAGGGGGGCGTTTACGCGTTGAAAAAACGATCGCGAGCGGTATGCTCTTACGTTGCAGAGAGAATTAGTTAATTTTTGTTAAAACATTTTTTTTTTCGTGTTCTGCGTAGCGATGTACGCTGGGACATTCTCTCCACCTACCCCCTGTCTCTTCCTGCTTTTATTTTCTTTCAAGCTTCACTGTGATACACGCTCTCTTCGGCATTCGTTAACGTATTCATTCCTACCTGATATAAGATGCGGATATTTAAATTCGTTTACTTGAAGTACGTTCCCACTCTACATTTACTGACGGCTTCAATGCGCTCTCGCATTTTTTTGACTGTGTATAGTTGACTGCGCTTGAAGACACATTCGTTAGGCTTCTTTCGAAACTGAATGCTTTTTTTTTTAATATGCTCACCGAACCATTTCGAGCCAGCGTGATTGTACTCGACAACCACAGCGATTCGTCAAATCTCGGTCTCAGCGATCGGTACGCGAGTGCGCGCATTATCGCAATCATAAAACACCGAGAGAGATGCAACGATTTGAGAAAGCCTTCGTCGAGCTGACTGCGCAACAGTTTTGAGTCGGAGGCAATAGAGATAAAAGAAAAAACCTGAAAGGAGACATATCCGTGCGAAGCTGTTGCGAAACAGTGTCTCGGGGAGAAATAGATCGAAAAAAAAAAAAAAAAAGAAAACTCCGGAGTGGGACGGCACCGGCCATATAATCCCTCTCGGCTCTCGTCGAATATAATAAGCAAATTTCTTTTATACTTGTCATCCCTTCCCTCCCTCCCTCTCTCTCTCTCTCTCTCTCTCTCTCTCTTTTTTTTTTACCTTGCCGGTTGTCTCCGTGCTCGGGCCGCCCGCCCTTGTAGCCACCAGCAACAGCGAGCCAGCCAGCGACGTAAGCCTTTCTCTTTTTTTTTTTTCCTCTCCGGTGAAAGTGACCCCTACTCTACCACTACTGCCGCTGCTCTAGCCTTGGCTTGCTGCGCGAGGCGGCGACCCAGCCCAGGCTGTCCCCACCACCGAGAAGGAGCTCTCGCGCGAGCGCGCGCGCAATGCGCGCAGTGCGCGGAGCGATAGACCGTGGGAATGTGGGCACCGCAACAACACGTGCGCGAGAAGGGGCCTCTGCGTTGTCTATATTGTCTATCGCACCACCGCGTCTCGATCTGAGCGCTAGCTTTTGCGATGTGTGCCCTTCTCCGCGGAGATTTCACCGTTCATTTTGTTCCCGTAGATTATTATTTCTTTTCATTCTTTTTTTGCGCCTACGCAACGGTCGTCGCCATAAGGACCTCGTCCTCTCGCTCACATACTCCTTGGCGGCGGCCGCCGATTCGGACAAAGTGAAGGCGCTTTTCACCTGTCTCTCTATGGTTTTGTTGTCTCGACGAGGGTTCTTTTTCCCTCGCTTCCCTGTATGCTTGAACTCGACGTTGCCCTCACTTCTCCGCGCGCTCCTTTGATATCGTAGTCCCCCCCTTTGGCTTCACCCTCGTTATCCACGGGTCGACAAGACAGACGTCTCTCCCCGCATCGTGTGAACGCACGTGCGATCCGGAGATATGCGCGCACTCATACTCGGCTTGGAGCGCAATCTCGTTGATGCTGGTGGCAGGTCGCCGTTTACTTCTTTCATTATTTCTTTCTTACTATATAGCTCCGTAGCCCTACAGTGCGTTACGCATAGAAAAAGACTTGAGGTAATAAGCCTGAGCACTGTTGTATGTGTGACTTGAGTAAGACCAGAGTCCTTCCATGTACTCTGGTAAGACATGAAAGGTGATGTGAATTCCCGGTTCTTGTTTGCCCCTGTCTCATTCAATTTCATCTGTAATCGAATTCGATGCGACTATCGGCTACAAACATTAATACAAGCGGTCACCTGAACATAACCCTTTGCGTGTGAACAGTGTCATCTTAAGGGATCTTGAGGCATACGATGATTACATTAAAACATCGAATTGGACCGATGCAACCATTATTGGCTTAACATTCATTATGTCACCTCATAAAAAAAATAATAAACTTAGTTATTGCGGTGTGTTGCATTATGAAGCATGTCTGGTCAACCATCCTATGCATGGATAGCGATTAGCGTAACGAACGGTGACGTGCAGATTGTGGTGGCAGGCATTTAAAACTAATATATAGGCGTAGGAAATAGTTTGCACGTTTAAGATAAGGGGTGTGTCAGATGTCCGCGATGTTCGCTGCTCCCGCAGCAGCAGATTGGAACGCTGCAGTATGTTAACGTCGCCGCTATGTATTATGTAATCGGAAGGCAGATCTGTGGGCAGAACATATACAGCCAACGGAGAAGTGTTTCGTTCACTTTACTTCGAAAGACTTTAGTGCGGCGTGTAAACATCCGTATATCTATATCAGTGCGCGGGTAATGTACGGGCACCTTTACAAGCGAGTCGGCTACGGGGAAGCGCACGAGCGCAGACTGAACTGACACCGCTAATCGGACGGTAATAACTCAGAAAAAAAATACCGAACAGGCAGGCCTTAAAGCCGCACGCGTGCAGCGCATGCCCGCAAGCGCCTGCAGATGCATCGAAACACGAACTTGCGCAGTGTGGCAGTGTACACTGCATGAACGCCAGATGGCTCGCTAAGCTTTCGCGATAACAACTTGTTTCGGGTCTCCGCGCGCTTTGGGGGGAGACGCTCATATTTGTTTGCGGCGGTGTGCGCGGTGCACAATTCATGTCGCCCGCCTACGGAGAGGTCGCGCGCGCGCAGTGCAGTGGAGTGGTACGTGCATTTCGAATCAGTTTTTGCCGTCGCTCGATCGGTAATTCGCAGTTTTACATGCGCCGTCATATCCTGCTTTGCAGGGGCGTACGCGGCCATGTGCTCTTCTTCTTTTGATAAGGCCGTGCGTTCCTCCGTTCTCCACGACTGGCTATGTTATATATATATATATATATATATATATATATATATATATATATATATATATATATATGCGCGCGAGACGGAGCAAGAAATCAGTGGAGGTCGCAAGGAGGGCTCAGATTGGCTCCTGTCGGCTTAGGGCTTTCGACCTGCGCACACGTGCGCTCGCGGCTGTACGAACGAGTTGAAACAAAGAAAGAAAGAAAGAAAGAAAGAAAGAAAGAAAGAAAGCAAGCGCGGGTGAAGTGGAAGGGACGTTGCGATAGGCATGCCTGAAGCTTGTTTTATTTCGTGGCCCTCGGGCTGCTCAGCCTCCCAAGCCGTGGCCATCCAAAAATCGACCTTCGTTGACCTTAGCCGACCGACTGGACTGACGACTGCTGGACGCGGAAAACAGCAGCAGCAGTAGCCAGGCCAGCTTGCAAAGTCGAAGCACTCGCTCGGTATTGGGTTCTCTTAGGGGCAATAAACTATAAGAGGAAGAACACAGTTGGAACCCGAGAGCGAGTTATTAAGTGCTTAACGAAAGAGCGGATGAAATGTTTGTGCGCGATTTCAGGGACATGCCTCGTTGTAGGTAGACGCGTCAAGCCCAATTCGCTTCCGAAGGACGGAGCCTTATACTGTAAGACCCAAAATCAATTTGCACCAATCGCGCTTACTACAGTATTTAGGACGGCTTTACATGCATGTTTCAAAAGTACTCGCACAAAGCTTATCTACGCCGAGACCAACATTCCCAAAATAACCGACGCTGTAACCTCAACAAATTTCTCTGAAGCCTGGGGACATTCTCGTCTAACCTCTACAACGGTGAAAAGCGAGTCGGGGTTCAAATGAGTTGTTCCCCCTATTTATTCATGTCATGTCTTGTCGACTGCAGTAAGTACTGAACGAACTGAAGCACCACATCGCGACGTATACGGCACTGGCGGTTTGCGGAACCACACGGCACGAAACTAATGTCAGACGAGCGAACGTGCGTACGCAATCAGTGCTCTATCACGCAGTGATATTTCTTGCAGCGTGTACACAAGTTTACACCGCAGGAGGCAACAAAGAAGCGCGAGAAAATGTGGCTGCCCATGCACGCAGCTCGACAGTTTAACCGCGTTCTCGTTCTCAGCGCCCTCGCGTCGTTACTTTTCCGTTTCTTTTCTTCTTTCGCGATCGCATTCTCGAACGGGTTTGCGAACAGGACGTAACTTAATCTTAATCACGTATCCCAACGGCCCCTGTAGCGCGGCGGCGGTTCGCACGGCGGCTGCGCGACTTCACCAGGGCGTCACTCCGGTCTTGTCGGGAGGGCATGCTATATAGCAGCATGGAGCAGCAGCAGCCGCAGCAGCAGCAGCGCGGAACTACATGCGCAGTCTGCCCCGCGGGCGATTCTCTCGATCGGCGATTTCCGATTAGAATACAATGGACTCGGCGGCGGGGCGAGCGAGAGTGCCGCCCGTGGTTCCACCGCCTGTCTGTCTGCATGCGGCTTCCCGAGGAGGAGAAGGAGCGTTTCGTCGTCTCTCGAGCAAGGGGCTCGATGCCGTTGCATTGGCATCGGCGCGCGTTTTTTGCCCGCGCGAGCCTTGACACCGTCCCGCGCTCTCACACAGCTGGGTGGAGCGACGGCGCTTTTGCGGCCAGCCAAGAGATGCAGTGAGGGAATAGGAGGGGGGCAGGATTGGTTGGGTGCTATAGGGGCTTTATCCACAGGCCGCTATTACGGCATGCAGCGCCGCCGTCACGCGGCGGCCACATGGAGCGTATTTGGCGCGTATATCCGGCGCCGCCGCGTCGGCGCAATCCGTTTTTTCTCGCCGCGCGATAGATAATCATGTATAAGCTGTGCGCGGTTCATGTAGGATAAAGAAGGTAATTTGAGACGTCTGGCAGCTATTAGCGCCTTCGTCCTGCAGTGATTGAACTAAGCGGATCCAGCTGGTTCTTACAGTTATGAAATACGCCAGAATGCGAACGACGACTATCAGTCGTATACTTTCAGGTATGCGGACCACATCTCGGCAGCGCTTGTAGCTCACATTCCCTAACGTTGCTTCCGACCATGCACATATAGTTCTTGCGTTGCGAGTCATACGCGTATAGGGCACAACATATGTTTCCTTTCTTGCTGTCGATTTAGCTTGGCCCCTTAATGAGTGTCCTTCTTTCATTTCTTTCTTTCTTTCTTTCTTTCTTTCTTTCTTTCTTTCTTTCTTTCTTTCTTTCTTTCTTTCTTTCTTTCTTTCTTTCTTTCTTTCTTTCTTTCTTTCTTTCTTTCTTCCTTTCTTTCTTTCTTTCTTTCTTTCTTTCTTCCAAATCTGTACCTTCCGATTCATTTGCTTTGCTGCTCTGTTAAGCTCGCTCTGAGCCACCGCCCGTTCTCTCTCCACGTACACAGACCATTCCTTGCCTCCTGCAGGTTTCACTGAAAGGTTATGCCTTCCCTGCCTACCTGCCGCATTTTATTTTTGGCGTTATTGTGCTTGACAACACCAGCGACAAAATCGATTACGCCTCGCGCTCTTAGCGCTAACGGGTCTCCCCTGCTCTCCCAGAGATTATAGAAAGCTATCAGCGAGGCGACACCTCATTTTGGATCCCATTTCCTAAAGGCGTTTAACTCGGGCGGGCGTTTGCGTTACTATTCTGCCCTCTCGATTTTCTGCAAGCGTGCTGGAATGTTCCGCATATATATAAGGCGAGTTTTGCTCATCGGCAATCAATGCGTCTTCGTTATTAGCAAATTGCCGCCAGGTTCGAGCTTCCCACGAGGTTTTCATTGTTAGCAGATAATGAGTGAGATAAAATTGGGCTTACAAGGAACGAGAGAGAGAGAGAAAATATATGAAAGCAGACAGGTTAACGTCGCGCCTTCTACGCTACAGTGAGAGATGGAAGACGGAACAAGGATTCTGTCACACTTTTCCAAATTGTTTCGAGTGCCTGCGTAAAACGCTCAGATAGGAGGCCTCGCGCTGGGCATCAAGCTTAGATTTTAGGGAGTTAAGCTCTTAGAGGACTGAGCGACATGTGTGCCACATTTTTTTTTTTTTTTCGCTTCTGGCCGCTATGTATACTGTTGTCTGTAACTTCTTCGCCGCCTTCTCCGCGGCGCCGAACTCTGAACCACCGTTTGCCGCAGCTTATACATATACCCTTGATTTCCGTCCTTCCTCGCGGCTGCGTTCAGCAACGCCACTCCTTTCGCCACGCTTCACGGTTCGTCAAGCGACCGCCGGCGGTCTCTCTCTCTCGGCTCCGCGGCGCGGCTTGTTTTCACATGCGTGGAAGAAGACGGACGCCATTATACGAGTATATTTGAACGGCCGCGGCGCGCAATCGCGACTACAGGGTGCATGCCAGCGCACTCGTTGTGAGGCACAGCGCGTGTGTTGTGCTTCGTTCTTGTGTGTTGTGTTTTTTTTTTTTGCATGCTATGTATACGCGGCGGGACGGCGCTCTCCGACCTTCCGTCCTCTAGGACGGCCACTGGTGCCTTGCGTGCATTCCAAGCACGTATCGCTTCGACATGCACGTGCGCGCTTTGCTCTGCGGACACACACGGCGCGCACAAGTGCGCATGCGCGCACACACGAATGTACGTACGCGCTTACCCGGGACTCAATGCACCTCGGAGGCGGCTGTTCGCGAACGCGGAGCGTGTGCGCTCCCGGCGTTGGGCACCGTTTAGTCATGGGAAAATGAAGATGACGGAGGCAGGGACCTGCTGGCATGTCTTAGGAAGGGCGATGTATACCTCGAAGCATTCACTCGGCATGAGCTGATAATGAAGTGACGGCCAGGAAGAATCGTATACGAAACGACGCTTGACTTTTGTGTTTGCGCTGTCAAGCGTGAGGAGATTCACTAAACTTCCAGCCGGACATGACAAGCAGGAATGTATACTTAAAACTTGACGCGCTATGATTTGCGACCGTGCCACCCTGCACAAGTTACAGCCGCGGAGTGCTTAACGTTAACGACACATAACGCGATGTTGTAGCAGGAAAGTGTGCCACCGTTAGGCGTGGCTTGTATAGTTGCGTGCATTAGGCAGTCTCGCCTCACACGTGCCGCTTGCAACAGCTGAATACCTCGGTTTTTCCGAGAGGTGCCGCGCGTTACCGCCTAAATTAGAGACTACAAAAGTAGTTGCTTTTCTACAACGCATAGACGGAGTCGGTTTCAGAAGGCCAAAACAAAAAAGTCCGTGCTGTAAGAGCGGGTGTTGCAAAGCGAGCGAATCAGCTGAAGAAGAAAAAGAGAGAAAGGAAGTGGCATGACTGTTGTTGAGTCCTTAACCCGCAATTGATGATTAGGTTCCCTTGATCTTGAAATTGATTGAAATTGATCTTGCCTAAAACTCGTCCCTCTGGCTTTAGACGACTTCGTGTTTTGCAAACTGATAATTTTCAGCAAAAGAAGATTGCGTCATAAATGTAACAGAATGCAACTATTGCTCACGTTTGCGGAAACTTGTTGCCTTCATGCATTTAGAAGCCTATCAATGGCAGGTAATTTAGAAATGTGAAGCGTAAGAATAACGCCGCAAGGACGTACGTCTGAAGCTACAAGCCAGAGTTCCCTCTAGTAATTTTAGTAAGAAACTCAATGGCAATTGCGTCCGCGTGCAGTACTGCCCGGTGCGTGCGAGACCATGGGCCGCAGCCACGTCACCGGCGGCAGCGGCGGACGGCAAGGCCGCAATTGCGCGCAACTACAGCCTTCACGCCGTTGCTTCCGCTCCCTGTGTGTCCGATTCGACTCTGGCCTCGGGAAGTTTTTGGCCCCCCCATGGGAAACTCGGCACCGGGCGGGCGCCTCGTTCAAGGGCGCTGGCAATTACAGGCATCCGCGTTCGGCGCCGCTACCGCAGAGGCGTTGTAAACGCCTGCTGCTGCCTACCGCTGAAGATCACGCGCGCGACTTCGGTGGCGGCGGCCGCGTCCCAAACTGCGAGCTGAGGCCAACTCCCCGTCATCGCCGCATATCCTTGACATCTCCTGCCGTGGTGCTTCGCTGAGTTTGTTAAACATTTCCTCCTGCGGGCGTGTGTGTGGCGCCCTGAAGGCGTTCCTTCTGGGAGCAAACGTCGCTTAAACTGTGGGCGATTCTGTAGAGGTCGGCACCCCCGCGTATCTGTGCGACGAGCAAATTGCGAAGCCACTTATAGCGTGATAATAACGACATCTTTGCCGCCCCGACAGCCTGAAGGCTGCGGAATCGTGAGGACGTTGCTGCGGAGTATAACCTTTAGCTCGAAAGCGTCGCCGTGTGGTCTTCTGCGTTTGCTTTCGTGTCCTTTAATATATCTCTGCCATGGTATATGCCCTGCCGTGATTTATTACATATAGCCCGGCATCCTCACTTTGATCATGCGTTATCGGTAGGTGTGAGGGCGTACAGGAACAAGATAAAAGGGGAAATCAGATTGTAAAATAGCCATGCATGCACGTTTAGACGCCTTCTAGTGTAGGAAAAGCATCAAGTGGATCCTTGCATCGATCACTGCGGATAGCATATACCACTTAAGTGGCTAGCTACTACGTGACAACCTTCTTATTTGTTCAAAATAAACATATACCGCTATGAACGCGAAGAAATGGAAGCAGCGGGCGGAGCGTGACGTCACGCTCGCCGTAAAATGAAGCTGAGGAACATTCAGTGTTATGCAGAGCGTTCAGGAGCTTATTGCATGCAGGGGCTCTTAAAAATAAGCTCGGTTAGTCGCCCCAGCCTTCCTCTCAATGGAAGAAACTACATATGTTGTACGTTTGGCCAAGATCAACAAGAACAGTAAGCTGTAGGTTGTTTGGTAACATTGCGCTGTCGAAAACAGCCCTCAAAAATGGGACGGTGCAACGGAGACAGAGAGAGAGATACCAACTTCATTTTAGAAACGGATCTTTGTCTGATCCGTCGATACACAGAGGTTCGTTGCCTTCCCGTTGAGCGCCGCGCAAGGCACCGAACCTCGTTCATCGCGTTTAGTTTTGCATGGGCCAAATGTACTATACGGAGCAAACGTACTGAAAATGATCTTGTATCGTAGTATATACTACTTAAAACTTTCTATTGGCTCTTTTGGCTATAGACGCAACGCACTGCCACGCCGACGTTCTCTAAGTTGGCGGCGCACCACATACCACACCACCCAACGCAACGAGCCACGTACGCGAGTCACGCTTGTCAATCAGGCTCGTCTATTTCGCGGACTGCGCGCATGACCGCAGTGGAACCGCCGTGCTCAGCTGCGGTTGCCGACGCCGTGGTGCCGCAACCGCCGCCGCCGCCGCATGAAATTTGCCGTGTCTCCGGTCTTCCTGTTTCCGCCTGCTGGCGTTGTCTCGCGCTCCCTCTCGTCACGGTCGCGTCTCTTTCTGTTCGCACTGTTGCTTTATATTTCGAGCTATTTTCCTGGGTATTCGCCGCCTGCGTGATGGACTTTCGCCGCCCGTATAGCGAGGATGTGTTTCTTTTTGTCACGTTTCTGGTTTGGTTCGGCCCTTCAAAGCGCAGCCGTTGAATGTCGCACTTGAGGGGTCACGCGAAATGTGTTTTCGAGCGTGGTTCCTTCGCTGCCCCCGTGAGGTCAAAGAAAAAAGGGCGCTCGTGTCTGGCTGTTTTGATGTATTCAAAAGCCGGTGCGCAGTAGTTGTCCTTGGTGCCGTGTTTTTTCCTCGTCTCGATTTATAGACCACCTAGTTTCCATTCTTTCTGTCTTTTTAAATACAGGTCTATGTTTAGGTGCACCAGGTTCAGTGTAAGAACACTCGCTCCGATTAACGCTAGCCTTTCCTTATAAACAACAACAACAAATAAGTCACTGACGAACTCACAAATACCAATACAAAACCTGTGTGTATTTTTGTTCGGAACGAAAGCCTATTGCGTCGCAGAGACTAAAGGGACATCTCTTCCTTTTGCTTCTTCTCTTCGCAGGTTTGGTTTTAGCCCAAGCAATGGAGGCGTGCCTCCGGGCCTGCTTCGAGGCTTCGAGCCTCCGTTCCCTTTCAAGGCGGCGGGAACGCCTCCGCTGCAGACGTCGGGTCGCCAAAGCGCGGGCCGAGACGGCGGCAGCGGCGGCGGGGTCAACAACAACAACAACGCCGCGTCGCACGCGGCCAACGTCGCCGGAGGAGGCAATGTTGATTCCGAGTCCGCGGGTCACGCGACGCCCAACCACGGCCTGCCGCCTCACCACGGAGGAGGCCCCGTCGCCTCCGCAGCGCAGCCGCGCGCCACGCCACCCCTGAAGCCGTCGTCGGCCACGTCCTCCCCGCCGTCGGCGCTGCTGGAGCCGCATCGGGGAAGCGCGCCCTTCAACCTCTCGGACTTCTCGTCGTCTCAGACCCTGCTGAACCTCGTGAGGACCGCGAGCGCACAGAGCGCCTCCCAACTCGAGACCTATCTCCGCGGCGCCGTCAAGAGACCGCATGACGGGGAGCCCGCGAGGGCCGACCCCCTGGACCTGTCGCTGGGCGGCACGGCGATCAAGAGACCCCGGTCCACGGACAGCCCGCGGTCCTCCTCGGGCTCCAAGGAACCCGCGGACGGCGCGCGGACGCCGCCCCGCAAGCAGGCGACGTCTCCGTGGCTCTTGCAGTTGGAGGGCGCCCGGGGAGCGTCCAAGTCGCCCAAGCTACGTTGTGGCTCCGTATGCTCGGACCAGGCGTCGTCGTTGCATTCGCCGTGCAGCGGCGCCGTGGGCACCACCACGAGCGAGGGCGGTCAGCAGCAGCAGCAGCAGCAGCTGGTCGCCAAGTGGACGGTCGACGATGTGGTCCAGTTCGTCGCCTCGGTCGAGTCCTGCCAGGAGTACGCCGAGGTGAGTACAAGAGCACTTTACAACAGTATAGACCTGGAGCATTGCGCATTCAATCGAGCTCTCTTATCAGCCGAGCAGAGTACACAAGTTTTAATGGCTTTTACGACAGTTACACGGGACCATCGTCGGGAATTGGACCTTCACCGTCGTTCGTACGCATGCAGGACCAGTTTGCACGAACAATTAAGCCGCGATAACGAATGGAATGACAGGTTATGTGCCGGACAGTGGCCGAAAGTTGTTATCTGCGAGATACCTGAAATCTAATGAAAATAAACTCTTCGAGCAAGATTGATCTAAATGATGCCGCGCTGTTCTTATCCTGTTTGGGGTATAGTAGAGCGCCGTGTGCCATACCAGTTTTGGGTGCCATGAACGACACGTTTCTTTTTTTTTTTCGTCAGCCTTGCTTCGGTGCACGCTTCAGGTTGCGAAAGCCGGTCAGAGGAAATAAACAGGACGCCGCATCTAGCCGCCTACAGTCACCCAAAAGAAATCAAACGGAACACGCTCTCGCTTTCACCTTCTGGCATCGGTACGCCGCCTCCGCCCAAGCGGGCGTGCATCACGCGCTGCGCAGCAGCCAGGCGAAGCCAGCCGCCGTCGGCTGGACGCGAAGATTGCGCACCGGGCGTAAGACACGTCTCCCACCCCGCGACTCGCTCTTTTGTCTCGCTACCGCGCTCAGCCGCGGCCGGCCGATCGCCCGCCGCCCTTCCACCTAAATCTCCATCTGGCGCGCTGAGACAATAAGGAGGCCGTGTCACGTCCCTGGGCGTTTCTCCCTGCGGCGGCCTCTGCCGCTGCTGGCGTAACTGCGCGAGTCCGCCGTATCGTGCGAAAAGCCTCCGGTTGCAGCAGTCGAGAAAAGCAAAACGCAATGGAGGAATCGAAGAAAGGACGCAACGAAGAAAAGAGAGAAAGCGAAAGGAGGGATGTGTGGCCCTGGGTCTCGGGGAGCGGTAGGCGGGAAGCTTCTTCGTGCGAGTGGACCATAAACGCTATACGAGAGGCACGGCCGTATCGTTCGCGTCGCCGGCTACCACCGCATCGGAGGCAGGTGATTACAAAGGCTGCAGCTTCTGCTGCTGCTGCTGCTGCTGCCGGGCCACAGCGAGCGAGGGAGGGGCAGGGGACCCGGACCTGGCTTCGCGCCGCCGGTCGCTGCCTGCTTGCTCGCTTGCCCGGTCATCCGTGCGGCCGCTGGCGCAGTGCCCGAAGTCCCTGCTCCGCTTCTTCCCCTTCTGCAGCGAGGCGTGCGCGTTTGTCTGGAACGGGCGGGTGCTCCCGCGAGGACCACAAGCGACGAACGAGCAGCCCGGGCCTTACGCGCTGCCGCCGCCGCCGCTGTTTCCAGTATAGCATATAGAGGTTCCGGTCTCGGCGACGTGTGAAGTGCTGCAGTGTATACGGTCGATCACTGTCATTAGCCGGTGACCTCCTCCGGCTTCTCGCCCCCGTCTCTCTCGCTCTCTCTCTTAGCGGTCCGGCGCCGCCGCCGCCGCCTCCGCGTCGCCTCGTTTTCGTACCGCCTTGTTTCCACCTCTTCGCCCCCGCCATCACGCCGTTCCTCTCTCGTTCACCTTCTCGCCAAGCTTCTTCTTCTGTCGGCCCTTGAGTATTTCTCGCCACAGTAGTGACGCTCCTCTATGCCTGTCCTTTTGTTTCCGCCATTGTTGTTGTCTCTTCACGCTGTTTTCTTGGCTGCCTGCGGGCCCCACACTTTCGCTTCGGCCTGCCTCCTTTTTTTTTTATTTATTGGCCCGAGAATGGTCGTTTCCTCACAGCCACGCACTGTTTCTCTTTTCGGCAGTGGTGCTTGCCTGCCTTCCTATCTGCTTGCCTGCCTCCTCCATCGAGGTGATGCATGAACGGCTCCCCCCTTTGTGAATAAAGAGCGTGCGCCCGTATACCTTGTGATACTCTTTTTCACGCTGCCTCCGGTTCTGGAGGCTTCTTCTCGCGATCTTACCGAGTGATAAGTTTCGCGCTGCCGGCCGCCGCCACCGACTCTTTCCGTTCGTGTGCTACAATTTTACGTTTCTTCTCGGCTGTTTTCATCCCTTGCTTCATCCTGCGCGGTGGCCCGGTAACGACCGTGTGCGCCTGTTCAGCATCTATTTACAGTTACTTTGGGAAAATTTCAAGACTTTTAGAGCGTTCAAGAAGTTTCGGATACTTCGGGGCTGTGCAAGGCCGCGATAAAGATGCGTGCCTAAAGCGTCTATAGCTTTTGCGGTCTGCGCGGCTGACCAGTAGTGTCTAAATCACCCCATGTGCCCCCCGTTCCGCCGGCGGCGGCAACTGCTTAAGTTGAACGCCTAAAAGAATTCATTCGTGCATATTAATATTGTAGAAGCGAGAGTTAACTTTAATAGGCAGAGAAATAACTCTACTCGGCTTAATTTTCGATTGCTCGCGCTATGACTGAAATTTGCGTGCAACTGTCTTTGGATCTGGACAACCTGCGTGCGCGCGACGGTTTCAGTTTGTGCAGATGTATTTGTTCGCGGTCTATCTCTTTGTGTACGTGCTTCGAGAAGCTGCTGCTTGCTGCCCCCCCCCCCCCCCCTTCCCCTTTACTTCTCTACATGCCCTCTCAGGGTTGCCCCCATTTGTGGCACCGAGTAGGGGGCAACGCGTGAGGCAGGGCGCAAGCAAACATACGTGTGTATGAGGAAGAGAGAGACCGGAGGCGGGGGAGAGTAAAGACGATGACGACGTATAGGGTATAGCGCAGAAGCAAGCAGAAGGAAGGCTACGCAGCAGCGGCGCGTAATTTAAGTTGGAGGCAGATCGTGACGCCGGGGCCAAGTCGGGCGGGCAAGCGGGCGGATGGACGGGCAGGCGGCGGTCGGTTCCCAAGGGTGGAGTGCGGCGGCTGCCGTGGCGGTGATAGTGGTAGAAAGGTGGAAGTGTGTGGGGGGATCGGTATACACTGCAACCGCAGCTCGGCGGCGTCCGTCTCGAGGTGCCCCCTCCTTCCACCTCGTCTTCCCCCCTCTCCGCCCCTTCTTGCGGCGCGCGCGGCGAGAGCGTCCTTCCCGCCGTATGCGCGCACGGCCCCGGCAGAGTCGTGACCGCTAACCGAGTTACACCTCGCTGAGAGCCCGCTTATCGACGCCGATCATCGCGGGGGAGCCTGCGGCGGCTGGTGCCCCCCTCCCGCCTCGGTTTCTCCGCGCGGTTGTCTGTTATATTCTTCCTTTGCGGTTACCGCAGCGAAAGAAACGTGCACGCGGTCTTCTCGCCCCCCGCTTTTTTAAATTCCCCCATCCCAGCATCGCTGCCTGCACTTCGCGTCCGCAGGGCAGCTAGACCCCTCGAGCGCGCGTGCGTTGTCTTTCTTCTCTCGGTCCTACCGTTGGGCAGTCCTTCGCGCTACTGGTTTTCTTTCTTTCGGAGCGGCGTGAATTTCGGAGCGCTGACCGCACGGCATTTCCCTGTATACGACTGTCGGTCCTGCTCTCGTACCTACAGTACACGCTCTTTTAGATGGTCCTCCTATTAGGTAACGTTCGTACGCACAGTGTACGAATGTTCCCTGAGCGTACGAATGCTCCCTAATTGCAAACGCCTCGTGCAGACTCGTCGCGCCTTCTCGAGTCGGTGTCTCTCTCGGCTAAAAGAAGAAAAATACATATATGCGCCGTTGGTCGATCAGCATGTGGTCAGCCCGCGCCCGCTAAGCGTGCAGCGCCGAGGTTCGTTCAAGAAACTAGGGCACCCTTCAAGGCGTTACGCACCGCAGGCGGCGGCCGTTGAGGAGAATACAACGAGCGCGTGCGGCTGCTCGCCTCTTCGCTCGCGCGCGCGTACGAACGAACCGCAATTTGCGTTTCGTCGCATACGTCGTCATTGTTCGCGGCGGGGGCCCCCAAGGGGAAAGGAAGGGACGGAAGGAAGGACGTCACGCCACCGGCGCTAAGTGCATCATTGTCCGCGGCCGAGGCGCGCGCGCGAAAGCGAATTACGCGGCCGACAGGGAAATGAGAGTGTGGCTGGCGAGGTCCCGCGCCGTGTCACGGGGTCAGGGCGCGCCGGTTGCGCGAGCCGACAAAACGGCGGCGGCGACAAAGTGGCTCGACGCCCGCTACGCGCAGCCGCCGCGTGCTTGCCGCCCATGCGTTGGGGGAGAGACGACGCCTGACAGCTGCCCTGGCTCTCGGCGGCGAAGAGATATGACGTCCGTGACTTGTCAGGACGAGTGACAGTGCTTCGCGAAACGAAACGAAAGCGTGCGTTCGGGCGCAGGTGGGCGGCGGCGGCAGGCGACGCCGCCGGTGGCGTTTATATGCGTGCGAATCGCTGCTAGCGCGGTTTTGTTTCCGGGGGCGCGCCCGTTCTATACCAACACCTCGTATATCGTAATGCTCCGTTTCGTAACAGTGTGTGGCGCTGGAGTGGAAGCTGCGACGCGTGCTCTGTTTTATTTCAATGCTATCAATCTGCCTGTGCAGGACAGAAAGAAAAAAGGAAAAACAATATTTGCTCCATTGCATTTTGATAATACGGTCTTGACGGAAATCAGTCAGTACTCTATATTTACGCAGATTTCGAAAGTCTGTGTGGGGAAGCTGTACACTGCGCAAACTGGTTTGTTTTTTCTTTTACTTTTTTTTTTTTTTTTTACTACGACCACCGGCCAACTTGGAAACGAACTCACACTTAGGATCATTCCTCTCGCGCATATATGCGGCAACGGCGTGACTTCCCGAGTCGTGCACGAAACATTCGCGGATGACCTAGCGCGCGCCGTAGATACCATATAGAAGTCGCGAGGGTCAGCTCAGAAGATGGCATTCTTAAATTTGGACTTTTTTCGGGAGCAGGTTCCGACGACAGTGTCTCGCACATCTGTGACCCCCCCCCCCCCTCCCCCCGTCACCGAGCGATGACCAACGCACGCTCCGAAAAATCATTTCTTCCTTCGCGTCCCCCCCCCCCCCCCTCCGCCTTGCAACTGCACGGGGGAGGGGGGGGGGGACTGCACGCAACTGCACGACGAAGACGATGATCTGCCTGCTACCGAGTTTCTTAAGTGAACCCGTCTTTTTTCTTTCTCGTATCCCCTTACGACTTTTTTTCTTCTTCTTCTTCTCGTGATCCCCGCGAACTGTCCACCGAGTAGCCCAGCTGTAGCTGGTTGGCACCAGGAAGGTGGCCCTAGACACGCGAGCGCAAACGCTTCTGCTGCTGCTGCTGTTTTATGGTGGCGTCGCGATCCTGCTTTGCTCGTGACTCACTCGACTCCCTCCGGAGGCGCTAACGTCCTCTCTCGAGAGAGACGCCACGGGATGCTGCGTTTGTTGGTAGCTCGCGCGCGCGCGCCGCTTGGTTGGGTTTGTTGGGCGCGTGTGGACGGGCGCGCGCGAGACCGTAAGGGTCAGCGGGTCGGCTTTCGCATTAAATGAAATGGGAACGAACGCCGCTATCATATATATAGCTTCATTTTCCTCCGGCCCGTTCGCCGGCTACCCATCTGAAGGCACCGCATTGCTGTTTTTTTTTTTAACATTATTCTTATAATTTAAATCCCCGCTTTCTTTCTCTCTCTATCTCTTTAAGAAGCGCTGTTCCTTTTCGTTTTTACGCCACTTGGTCCTTGCTTCTTCTGCCTTCTCCTGTGCGTCTTCCTTCCCCCTTGCAGCTGATTTGAAGCATGAGAAAGGGGGGAGGGGTGGGGGGGGGAGGGGGCTCGCATACCTGGATCAGCCGCTTCTTCTTCCTCCTACTTCTCAGCTTGAAAAAAAAAAAATAAAGGAATACCAATTTAATGGAATCTCCTCTCATTCCTATATCTACTCCGGGAATCGGCATAGCTAGAGTGGGCTCTCGGGGGCAAGAAGACAGCAAGACCTCGTCTTCCTTTTTTCTCCTGCATTACTGCCCATCGATATGTAAGCTATACCATATGCGTATACATGGAGAGGGCCAGAGTGCAGTTAGACGCACACGCCGCCTAGTGGCCGCATATCGTGACTCTGTCCACGTGCCACACGCCTTCGTTGCATATCCGGGAGCGCCAGTGCAAAAAAAAGAAAAAAGAACTCGAAAGGAATTTGTGCGGACTCCACCGGACAGCTCGCGCTCGTCCGTTTCGTTCTGCACTGCGTGGCGGCGGCGGCGCGGTATTATTACGCAGGCAAACTCGGCTGTCTGTGTGCGGCCGGGTTACGCGCGCAGGTGATCCTCGAAGAAGCACATGCGCGAGGGGCGAGGAAGACATAAAGAAAGAGGAGGTCTGGGCGAAGGAGGGTATAGCGGTGGTTATAGGTGAGAAACTATACAGAACGCGGGCGCCGGCCGTGGCCAGGATATATAGCAGCAGGCACGCGGATAGAACTGAACCGGGCGATCTCGGACGACCTTTCCTCCTGGTCAAGGACGTCTCTTTGCCCCTGTTTTAAAGGAGCTCTCTTCGTTCGCAGAGCGGGGTCGGTGTGCGTGCCACGAGTCCACAATCGCTCGCCTCTGCGTGGCTTCGATTTCCAGGCGCGCGTCGTCGTGCTTATTATTATTCTCGGTGGCCCTCTCGGTAAGCCTTTGGCACGCGCGAGTCCCGAAGAGCCAATTTCGTATATGCTATATAGGCAGCTGCTGCTGCTCCGATCTTCCCTGATGTATTTCTGCCGTTATAGAAGGGTTTTGGTTTCTTCCATTCCACTTTTCATGCTTTCTTTTTTGCTTTTTTAGTTCAGTTCACTCCTCGCGTGATCGGCACTCGTGGACGAAATAGGAACCTTTCTCCATCTCTCGCTCAGTCATTGTTTGCCAGCCGGTGCCAGCTTGGCACTGCATATATACGCGACAGGTTATGCGGCTTTATGGATGTTTCGTGCCATTGTGAGGCGCTAAACGGTTAGCGTGCGCAACCCAGTCGGCGGGACTTACTGGCACCCGGCTGGGCGTCCTTGCCCGGTTTGCGCGATTTTCTGGATCCTGGGAGAAGAAGGATGCCGTTCCTTTCTTGGTGTGGCATTCTCCTTATCGATTGCTCCGCGGGTGTCCGTGGCGCGAAATTCTCGCCTTCTCGCGGTGGTAATGGATCAGCGTCCTTTGAAGGCTGTCCATGGTTGGTATTATAACACTCGTTGGTTACGAAACCGTTGGAACGTGTCGAATAAGAGGAAGCACAAGGACGGGACGGTGAACGACGGCGCGAACAAGAAAATATGGATTGCCTTTTTCACGCGGATATAGCCTATATATTCGCATACTCGCCCGACTCTTGCGCGGACCGCGGTGTGTGAACGAGTAGAAATGAAGTACTACATAGCTGCGTCAAAAAAGATTCAATGGCACTTCGCGAGCGACCGGATACAGTTGTAGTATAGTACTTTCTTTAAGCGCGTCTGGTGGTGCGAAGCTGTGCAGGATTAAGACATTCCCTCTTAATAACCCGGTGCTTTGAATCCACGAAAGTTATTCAAAGGGATTCCAAATATTTAGTACGGCGCTCGACGGCAAGCTCAGTTACGCTTTCATTGGCTACGAAACTTTTTACCAAGACTGTACATGGTAAAAATGTCGCAGAATCGTCGCATCCGCGTTCCTTTCTGCGCCGATTAGTATTTATAATACCGCAGTTCGCGCGCACAAACTAGCACGAACCAAAATTCCACGCGTCCTAAGTGTCCACACGTCTGGCGGAAGCCTGCGGATATCTGAGTAGAGTGGGCATTGGGAAAGTTTGTCGCAGAATGCGCATGCGTAACAAGGTAGCCTCGCGGAGCTGCCTGGAGACCTTCATTACATACAGGAGGGAGGGGGGTGAGGGTAAGTGCTCTTTGCTACGAAAGGTCGCGCGTACGCCCTCTGGCAAGTCATCGTCATCTATGCATCTATGCCCTCAATCCCGCGGCGTGCCTGCTGGCGACGTGGACCGCTTTCACCGCGTTCACACACCATGGAGGGTGGTCCTGCCTGTCGCACTCAAGTCCCGCCTAATAGCATCAACTCGTGGCCCCGTCGACTCTAATCAGGCATCCTCTCGGGCACTATATAGCTTATTCCCCTATGAACGCTCTGCTCAGACGCGAGTATGTGCGCGACCTGAGGCAAAAGGTGTCGCTGCGCGCCTCCTTCCGAAGATGCCTCCAGCAGCAACAGCGAGATCCTGCGTGGAAGCATGCGATCGAGGTATGCAGTGTGCGCGAACCGTGTAGGATGATCCATCCACCTAATGACCGATCTCCCATCTTGAGCGCTCGATCAACGGTTCGCTTGCTTTTCTTTTTTTTTTCTTTTTTTTTATTCTCTGCCCTAGGCGTTTTCGCGTCCTTCCAGATGGCCTGAGATGAGTGAAAAGAGAGAGACAAATACAAAGAAAGAAAGCTTGCGAAAACTGTGCAAAGAAAGAATTCGCGTTGGCACACTCGCGGACGCATTCACTCCGCCGGGCAGGCGCTGCAGAAATGTGAAGTCTTGAGAGCCCGCGGTCCGGAAAAAGCTGTTGCAGGGAAGCTACGTTGGGGCGGCCCCAAGGAGGTAGAAAAAAAAAAAAAGAATTTCAACCTCCTTGGGCGGCCCCTCGGTTTATGACGCGAGGAAGGATCGTTCGACCGACGGCTCAGCGATGGCATGGTTTATGATTGTGCTACTCTTTATCAGTTGTTTGCCGCTTTTCCTTATCGTATAAAAAGCTAGTTTCTTTCTATCCCGCGCCTCTCCGTTTCTCGTCCCGTCTCTATCGTTCAATTTATTCGTGCGCGATAGCTTCTTTATTATACATACCCCTTTAGCGCAAGGCGACGGTTGCACTTTGGTGAGCTTGAAACGGTGTGTTATATACTCCGTCAAAAATTACACCGTTCTGGCTACATCTTGATGAACGCTGTCAAATCCACGGTTTGTGTTCCAAGGGGGAATGGGGAAAGGAACTGTAGCAGAGTTTCGGGTAAAGGCGGGAGCTAGCCAACGCCTGCCAGCTATTATACCTCTCAATTTTTGTTGCTCACCGGTCATCTAATTATCCTGTCTAGAGTCTGTATACTCCGCTTGCCTCTCGGTTGTTTCGCGGCCTACAGGCACTTGTTTGCTGAAATTGCGCGGAATTTGCATTTGTGTCGAGATGCATTGCCTTCGCGTCAGAGTGTAGCCGAGGCTAAATATACATGACAGGAAAGAAAATAATAGTAGACAGAGGTGAAGCCTGAACACGCCCGAATAATCCGCGGGAACTGGAAGGAATTCCCGCTCCCGTGTAAAGCGATGAGCGATCACAAAATGAACAGCTTTCAAAACTTCGAGCACTGGTTGCCTCTTCTCTTGGCTTCCTACAAAGGGGCGCTGTAACAATGAAGTCATTTTTCCTTTCTTTCTTCCTTTGCGTGACAAGATATTCGCACACGCTTTTATGTTCCTCTTTTACTTCTTCTTTGCCGCAAAACATCAGGGAGCACGGAAGTGTCAAGAAGCTTCGGAGTTGCGCATCCCTTGTTTGCTTGTTTCACAAGCGTCGTGTCTTAAGCAACGTTATTCTTCTTGACACCAAATGGAATCCTGTCGGCCCACAATGCTGATCGGGGCTTAGTTTCCTCTTTTCTGTTTCTTTCATTTTGCGTTTTATTTCGGGTGATTATTCTCGCATTCGTCTTGGCCTGTGAACGTAAGGATCCGAAATGTTCCACAGATGTTTACTGTTCTATCCGATTATAAGGAACGCAGCAAAGTGTAGTCTGACGGGAACTTCGCAATAACAACGACAACGACGTTACAGCTAATTACGAGAGCTAGATTCGTCGTCAAAATGTGTCATTCACGTTTCCTTAATTCTTTCCAATGTATATTCTTTGTTTTGAACGACTTCTTTCTTTCACAAACAACCTGGCAAAAATTATCAAATCTTCGCAAAAACTTTGGTGGCATTCAATTAAATCTCAACGGACAACCTGGCAAAAACTAAAAAATCCTAGCAACAACTTTGGTGGAATTCAATGGAATCTCAACGGAAAGTCAATTGAGGATAGCAAACAGTCAACAGAAACGCAAGATAACATCAGTTACTTTTGAAAAGGAACAAAAGTGAAGCATCGTGTTTGAGCCACTGTTTCGACGATGGGACTTCGTCAAATCCTTGTCGAAATGTTGGCTTCAGCTTGAGGCTTCTCTAGTTCCCCTTACAAAAGTCGTTAAAAATTATGTTGAATTTCTACAGACTTTCTGTTGCATTCAATAGATGTTCTGTTGAAATACAATTGGATGCCAAATATTACTTTTGCAAGGCTTGTCCACTGTGTATCAGTTTAAGTATCCGTTTTCTTGTAACCACTTTGTCTTCTATTGCTTTTTTTTTCTCAGAAGTAATGTACAATTACTTCTGCTTTTGACTGAAACTTGTCGCGTCCATTTTTGGCTTGAAATTATTATCTTTTCAGCAAGACGGCTGGCTGAATGCACTAGATTGAATGCACTAAACGTACACACTTAAACTCTTTCCACTTCCTTCGGTCAAGGTTCTTGCCACTGTTTCTGAATATCGCTACAGTTGCTAAGTTGTTCTACAGAACTACCACTAAGTGGAACATTTTGATCTGGTTCCACGTAGGAAACGTTAACTAAGTGGAACATATTTGCAAAAATGTTTCCCTTAGAGGAACCTATGTGGCACGAGATTAAGAACACTGAAGCTGAGAAAGGAGTAGCAGAGAAAAAGAAATTTGAGCATGAATCTATCGTTTTCCTATTGTCTGGTTTGGTTTCATGCTTATAAGTTTCAACATTTAACGCAGTGGTGGAGAAATTCTCGCCATTTACTCGGATCAGTTGCTCTTTGTTCACTATAGTGATCCCTTGTTCACTAGTGATCGCACTTTGTTCACTTACGGTTCTTGATCCCGAGACTCTTTCTTTTCGTTCAACCTATTGGCTTCTTGCAGAACGAAGGTGCGTGCGCGGCCGACGGTCCATCCGTTTCCGTTAGTTCGAAACACGATACGCGCCGCCTTTTCAACCCTTGAACCTTCGCTGACGCCACGAAAAAAAAAAGCCTTCCTTTCTGCCTTCGCCACTAACCGCACATGCTATAAACCCCACGCGGAAAGCTCACGCTGTGCAAGAAATTGAGCTGTTTCTCTCACTATACCTGTCGAGCTCTGCTTTGCCCTGTTTTGCATATCGCGCGAACGAGGAGGCACCACTGTCTTCTAGCGCGAAAGTTCTTTCTTTCTTTCTTTCTTCTCGCGTGTGAATCTCCCCCGCGGCAGATGCTCCACTCCTCCTTGACATCCTAGTTGAGAACACGCGCGCAAACAATCTGATATGCGCAGCGACCGCGCTAGGCACTTCCGCCACCTGCTCGCGCTCTTTAATCTCGCCACACGCTTTCTCTTGCTGCTTCATTCTTTTCTCTTTTCTTTTCTTTCTCTTTCGCATCGCGCAACTTTAGCTTCTTCCTCGTTTCGCAGGCGAACTTTGGTTTGACGGCAGTTAAGGGGCGTCAGCACGAACGTGCGAACGCGAGGGTGCAGTTTTACTATACGAAGCTATATATACGTGCCTCGCAGCAGCAGCAGCAGCTGGAAAAGCGGTTCCGGTCTTGACGGCTCGCCATCAGACCTCTAAGCGCGCTTTGCTCGTGTATGCACATTGGAATATGCCCCCACACCCTTACCTCACCTAACCGTCCTTGTTATATACAGCTCAGTTATAAGCCAAACCAATTCTTAACAGGCTGAGCGTGTACGTCACAGACGCGAGTTCTGTGTTTACAGTATACAGACGAACGACGAACGGTGCTCACACCTGATGCGATTCCTGCATCTCACATTCGCGCGCGATTTTTGATGATGTAAGTCGATCTAGCGTCAGGCACTTCACGGTAACGGCTGGGCACCTTCCAGCCAAACATCGTCGGTTTGCAGTTTGTTATTCTTCGTTTTCTTCTTGTTTTTTTTTTTTTTTTCGCACTAGTGCTTTCGAGTCCAACGCCTTCGCTGCGATCAGCGCCACTGCTGCCGGTGATTTCAGACCTGCGCCGGTGACGACGACCTTTGGCCGAGACCTGCGCAGGAAAGAACATTATTTTTCTCGATGCGCGTCGGCTTCCAACTGTGCGTGCTTGACAGGTGCTATTATCCGGCGGACCCATTATTACGCGTCTCCCACTCCGCTTGTCCAGTAGCGAGTAGTTGGCGTCGTTCGGTTTATTGGTGTTATCGACGTACGAGGGGTCTTCGTCGTATCGACCTCTGTAGCAAGAAGACATGGCAGTGGGGACGAGATTGCTCCCGATCACCCCTTGCGTAAGCACTGTTCGTGACTGGCCTACCAGGAAGCATTCTTACGCACATGTTTGGTGAATGTATATACTATGAGACGGATTCGCAGAGCTCGTTGCACGCGTAAGATTGTTCGTCGTAAAGCGCACGGCCGAAAGAAAGCGCGGTAGTGCTACACTCTTTAGTAAGACACTTGAACGTAGAAAGTTCGGCAGCGCCTTGGTCGCCTGTGGTGTGACTATACGGTACATAGGCCGGTACTCCAGGAATCATCTTCTGCGTAAGTGGCAGGCCATGGTGACCGTTTGCCTCCAGACAGATAGAGCACTTCTGACACACGCCTATACAGGCGATTACGTTATAAGGCTCGCGCTCATACATCTAAGAAGTCCCGTGGGAATCAGTGGTACCCTATGATTGTATGGACCTGTGGTTGTATATAGGGTTTCGCTATGCGAGGTGCACGGCGCAGTCTGAATCGCCATTCGTTCTTTATTTTATGTTGGCAGGTTCTCAGCGTCAAGTATGTCCCATGTATCACACTCAACCGAGCGGCCTGCAGCAGAGAAGACGTGCGCGCGATAACGCAGCCCTTCTTCATCCGCAGCATTCGAACGCGAGCGAAGGCTCGCGAATAAGACATTCTCCCCCTAGACTTCGTGGAAACTCAGATAGTGCGCAGCGCATGCGCGGCGCGTGCGTTCTATCGGCGCCGCTGTTTTCCCAAAAGGATATGGCCCTATATATTCACCTGGGAATGTGAACTGCTCGACAGCACGGATAATACACTTTGAGCGTTGTTTTTGTTTTTAACGTTGGCGCTGGTAAGATAGCCTATGCTTAAAGTACCTGCCATAGATTTCGTTCCTTCCGTAACTCGTGTCCTCACCCGAAGAAAAGCAGGCCCCAGCTCGCCATCATCTCAGAATCAGAGATCTAGACCCGCGCAGTCAGTATATACCGTATACGTTCGGCGGCGATATCCTCCAAATGCCCCCCGCTTTGTCGTCCGCGTCGATAACGGCCGCGCTGAAGACGGCAACGAGCGTCGTCACCCCGAGGCGTTTGCTCTGCAGAGGCATGCCATGCTTCGCCGCATTGCATCGCGTCGCGTCGCGTCGCGCCTTGCCGTGAAGTGCAGTAGCCGCGCCACTCTCCCGGCTATCGCGGGACGGGATCGTTAAATGTGCCGGCCAGGGGTCGACCGACCCTGTCTTTCCGGTGGCCATGCTTCTCTTCACCTGTCCGCGTGCACTTTGTCCCGCGCTCGTCGTGGTCGTCGTATATAGCAGCGTGCATTTTTTACGGCACGCGGTGCGACCTTTTTTTCTCGGCGGTCGACCCCCGCGGCATTCTAAAGCAAGCGACCAAACGAGTTGCAAAACGTTGGGCTGGTTTTCGACTTGCTTGCCCTATACGAACCACGTCGAAACGTTTCTTTTTCCCGCAGAACTGGCAGTTTCTCGTTTGAGTGGAAAGAAGCGACAGGCATGCCGCACGTACTCGAGGACTTGAGACGAGGAAGAAGAAGAAACAAAAAATAAAAATAAAGAAGAAGCGAAATAAGAGGCACTCCTGACTTGAAAATCGCCTTTTTCGGCTTTTGGAGCCTTCTCAACGCTTGAACCTCTTTGGCCTCGCATTTTGTGTATCGATAGAGTGAAGATGTAAGATACGAATGCGCGTACAGGTAATGCCTGTGCATGGCGAGTACAGGAAGACAAATAGACTCAGTTTAGTCGACGTGTCGTTGCGAACGTCGTGTTGGAGCTTTTTTTGCGCATACGATGTCGAGCCTGCCATCTTTTTCTGATCGTTGAGAGATTGAGTGAAGGAGAGCCTCCTTGTTGATTTTTGGTCAGCGGATTGTACGATTTGCCTTTGACCACGTTACGTTGTCTTTGTACGCACACGAATTGTGAAGACTCTCTATATCTCATATTGATAAATCCTTCTCCCCTGTATCCCGTGTAAGGTAGCCAGCTGGCCCATAACTATACTGATGTTCGCAATAATTGATTGCTAATCTTGCCAACCTATAACCACTTCGGACTGTTTTCGGTAGTCCAGAGAGTCGTCTCTGCTCTAAAACTCGCAGCCAATAATCTATTTTTAGCGTTTGCTAGACAATCGCGTCCCTACCATGCTCTAGCCGTGTTGACTGAGACCGCATACTTGGCAGGAGCCCAGTGCAAAGCACCGCGGCTGTCCGTCCGAGTGCCGACTCGCCCCCGATGAAAACGGCTCGAAGTGGATCGTCGCGTACCACTTGGCTGAGCATTGCGGACAATTATACGGTGGTGCAGGAAGTAAATAAATAAAAGAAAGAAGAACAAAAGCGAACAAAGACGCGAGAAGCAGCTAGAGAGAGAGAGAGAGAGAGGGGGGGGGGGGGGGGTTGACGCGCGGCAGAGCGTTAGTGGATGTTAGGAAATCGCAACTCGCCTGCAGATGCCACGCTTGAGGGCCTAACGAGGCCGGCTAAAGGTCGCGAGCAGCGCACGCATTGCTTGTGTGCGCGCGCACTCCGTACGGAATGCCGAGTTGCGTTTGGCGGTCACCGATTCGCTTCACTGGGCCCGTGCATCGTTTCCTTTGTTCGCCTCGAGCTCTGCACCCCGTGTGCGCTTATAGCCCCCTAAAACCAGCGGGCACGTTTGTTTGCGCCGCGTTGAATATACCGTTATTGTCTCCCGAGCTTCGAGTTCTACTTGCGGGGATCGAATGTCCCGCGCGGTAATCGTAATTTGTGCGGGTGTGTTTGGTGAACGCTGAAGTTGTTTCCAGACACGACCTGCCCAACTGCAGTCACGCTGGCGAAGCATATACGCTAATAAATAGTTTTAGAAATAAAGGTTCCACTATAGAAATCGTGGTTTAATTGCATGGCTGTCTCCTTCTGGTCGACGTGATTGCAGGACTCTATAATTGCTGCTTTGGATAAACTAGAACGCTTCAGTAATGGTAGGTTCAAACCTATGTCGAACGCTGTCGAATCGGCTTTCTACTGGCGTGATCTAATAGGCGCTCTATAACGTGTATTTCCGCTGAGGCAATTAGCTTGCGTTCGCTATTTCTAATTACACACTTCATTATGCGGAATGGTGGCTTTAACCTGACATTGCGGTGTGTTGAAATGAGTATCGCACGAAGCGTGCGCTTTCGCATATACGTCGACTTGGGCCTTGCCTTTCCAGAACGCGCCAACAAAATCATGCGTGCGCCGGTGCAGGCTGTCGCCACCGTTGTTCGCACGCAGCAACATGATTTACTGCTGTACTTCATATCCGTCTGTAATATATTGAAAGGAAGGAGTGAGGCGGGAAGGAAAGAGGGGGGAGGGGGGGGGGACGAGGCACTTATTACAGGTCGTCAAGTACGTCGTTCGTGATGCAGAGGGCGCATATCACGTTTGTGCATTGTTCTATAGCACCTTATCGCCGCGCATCTCGCAAGACTCGTGCCATATCCATTCTCTCTCTCTCTCCTCTTCCCCCTCCTTCTCCCTTCTTCTCTCTTGTCTCCAAGTGAGAAATCTGAAAAATCGAGGAGCAGGGACCCGCGTATACACGGTTATCCGACGTGACTGCCGGTCTCCGCATCTTAGTAGCGGTCATCGACCGGTAGAGAGATTTACTGCGTTTCCCTCAAGAACGCGCATTGGGTCTCGCGGACGGAAACTGCCCGGAGTGGGAATACGCTCTCGCCAGGGCCCGCGCGTATGTACGCACTCAGCGCCTCGCTCGCGAAATGCCCAGCGATAGCGCGGCGGCGACGTGAGGTCACGCCGTCAGTCGTGCCTCCTGCCTTGGCCGCCTGCTACCCGCGTGGCACCGCGCGCCGGAGTCACGAACCTTGGGTGACCTCGCGCGCAAGGCTATATAGGCAGCGCCCCGAAACAAACACCGCTGAAACGATAAGCCGGGACCCTAAGAAATCCAGAAACTGCGCGAGAAGAAGATGAGGTGAAACAAAAGAAGAAAGGAAAGGAAACACGGAGAACGAGCTAGACACGCGGTGGCAGCAGCCGAAGGAAAGAAGAAAAAGGCACCCCCCGAGAGTCCGAAGCGTGCGCCAATTCCCCTCCTCTCAGAGAGCGGCGCTTGATCGCATTCCCGGGCGCTCGAAATTAGTCACGATCTGGCAACGATCTCGGCGCTCAACTTTACGACTAATAAAGTCTACTGGGAGCCACTCGGCGCGCTGCTTCTGCAACTGCTCCTGCTGCTGCTGCTGTGCTGATTTACCAGAGTGCCCCGATCAGTGAACCGGACAGCGCAGGAGCATCTAGGAAGATAGGCCCGACTCGGCATCGCTACCATACCTCCTTTCTGATCGTTGTTTCCTTGTTATTTTTTTTTTCTCGGATTGTTTGTTCGTTGACCTCGTCTCTATAAGCTGGTCGTATACAGCTTCTGACATTTATTTCAGTATTGCTAAGGCCTGCGCGAGACTCTTCTTCCCTCGTAGGGGTCAGTGTTTTGCATCGTTAGCGCCATCAACGGCGCCTACAGGTATCCGAGCCTAGCGTGTGCGTGAATTTGATCTAAGAGGTGCAGCCTGAAGCGACGCTCGGAGCGGTATGGTGTGAGCGACACCGGCCTTTCAGCTACCGTTGACGACGAACCCTTCGCGAGTTAATCGCCGGCTCCCCGTCCCCATCTACTTAACGATGCTCTGGCTCCGGTTGCATTACCTATCTAGTCCTGCCACCGTGTCTCGTCACGCGAACGTCACAGCCTTGTACATAGGAGCGACCTGGAGGGATCATTTATATTCCTCCTCATTATTTTCCCGCGTATCGGCAACACTTGGATAGCGCTGCTCGCGGCGCCTCGGAGGTGGAAAAGAAACTAAGTGCTGACATGTGTCGGCGAGGAATGCGTGCGCGCATTGCTGCTGCTTGCGTCATCGTCCTTCCGTGGTGCTATGCCGCTAAAGCTCGGACTCTTTTCATCCGAGGAGATTCCATGTCCGCTTTGAAAGTCTCAGGGGAAGTTGTCTATAGGCACAGTGTCGTTATGTCGGAGACAGAACACGCGCGGACCGAAGCGCCGCCATTCGCTCCGCAAAAGAGGACCCTCAGAAACTTTCTCGTGCGGCCAGTAACGGCATATAGAAGTCGTGAGGTTTTTCTCTGTAATTACTTCGTGGGTATAGGTCACTGCGACTGGAGAGGAATTCCAGCGTGGTGTAGTGGCAGTCATACACCGACAGCATTTCCAGGATTATTCCTATAGCCGCGCGGTGGAAGGCTACACTACAATTGCGTACGAAATCCTCTAACGTTCGTGTCTGGATCTGGACGCATTTCTGGGTCACGGAATCTGAGTTGCATCGCGCGAACGAAGCGGCAACCAGCTATGACGTGCGTAATCGCAGGGGTCTCGAACCGCCCGGACATACCGCCGCTGACGGTGGTGCATACGGTGTAAGATTTAGCACTGACCATTTCTCGGCGTAATAACCTGCCTCGAGCATCTGATCCGGTTGGCCTTTGCATTTGTTCCCCTGTCTGCTTGTCGTCTTCTTACGTTTGCTCAGAAAAAAAAATGCAGATAAAAGACCGTTATTGCTGGAACCAACCTTCCACCATTCACGCTGCGCTGCATTCGGTGCATGGGCGATCTCTCTCGTTCAATAAGCACGCGAACGCAGCAAGACCTATCGACGTTTGTCAAGGTCGATTACCGAAACGTGGCCAGCCTGCTCCCGCGCGTGGCCGTCGAAAAGCCAGCAAGCACTGTCGTATACAGCGCGGCTGTGTCCGTGTAAACAAAACGGAGAAATAAAACGAGGACACGCGGGCAGCAAAGCGCTCTCAAAAGAATCGGAGCCTATACGATTGCTTCGCGTTCATTTCTCACCACCGCGCGAGCGCCCCTTCGCATCTGTCAAGCTTCGTCTAAACGTGCACGCTGCCGTACAACGCGTTTTCTCCGGCGAGAGCAGCACCCTGAAGAAATGCCGCTGCGCGTGCGTGAGTTTGAATGCGTGCCACACTATCAGACGTCCGCGCCTCGCGAAAGTAAAAGAACAGAAAAGTTGGACCCGACCTACGAACTGCGCATGCTTGCTTGCTGCGGCGATTGAGGTGGGCCTCCTCGGCGTCCAGCGCGGCGTACAGCGGAGTCGAACGGCGTAATGAAGGGGTATATAACGCTTTTCGCAAATCCCGGAGTAGGCGGCTATTCGGTTAGGGATTACAGTGATCAGGGTCGAGGAATGAACGAAGAGAGAAAAGAAAAGAATAATCGGAGAATGCGTGCACGCGCATATATATATGTGAGTATATTCACTGCCATTTGACAGGCGGGTCGCCGGGGCGAAGGATGCGATTTGGAGTGTGTGTGTGTTTTTGTGCTGGGGCTCCTTTTTGGGCGAGTGCGGGCAAACACAAAAGCGCGAGTACGAGGCGGCGCTATATCATTGACCGATCGCGAATCGGAGTCAAAGGTGGAGGGAAGAAAAATAAAATTATAGGAGCGGAACGGCGCGGATCGGGCTCTTATTTTTAAAGATTATGACTGGCTATTGACTCTCGGGCACCTGCCTGGCCGAGTGCGTATAGCGTGTGGGCACATAGCAGCCGACCGCTCGCTCATGGGCTTTTAAAAGGTCGCTAGAAGCTGTCACTATATAGCACCAGTGGCGCGCTGTCGTCGTGGCTGATGTATAGCATATAACGCTCGACGTCCGCAAATGGCGGGCGCAATACCGATGGCCTCCTGTGTGTGACCGTTTGCCTGCGTAGCACTATAACGCTTCTACCGAAGCAGCCAAGTTATAATGCAGGGCGTGACGTCATGGGCTACAATATTTCAATCGCTGTGTCACCCGCTGGATGCTCCCCGCTGAAGGCCGTCGGCGCATTGCTCAAGTGGCACCCTGCTTTCTATCGGGTGGCAGTTAGCGAGCAACTAGAATAAGCGAGCAAATCACTTATTCAAGAAGGGTATGCTTCTCTGAGCAGATCGGGGGCGATGTAGTTGGAGATTGGGTTCGGGATGTGGAAAGTGGGAAAGGAGTGAAATCTGTAAGGACGTTCGATCATCTTCAGAGTTGCCCGTATCTTTTGCATTGACCTTTGGGGTCGACCCATTCTTAACTTTTCGCAACACTCGTTGCAAACAGACTCGCGAAGCCAAGAATCATTGAAGAGCCTCTCTCTCTCGCTCTCTATCTCAGTGATCAGAAGGAGATAGCAGGCATGACGTTGTATGCAGTCAGCTCTGCTACAGTCGTTAAACATACTCGTGAAACGACGTGGTCGTCGTCGCGCGGCTGTCGTCACACACCTACGCTCGCGACCCACGCACACTACTCAATTTACAAAAACAAGTTGGCTCATCTGGTAACGGTTTGCGGAACCCAAAACAGTGCTGGCTAGCCAAGTACCTATGATTCGCATACCATCGATGCATCCAGTGCGTGGGATCGGCATTTCTTCTTTTTTTTGTTTCCCCTTTATCTTTCTTTCTTTGTGCACTATTGTGATTTTTATTTTTAAAGCATGACTATATTGAATGAGTTAAGGAATTTACGTATAGTTCTGGTGCTTCTGCTCTTTAGCGTCGGCTGCATGCAATTTGACAGGCGTGTTGCAAGGGGGGAGCATGGCAATAAGCTTTGACGTAATTAATCAATATTTAGTAGGAGCCTTTAGAACGAAGTTTAAGCTATACGCGAGATCTACAACTTCTCAAGAAAGCAGGTGAACGGGACCGAAGGACAAATTTACCGCACCAAGTGCGCCGAATTTCCACCCGCGTGTCGCTTTAACCGCAGTGAGTCAGGCACAAATTAATTTTTTTGTTTTCGCGATGGAAACAAACGGTCGTGTTCTTGACGTTCTTTCTCGGGCTCCGTCGCGTGTCGCCAGCCTGTGCGAGCGTCGTCCTCGACCTTGGCCGGCTGTGAGATTGTCTACATGTGTCCCCGTCTTAACGAGCACCGGCCGAAGCTGCCGCGTGTGTGTGTGCGCGCACGCGCGAAACAATGAAACAGCGCTGGGCGTGCCTTTGCGTATTCTTCGTCCCCTTTTGTCCGTTGTCTCCGAGCGTCGTCGTGAAAACGACAACTGTACTGGAACACAGGGAATACATGCACGCAACGGAAGCACGATACGGTGATAAAGATGAAAGTGGCCGTGTGACCGGATGACCCGATACAGAGTATATATTATATATGCACACGTGCCTCTTTCTCGAAAGCTCAAGGACTGCACTGTATAACTGCATCTTATTCGAGCCTTCGCACCCTTAAGCGCTGCCGCAGCGTAGGACGTAAGCTACAGATTGACGGCATCGTGAAGCGCTTTAGCAGTGCGCTACCTAGTCGATATTTACCGTTGTCTTATGACCTCAAGTGCGGCTCGATCTTTGCTGAATGCAGGTAATTGAAAAACATAACAAGAAGCGCTTACATATGGCAGTGATCCGGGATAGTTGGTATGTCAATCTGGGAAACTGAATAACGTTGAAAAGACAGGTACGGACATAAGAAAGTGGACGCACGCTGCTAAGAACATCGATGAAAGGACCAGTTGAACGATCTGCTCTATCCGATCGATCAGCTGTTCCGCGTCGTCGTTCCTACAGTCAACAGCGTGTACCGCGTGACACGGCCAATGTGGTCTCCATTCCGTTCGCCAAACAGGCGCGCCACGCAATCGGCCGCAACACAGCAATGAAGAGAACGATGCGGCCACCTATGAAATATCGGGGTTGGCAAAATTGGGGGCTGAAAAAGACGTTATCCCCGGCGCCAAGCGTTCGGGCGAGGTCCCGAAAATTGTCAGTCGGAGCAAGGCGCGTCTTCTATACACACTCGGAGTGTTGTTGTCCATCGCGTGTTTTCACTACACGTAATTGGCCACCTTCTTGGAAGAAGTGAGTGTTAACGGTCACGCCACATATTTGATAGCACGAGGTGACTCGGCGCTAACAAAACCGGAAGCGGGCGGCGAACTCTTAGGTACGCATTACACGCACTATGGAGTATCCTGGCGTGCCGCCTACCTCACGTTCGAATCACCATTGCAGGAGGCCCGCGCGTGCCCTCTAGTACTCTTTCTATCTTTCTCTTTCTCACACGCATAGTCATATGAATGTAAATGTGCATCTTGTGGATGCTACAGTTTCCGATACCTGCGGAAGCCCCGAAGCTGGACGTTTGGAGACTTTCCACTGAGGGAAATTCGCTCAAGCTCTGCTAGTGCGTGTTCCCTTTAACAATGGACCTACCTGTATTTCCTGGGAATTTTTGTGCTAACGTGATAAAGCTATAATAGGCGAATCTGCTGCCCGCTTCGTGTGCCCGTGCTACGCGCTACGGAAACACGTGGTCTCTCGCTCGGTGGATCTCGCGTCCGGTGGGCTCGCTTCCTTTCGTATATACATATAAGCCCACCGCTAGACAAGCGCAACGTCCAGGAAATTTTCCCGGGCGTCTTTGTTTTGGCGATAGTCGACGCGCACAAACATCTCACCCTCCGCTGTTGCGGACGCTCAAGCGTATACTTATATAGGCTTCTGCGCCGCGCGCAACCATATGTACATACGTGCGACGTGCCCCTCTGTCTCCTCGTCTATTCAGCCTTTCTTCGTCATTTCTTCTTTCTATTCTTTCTTGCGTGATTGTCACGCAGTTTCTTTGTTGTTTCCCTGATGCAGCGAAAAAAAAATGAAATGCTGTCGCTTATTTATTCGCGCTTCATTCTTTCGCTACTGCCCTGCGTGGTTGCCTTTTTTTGGTGCATGTCTCTCGGTCTTGGCGTGCTCGCCTGACCTTTTGCGAGTCGGCGGCCAGCATTCATCTACTTCTTCCCTCCTCTCTCTCTCTCTCAACCTCTCCTTTGTGTACGCTACCTGCCGTCCTCTCCTCGGCCGTCATCTTCGCCGGGGATCTACGGACAGAGGAGGCTCGTTTCCTGTGACCAGCTGCATTATTTGCTGTCCGAACTGGAGGCACTGCTGCGTGGCAGTCCGCGGCGACTGTCTGCGTGCTCTGTTTCCGTTACGTTCCCTCGTGGTCCTTTTCGTCTCGCTGTTTTACTTTTGCTTGTTTGCTTGCCTCCCAGCCCGCTGTGGGGAGGGGCCCCCCTGCAGCGCGCGGGTGACGTCACCGCGCGGTAGTCCCCTGGCGCCTTTATTATTTACGCGGACGGCGCGTCTCGCATTATCTCGATCCGTGGTGTTTGTGGAAACAACCGCAGCGGTGGCTGACGGTGGCGCCGCTAGGCGTAACCCGCTAACCCTGTTGGTGGTGCCTCGGCGCTACTTGTCACTTGCCTGACGTTCGGCTTTCCGGCCGTGCACGCTCGAGACGGCCAAGAATCGGGCGTCCTCCTGGCTTCCTGCGGGTTTCTGCCCTCCTCGCTATGTGCGCTGCTACTGCCTGTAACATGTGGTGACCGTGTATATAGATAGCTTCTTACGCACTTCGCATCCGAGTTTTCTTCTGCGGGGTTTGCTGCTTGCTGTCCTGCAAATGATTTTGTTTTATCATTAGTGCATGGGCTTCTCCACGCAAAGACTGTTACTGCGGAGAAGCCAGCTTTAACGAGCAATTTTTAAAAGCGATTTTCTAGTGCACACTGGGAGAGTTTTCAGGCTAGTACAGCGTACCTGAAGCTATCCACTGGGGAAAAATATCAGCATACGAAACCCACCGTGTGGTTGTGCGAGTACATAGTGATATGCAGTTGTTCTAACCTCTTATGTGGAGCGATCATGTTGTATCGAGATATAGCGCTCGCACGGAGATGCCAACGAGTGCTTAATAGAGATTTGAACAAATGACTTCTGCGAAAATCAACAAGGTGGAGGTACATTTTTGAAAGCAACAGTTTCCACCCATTATTGATCCACAACTTTATTTATTTCTTTATTTTTTATTTTTAGACACTTTTTTTGCGTGTGTAGCCTGTTCTCTCAATCTGTTATTTGAGCTACGCAACGAAGCCACTGCCAGAAGGACACTTTGCTGCCGACACAATGGGTCGACGAGAAAATTTTACGCGTTGGGGCTAGATGGCAGTGATATATAACGGTCCACTTAAAACGAAACTTCATCTGCGAAGGGTTGTTTCCGAGGAGCCCGTATAGGTGTCCACTGTATTCCTAGGCTTTAGTCAGGAGGTGGTTGCCAAGTTTTTGTTTCATGAAACCCGACCTTTAGGTCTTCCTAAAACCTTAGCCCAACCATAGTGTACAGTGATTACACCTAAGCCTGCTTTGTTTGCTGTCGGTTTGCCCAAGTTGCAAGGCTGCCGAGTAACGCGGCAACCAGGAAAGACGCCAGTGTTAATTTCTCCTGCTGTTGGTACGTTTTAAAGGTTACAGCTCATTTTTGAGTCGCTTCATACACTACGCCGGAGTGCACTTCTGAAGTGTTCATGCGGCCCATTTCCTTGCCTTGACGAGACCGCGTCCTGGGGGGGGGGGGGGGGGGGGGGGGGCGCATGCTTTCCTTTATCTCCTCCTTCTTCTATTCGTGTAAATAAATGACTGTCCAAAAACGTCAGCAGCAACAACGACGAATGACCTCCCGCCTTCCCGCAATTAGCCGCGCCAAAACAATGACACACCGGTGGAAGCTCAAGGCTGATACTTCAGTACGGCCTTTGTTTCCTTCGTTCACCGCTGTGCTTGAAAGTGGCGGACGACCAAGGCCGAACTCGGCTGCGAAAACCCAGCCGCGGCCTTTCTGACGCCGAAACAGACGAGAGCACGCGCGAGTGAACACGGAATAGCATTGACAATTTCCGAACGGCACACGAAAGGTAGCAAAGGAAAACAAACAAACAAAAGAAAAGAAAAGAAACAGAGCATTGAATTCACCTGTCCGAAATACTGTCCGTGGTTAATGTAAAGTGACTACGTATATCAGTATAAACTACAAATGGCCATATTCTTCTTTCTTCGTCACATGTGGAGGTGTTCCGCCAGCTTTATCAGCTTAACTTCAATTCGCTACAGTCGCTCACTCCGAGTCACTTGTCGCTGACTTTCGATTGCAGCGGTTGCATGCACGGTTATTTGTATGGCAGCGCAGGCACTGTTTATATGCTGAGGCGGCAATTAGAGTATCCCGGGAAGGAAAATGCATATGCGACGAGGCATAAAGGGAATGACATGATGACCCGACAACACATTGTTGTAAAACTCGCTTAACCTACCGAGCTGGATATGGCGTTCTGCTGCTGAGAACAAGGTTGCGAGTTCGATTCCCGACCGCGTTGGCTGCATTCTGAAGGGAAACGGAATGCAGAGACGCTCGTGTAACTGAGGTGTGGGTTCACCTTAAATAGCCCCGAGTGACCGAAATTAATCCAGTGTTCTTGACGGCGCTGCTTTGGGCCTTCGTGCTTCTTCCGAAGACCTTGAGACGCAGCAATTGGACACACGGACGAGGTGTGGAGAACGGCACAAACCTTTTCAACACACACACACAGACGCCGCTGTCACTTCTGGCTCCTCATAAATCGCTCTTCTCACACACTGACCACCACTGCTTCTGGTATAGCGACGGTTATCGTTCATCCTACATGTAGGTGAGACGGCTTCAGCGCGCCGCACCTGTCATCACCGCGATGCTTCCGCGAAGCTCTCATGAGCGCCGCCAATACTAAACTACATGCACGCCCGGCGCACTCACGCACGCACGCACGCATGCATATACGGAGAGCTTCGGCGGCTGTTCCGAACGCGCTTGCTTGGGGCGGCGGCGGCGGCAGCCTTTTCCTTCCGGGGCCGCCGCCGCTGCCAGTGCTAGAAGGAGAGCAGATCGACCCGGAGGCAGATCGCCTAATTGTCTCGATTGTCCGCCGCCGGTTGTTTACAAAAAGCGGGTCAAACTTTTCCCACGCGCAACGGGCGCCCGTTTGCCCACTGATTTTCCGCCCTCTTGAGCAATTCGGCCGCCGCCGATCGACTCGGGAAGGACGACGCGCGCGAGGGAAGCACAATCGCAACCAGGCACGCTATACGCCCCCCCCCCCCCCCCCCCTCCCCCCAGAGCCCAGCGGAACCCCTTCTCCCATACATTCGGCTGGCTGCCTGCCTAGCGCGACCGCTGACGCCCCTCTGTGTCTCTTCAGTTCCTCCCTTTCTTTCGTTGTCTTCTTCTTGTCTCGTCTCTTCGTTTTCGGTTCTTCGTTTTGTCTTATTCGAGTCTCGGCTCTGCAGTTCTCGGTCCTCGCGTGCTTGCTTGATGCGTTTCTCTTATTTTTCTTGCGCCGCCCGTTCCTATCCGTCGCGCCGCTGTTGCCCTGTATGTCTCGCGCGCGGGCTCGTTTGACAATCGCCCGCCGTTCCAACGGATTCTTTTGTTTGGAGCGGGACAGAAGCGTGCGTGCGCGTGCGGGCCGTGTGTCGCCGACGTTCCGGCCGGGCCGCTGCGCGCCCTGAGCGCGCTTCCGTTATTCCATTCACTCGCTTTTTCTAATCGAATGGAATGATAAAGGAACCGAACGCTCATTGAGCCTGCGGCAGACGGAACTCGCGTCACGACGACCTCTGGTGCCTACATGTGCGGAAGTTTCCGTTTTGTGGCAGCGTTTCGAAGCGTAGTATGGCATACCTCGTACAAAGGGCCACAACGAAAATGATGATGGGGAGGACTCGATGTAGCCACGAGGTATTTCTAATGTCGGGAAGAGCTTTCTTTTTTTCTCCTGCGAAGAGAGGGAAAGCAGCCCAGATTTGGAAATTTTATTTCGAATTCGCTTTTTCAAGAGTGGTTATTGTAACGATGGACCTATCCTGATTGTTTCTTGTATTTTATTAGTAATGTGATTAGGCAGTGGACGTAGCCGCGTTCGGATCACCTGCGTGCCGTAACGTAAAGCCAGTGCTTACGAAGCGCCTTTGATATGCACAAAGCTACTTCGTGAAGCCGAAAATTTCGTCCAAATGAGAACATGCTGCACGTTGTGGTGTGCTCTAAGCGTCTCTTTGATTAATTGCACGTTGACTGGAAGAAGACATCACAACGAAATCGAATCACGTATAACATCGGCTCGAAGTTACATGCCGCAAAACGTGTCGTCAATTTTTTGACGTCGTCGCTGCTGTGCAATCGAAGGTGCAAATTGCGTTCCCGTATATGTCTCTCCGCCACAGTCTGCCACAAGTATTTGTATTTCAAACCGTCCACAATATTCTCTTTGAAGATTCAAAAAAAAAAAAGAAAACAACTCCAAGGACGTTCGATTTGCAGTCGCGACGCATACCGCGGCTTGCTGCATGCGCGCCTCGGCGTTCTGTCGTCGCCATACATAACCCATTCACTCTTATCTGCGCACAGCGTACAAGAAGGTCACAGGCCGCCGGCATAGATAAAAGCGCAAATCGGTGTTGACCACTTCGACTGCGAGCTCGCACCATGAGCCAAGCGCCGAATTCATTGCCATTTGCAATTCGCTCCGGTGCTGCTGCCGCCCAAGGCCAGCGCCGTGAAATGACCGCGCTTGCGCGGGCGCCCTGAGCGGTGCTTTCTTTTTTTTTTTTTTCGGTAACAACTGGCTTGCTAGCTGGCTTGGTGACACAGCGTGACGCTTCAAGCCAAAGCGCGAGCGGCCTTGACAGTCCCGCCTAGTCTGTGGGTTACTGCCGCAAGGTTTCGTATACTTATGCCGTCCTTTTTTTATTATTTGTGTGTGTGTGCTTCTCGCAATTTCCTTGCGTTATTTCTTGCATTTCGAGCTCCCGGTGCCCAGTAATAGCAGCCTGTTGTCGACTCATAAGCAACTCGCTTGTTAACTCTGTCCTGCGCTATGCATGCGATACTTATGTCCATGCGGTAGCCTTGAATCAGTGAGGTGTCCCCCCTCGATCTACGTACTGTGGTGCCCTGAAGCGGTGTTGGATCATTCCTCTATAGGGACGTCGGTCGTAAAGAAAGAACGACACGTTGCGGCCTAAGCGCGCTTCCCTTAGCGTATCGCTTTAATCGTATGCGGATGCTGCGGATTTACCGGAAAGTCCGTAAGGGACGTTCGTGTTGACATTGGGAGTCTTTTCTCGGAAGGTATACCGTCAGTAGTTCTGACAAGAAGTAAGGGGCCTTGACAGGAGGCCCCGCGATATGTATATATGCCGGCCATTGCCCAGTTCGAGCAGCTAGAATTACCGAGGCGCTGACATTTGCGGCTGACGGTGATTCGAAGGTCACTGCATTTGCCACAGGAGAAACGAGAGAACTACTTTTTAGTAGCTTTTCCTTACTTCTCTCTCTCTTTTTCTGTTTTCACAGTTATACCGCCCTTCGCGGTTCTAGACGCGCTGGTTGCAATTGCAATTGAGAGTAATAAATTGTGTCGCCGTTCCCTTGCGTGAAGTGTCCAAGAAAAAAATAGAAGGAAATGAAGCTCTTGTGTTAATTCAGAGCAGCTTTATGTATACAGTAGGAAACCTACTACGACGTTATGAGGACTTTATGATGACCCTGCCGTTAATTTGCGGGAGCATTGCACCAGCAGCGCTCGCATGCTGAACTATTTTGTTTACCATGACCGTCCTACCTCGTGTCGGCCAAGGAGCCCACCGTAACTGCATCCGTGCACACGAGATTCGTTCACCCAGCTAGAACGTAACTATGATCCCAATTTCACCGGAGCTACCGTTCGCGTGTTTGGTCTCACGAACCGTCCGGTATAGTATGATGGTTCTTCATACATTCGTCGACAAAAAATAAAGAAAGAAAGAAATAAGAAAGGGACACGCGTCGGTTTGCGTAAAAGGGTGCTCCGGCGTGTACACGCGTCATAATCTCACGTTTGAGGCCTTTGCGTGCTCTCGCGTGATAGACAGGCAAGCGAGCGAGCAACCAGGAAAAGTGCGCACAGCGCTGCTGCCGCAATTTTCCGGAAGAAGACCTTCTGGGCACGCAATATACCCTTCGCCTGAAACGATTCGCCGCCTCCTCCGCCTTCTCCTTCGTGTATACCAAGGAATCACGCCCGCCATGAAATACAAAAACAAAACAGGAATTACAGAGCTAGACAAAAAAAAGAAAAAAAAAAGGAGCGTGGAGTGTTTTTTTTTTTTTTTTTTTAATCGATGAACCATCGGGCGCACGTACGATCGAGAGAGAGAGAGAGCAGAGGCAAACAAGGAAGTGGTGCGGTTGATGAGCGCGAAGAACAATAACGAGAAGAGGGAGGACGCGCGAACGAGAGCGAAGGAAAATAAAAAGTTTGAGATACAGTAGACGGGAAGGCCTCAAGTGGACGTGCGGACAGCTGACTTAAAAACCGAGGAATGAAGCTAAACAGCAATATAAAACAACACCAGAATAAACCCACGCGCACCGCGGAGCCGCGGGAGCGGATACAATGAGCCGCGTTCGGCGCCGCCCGCCTCCTCCTAGCTGCCAAAGTGCAGCCGGCCGCAGCAAGCGCCAACGGGAGCGCGGAGGCAGGCAGGCAGGCAGGCAGGCAGGCAGGCAGGCCAGGCATTCCTGACCGCTACCTCTCACGTCTTCTTCGCCCGCGGTCCCACCGTTCCCACATTAGGAAGAAAGCGGAGAGAGAAAGGGGGGAGGGTTGACTCTTCTGAAACGCCCTCCTTTCCCCTTCCTCTCCGAAGGCCAGAGGACTCGGCGTGAGGTCAAAGGACGACCGCCCCGGCGAAACGACTACTATACGTACTACCGGACTTCGGCGGGACCGCGATGCACGACGCGATGGACGGCTGAGCTCCACGACTCGCCCCGCGCACTTGCCGCCCCGGCTCCCGCTACGGTGGCGGCGCGGCGCCGCGAATTCTGCCCCTCCATAGCCCTCCCTCTGGGCCCGACCCCGACCCTGACCTTTACCCTCCTTCTCGTCCTCCTGCTGCTCCCGGCTGCTACTACTATGCGGCTGCATCATCATCGCGCGGCGTGGCGGGAAAGGGCGAGCGTGCGTCGTTGGTCGCACAAAAGAAAGCTACTGCCGCCGCCGCCACCACTTCTGACCCCCGACCCCGCTCCGCACGTCTTCTCAGGGCGCGCACATGCGCGCGCGCCCGTAGATACGACGCAGTATGACGGCTCCGCCGGCTGCCGCCGCTCTCGCCGAGATCGTGCTGCTCTAGCTCGCCGCCGGGCCCGTTCAGTTTGCTTGCTCAGCAAAAAGGGCTCGAGGAGGAGGAGAGTTTCCATACACTCGTCGGGATGGCAAAATCGCCCTTTGGCTCCCATTCTCTTTCTCGCCTGCCTGGCCGTTCTGCTTTCGGCTTCGTCCGCGCAGCTTTCCTTCCTCTCGCGCTGTTTCTCTTTGTTTCTTTCTTTTTTGGAGAAAAGTTTTCTGCATATACACGCGCGCGTGTGCGAGCCCGCGGCAGCCGAAGGAGCAGCCGCTGACCACACGGCCTCCGGTGTGCAGGTGAATGATAGATGCCGTCGTGCCGACGGGTCACGAACCGGCGGGTCACGACGGCACGGCCAGAGCTGCTGCTGCTACAGCAGCGGCCGGCAGCAGCAGCCTGTGGCCCTTCTCTATTCTGAAGGCTTCACGCGAGAAGGAGGAAGGCGGGAAGGGGGGGGGGGGGGGGGGGACGCCCCGCTATATCCACTGCTGCTGCCGGCAGGCTCTACCTCTCTCGGCTCTCCGCGTCGTGACGGCAATCCCCCCCACCCCCTTTCCAACGGTAGCCTTTCCCCGCCGAATGAAAGGCCGCCCCTCCCTCTTCCCAGGCAGCAGCAGCCAGCGGCAGTAGTCCCGGAGCGTGCACCTACTGTGTCCGCCGCCCCCTCGCCGTGCCGCCGCGACTCGCAGCTCGCCCGGGCGGTTTGTTCTCCCGCCGTGGCCGCCTGTGGCTAATAAGCTGGCAAGCTGCAATTTTAAAGCCGCGTTCGGGGCACACGGGGAGTCAGGCGCACTGTTACGAAGGGGCGGCAGGTCAGCCAGGCCTTGCTGAAGAAAAACAAAGTGAAAGAAAAAAAAAAAGGGGGGGGGGGTAAGGGGGCGTGAGGCACGACGCGCACCTGACAGGTATGCGCCGCTTGTCGTATACGTCCTTCCGTTTACCGAGTGGAATTCGGTAGTCGCCTCTCGCTGGCAGCACACTCCCGCCCGCCGCTGTTGGCCCCGCGACTTCTCCCTCTTATTTACCTTGCGGTCTCGTCGGTCGGTAGGGCGGTGAAACCGCGTCATGAGTGAGAACTCTCTCTCTCCTCACCTGTTTCCCTCTCCATCACATTTCCTTCGCGACGTGAGTGGAGAAAGAAAGAAACCCGGAACCGATAGTGAACGCCTTTCGTCAGTGTGTCAAATGAGCTGGAAACGCGAGCGGTCGCAATTTCCGCCGCTGCTTGAACACGGGCAACTATACGTAGCTGCAGCTGTGTTTGAAGATAGTAATCAATTTCGACGGTTAGGAAGTGGAAGCCACAAGCAAAGCGCCGGTTATTGCATTTCTCTCACTTCTTTAAGTGCGGCTAGCATCGCAGCGTCTATCGTCTAACCGGCCATGTTCAATGACGACATGGATGCCTTGTTCCTCAGCTTGATCGGGTGAACAGCGGGATCAATACCTTTAGCTATTCCGGTACGCTCCACTTTGCGGCACTTCGCGTACTCTTCTCCGCTGTTTCTTTATGGTGTTCTAAAAAGTGAACGAGCTACTGAATAATGCATCTCGCCGGTTACGCTCAAGAACTGCCTGCCTCCTGCTATATGTGTCGCATGTTTCCTTATTTTTGTCTCCCCTTCTGCGCAAGCGCTTATAATCCTCTCACAGGGGCGGCTGGTGGCACGTTCGTTGACACGCAGCCACAGAAAGCTCATGCTAGTGGTTGCCAGCATGCAACCTGAGAGAAAAAAAAATTAGAAGCTAAAAAAAAAAAATCGTCAAGAAAGTCGGTGCATGACAAAACTGCGACCTCTCCAAGAGATTGAATACCCCGGAGGGAACTAGCAGAAACAGATGTACAAGATCTCAGAAGTGTTTTGAGCAGGTATACTTACGTTCAAAAAACGAATGCACAAAGAAGATACCGATTGAACAAAAATAAAAAAAAGTGCGGAATATGGGTAGTCGAGGACACGGTAACGAAAGGGAAGTCAACGCGTCGATGGTGTATAGACCGCCACGCGCTTTGAATTCGTGGTTGTGGCGTGCAGTACGTATAGTTCACTATGTAGTAGCTGTAGTGGTGGGGGGGGGGGGGGGGGGGAGGCGGGCATTTTGCGCGCTATAGAGCGGACGCCGGGCGAGCGACTTCAAAAAAAGGGCAGTTGCGTGATCGCTCGAGATTTCAAAAGAGAGCGCGCGCCACTGGAGTGAAAAGAAGGTGGAGAGACGGATGAAAGGATGATGGCTGGCGCAGAAAAGAACGAATTGCGAAAGCAGGTGCGGAGTGGCGAATGAAAGGGCGAAGGGAGGGCCTGGCACGATTTTTAGACCTCGAATCTTCTCCTCTTCTTTCTTTCTTTCTTTCCGTTCAAGCCGGTAGCCTCTGCCTCTGTGCCCCGCAGGTATACATACACAACGAAAAGAGGAGCCAGATTTTACTATATAGCTTCGCGCGTAATCTATGCGATTTTGCACACTCGCGCGGCTTCTTCTGGAATCTGTACGCGTTCTTTTGCTGCACGTGTTTCTCAGCGTTGTTCTTTTATTCGGTCTCATTGGAGGAGACAGAGAGAAAAAACAGGCAAGAAATAATATAAAAAGCACGGCGTTTGCTGCATATATACGGTTTGCCCGTCTCGTCATTCACGCTGGTCCGTTGTTATCTGCTGGCGTCATTGTTTGGCTGGGGCGGATTCTGCCGGCACGAGGAGAAGGTGGAAGAGAGGTCGGACAAAAGGATGAAAAGGTTCGCATGGCACGGTCGTCAGGGGTCAGTAGCCACCGGTTTCTCTCTCTCTCTCTCTTTCCTTTTTTTTTGGTCAAGATTCGAAGAGACGATGACGACGACGCTTTTCCCTCCCATATAACCTTACGAGGATCCGCCAGCGAGACGAGACCCCGCCTGATGAAAAGACCTGAGAAGGACGACGGATCGAGAAAAGAATAGCGAACCAAAGACTTATACGAGAAGGTATAGGGCGAGACGGCGACACTATGTACTGCCGAGCGGCGTCGCGCTTCCTATAGCAGCGCCAGCGAAGGTCGAGCTTCTTATATTAAAGTTCGAGAAACTCCGGGAGACCGCGCCTGATATTATCGCCCGGCCGGAGCCAGCCGTAGGACGTGATGACTGCCCTCTCTGTAGCGCTGATCACGCTCGCGAGGCAAGCGGGCACGCCTTGTGTGAACGGGCTTAGTGTGAACCGCGAAAAGCCGCGCGTTTTTTTTTTTCTTTTTTTTTATTGCCGCTGCGCGCTCTCAGTATAGTGGTGAAAGGGTATTGTGCGTGCTCTGGTAGGGGATGCTGGGGCGGGCGTGGATGTTACCGGTCTTCCCCTGAGATTTTTCTTTTTTTCTTTCTTTTCGGTGATGAATGCCGCGAACACCTTGTCCGTCGCATTTGGTCCCTTTGCTCTTTCATCCGTGATTCCTTGTCTTTTTTTTTTTTCCTAGCGAAGTTATGCACGTGTGAACCCGCCATTCTTGGGTTCTTACGAACTGCTAGGTGTCCTTCGACCGACGGTCCACGGGTGTTTGATACCGCGTTCGCGATTTGAAAAGAGAGGTATTCAGTTAGGGGGCGCTGCTGCTCACACGCCGAGGATTGTATGACATTACCGCTGCCCAGAAAAGCCGTGTTGTCGCAACGCTCCTCTCGTGGAACACGGTAATGATCGTATAGTGATGGCGAAAATATATATCCTTAAGGGGGCGATCGTCCCGTCCTATACCCTGTACCCTTGGTGCTGAATGCGGTATTTTCCTCTTCATTTATTTTTGTCAGTTTTACTTTGATAACCATTTATGTAACGCCCGCGTCGCACGCACACGCTCTCGATATAGGGACAGAGAGTTCGCTCATTGATGCACGGTGGAACGTTTGTCGTCATTGAATAGCAGACGGTGGGTTATTCAGCAAGGTGACGCTGGAAGACTGTGCGAAATGGCTTTCAATAAGCTTATTCAGCGGGGTGTTTTACTCAGAACCATGGCAACCTTCGTTAAACTTTTAGTGTCCGAGGCACCTGATTCCACCTTAAATTGTTAAACATGTGACAATGTCGCATGTTAAACAAATCGTTGCGTTAACAACCTGGCCGGCAGTCCGTAATATTGACAAGCTGACCAAATCACGACTTGTCCTATATATAGTATTCGTGCAAGAGGAATAGCGGAAGCTTATACGCCCATGAGGTATTTGGAGAATGGTGGGAGAAGCCTTCGTCCTGCAGTGTGGTAGAAATGGCGGTCCTGGTAACGACGTTGACCATGATCTGAACGCAGCCGGCCGCGTTCACTACACCCTACGAGACGCTCATGTGTTCTACAGCGTTGAGCGTATACCTTCCTGCGTTTGCTTCTCCTACGTCCATGAGTTGCCAGTGCTCTTCAGTCTTTTCGAACCACTTTCGTCTCGCGCCTTTCACATCTCGTACGTCGCAACCTTCCACGTATACACACGGTCATCCACAAAGCGGTTGAAGCCTGTTGCGCCAATGGGTGCGCTGCTGGCATGCACATCTCGTGGCACGCGCACGCTTTACATCAGTGCATTGTGTGAAAGCGCGTTGCGATCTCAGTGCATCGAACCGTATAGCTTCTCGGGTGTACGTACATACATAAGCACGCGACGGCCGCGATCGAAACAAGCCGGAGCGAGTCACGCCTTCCTGCACCGAGCGCTTCCTTTCACAAATAGTGTGTCACGACGCCTGTCGCGGGTTCTTGATTTGCGTGGGAGCTGCAACGAGGTATATAGCTGTGCGTCGAACTGCTCGTGTCATGGCACCGGCTTTCCTGCATAGGCCCGAGACAAGCGGCGTCGCTTTAAGAACCGCGGAGGAGACCGGCGCTCGTCAGGGCCGCAAATCGTGAAACGATTGATGTTTGCATGGTGGAAGGCTCTGTGCTTGCGAGTAGTCGGGTTGGTTTGTAGTACATCATCCCTTGTTTGTGTGCTCAAAGAGCGTAGTAGGAACAAGTCCTGGCGTCCTGTCTTCGATCGCGTCTGAGCAGAAATGTAGCGTAAAAGATAGCAGTAAAATAGTAACCGTGGTTGCGCGTATTGTTCGCTGCATAACGAGAAACCGTGAGCGAGCGTGAGGTCGTGGGTGTACGGCTTATATAGCAGCACCGACAGGCAGGCATCCGTCAGGTGGCGCACGAACATCAGCCAACTGAACGTGCTGCAGTCGTGACGTGCGTTAGAACCACTAATCTTGTTCGTGCGGCAAACTAGGCAGTGTGTGACCCGTAAAAGCAGCAGATTCGCCTTGGCCCATGTTTTTCCGGTGCACTCAAGGGCATTCCCTCTTTCTTCTTGCCTTCGCAGAAATTCCGGGAGCAGTCAATCGACGGCACGAGCCTCCCGCTGCTGACCGAGGACCACCTGACCGTCTACATGGGCATGCGACTGGGGCCGGCGCTCAAGCTGCGCACCACGCTGGCCAAGATGACGGGCCGTTGCACCGTCTGCATGCACTGCATCCACTGCCACGGAGAGGAGAACGACCGGCGCTCGACGTTCTCGGCATCGCCGGCCTCATCGTCGACGCCGGCAGCGACCGCCCCCGCCACGTCGGCCGCCGCTTCTACCGCGGGCTCCACCGCCGCCGCGCCGCCCCCGGCACCGGGCACCCCCGTTGGGGCGAGTACGCCCCCCGCTCCCCCGTCCGCGACGCCACCCAGGGCGTCGCCAGCGCCCGCTCACTCGCCGGCGTCGAGCAAGTGAGCTCGCGTGTCGTCTCCACACAAGCACGGTCGCGCATGCTGCGATTGGAAGAGACCCTTGCTCACCACATGCCCCGAAAGGAAAGAAAAGAACACGCGTATCAGTGCTCAAGGACCCGAAAGCATCCGTGCGCGTTGTGTGTGTGTCTGTGCGCGCGCGTAAATGCCGCTTGAGCGAACGAGCCACCGTCATCGCCCTCCTGCCCAGAAGTCAGACACGTGTGTCTCTCTCGCAGCGCAGCGCCCCACACGCGAAGTCAAAAGCACGGACTCTTTATCTTCTCCGCTGTCTCGCCCGAAAGCGAGAGAAAGAAAAGCCTCTCCTCAAACAAAGACGGCAGCGGCAGCGCCCTCACAACTGGTGGAGAGTCGTCCGCTGTGCGCGCCAACCAACTCCTTTTCGTGTCCTGCTGGTCACCTTCGCTTGCCAAGACTACAAAAGTCAACGACGGCGACCTCGTGAACCACTCTTCTTGTTGACGCTTACCCCATGAATGTGTGTGCGCGCCCTGCTCGGACGAACTCTCTCCTGGACGACCACCTCGATGTCGGTGAACGCACTCACAACGAGCCAACGTCGACGGCGACCTCCTGCAGCCCACAACGGACTCCTTCGCGACAGAGAAAAGAAGTATTCTGTGTGCCGGCGGACAGATGGACAGTCAAACCGGCGTCGCATTTCCGGCGTGTCGCTGAAGGGACACGAACTGTGCCGTTCATGCTGCACCGCGGACTTGGAAGTGTGTGGGTCTGTTTTCTTTTGGCGGATTGATGTCCCGCGCTTGTGCACGCCAGACCCGATCAGTGCACGCGCGTTCAAACCGTTCTCCAGATGGCGCGCTGAGTGCACACACGTCAGGAGCCCTTCGCGTCTCCTCTTTACCGCCCTGGTATTATAGAGACCGGGGACGATCCATGACGGTTGGCGAAAGCGCTCGCGTCGCTCAATTGCTTTATTCTTTTTTTGTGGCCGGGCGAAGCGACGGCCTCGTAATTTATTCAACCCGATCTCGGAGTTAGGAAAGTTCTCTCTCTCTCTCTCCCTATGGATATACGTGTCCTAAGCAGTACACAAAGAGTCTGCTCGCGAGGCGAAAAAGGGGGCAGAGACACGATTCCGCAACCTTCCCCGTATCCGTTCGTCCCCCTGTCAGGTCGGTGTGTCAACTTGATTATTTTTTTCATCTAATGCTCAACGTTTCTCCTGTCCAGGTGCGTCGCGTACGCGCTTGTTTCGCGATCGCGCGCGCGGAAGCTGAGGTTGACAAACACACACTCATGCACGCGGTGGGTACTCGGCGACATATAACGACAGGGCGATGTAGACGTCTCGCACATCGTGACACCTTGACAGGGGACGTAAAGACGGCATAATATACAGGAAGCTTTATCGTCAGTCAACGCAAGGGGACTTGAGAAAGAGTTGTTGTACAACCCCGCATGGAGCGGAGAACGGATCCCCACGATGACAAAGAAGTAATAATGACAATAATAGTAATAATATTGACGATGGCGATGGTAATATCATCGCTTACGTTGTGTTGCTCTGTAAGGAGTGATGAAGGCATCATCACGCTGTGATTGCGATATCTTCGGGAGGCCCGGTGTTATACGTACGCTGCCGTGAGTGGCGGCCCGGCCTGTCGCCTCACTATTCATTCCATGAAGAAAAAAAAATTCGTTATTTTTTCTCTTCGGTTGCTTGTTTATTTTCTTCTTCCTTGCATTTGTTTTAACTGTTTTTTGGGTTCTACCTTCCTTTGTGAGTCAAGGGTGTTTAATGTGTCTTGCGTGTCACGTGTATTACTCATTCATGCGTATGGTTGTCAGCCACACACACCTTTTCACTGCATGCGGTCGGAAACCCCCAGTTGTAAGAGAAAAAAAAAAGTGTCCTCACATTCTCTCTCGCCGTACTGTTTCTCAAGCGATGTGCGAGCGGTAGTTTCCTGCGAACTTTCAAAAGCGCTCATGGTTATACGATGTTTGCATCGGCGGGAACCGCCCGGCCGTTGGAAGTGATTCTCGAAAGAACCATATTTCATCCGCGTGATCTGTTTCATCTTATGCGAACTGTTGAGGTGTGACGATGCTTATACCATTAGCGGATTGTGCGTGCGTGTGAGCTTCGCCTATCACCCGTCCTTTTTCCATCAGAGCTGTGTGTTCTTAGAAATATCCCTTTGATTTTTTTTTTCATTTTTTGAATGGTTCTTGTTCGCGTTTGGTGATCTCATTCTAGTCATAACCGATGCTGAAATGACATATGTGAATTTGTTTTACGAAGCAAACGAGTGCTACTTTTTTATATGTGTGTGGCGAATCGAAGTTTATGCTTCTTATTTTTCATGAAAAAAAGGCTAGAACATTCTACGAGCGTACCTTTTCAGTGTGGGGTCAGAAGAAAAGAAAGAAAGAAAGTTTGTGTGCTTAATTATGTTTGTTTATTTTACCATCTGTGTATTCGGCAAAATCTAGTGACTTGAAAGTTCTCAAGTCGTGCGAGTTGACTGTTGAGTCAACCGACGCTCTAATGAACGGCAAATGATGAAACAAGGCAGCTGCCCCCCCTGACTAATGAAGCAGTGAAAGTTTACATGGAACCTATACGTCGAGTTCTGACCACACTTTGCATGGTTGTGATGAATGGCATCGCGGCTAATATATACGCTCATGTATTTATGCCTTTGCCAAATACTGTTTCCTCCTCCTAGTTTTCTTGGTTTGAATTACTCCGTTTACCAAATTTATCGGCTGGCTGCGGTACTGACAGTAACTGCTTTCAGTATTTGAAAACAAAGCAGACTGCCAGTTTCGCTCAATGACATTTATGGAAACCAGATAACGTGAGTGCAAAATACGATGTGCTCATGGGAATTCTACATACAGGTGCATTTCGAATCACAGGGACAAAGTGAATGACAGTCCTTTGGCGAGAAAATTCACTTTATGCCTAAGCTCAGCAACTCTGAACAGAAGGTATGAACACAATGGGGAGATTCCTGCACTTCATCAAAACAGTCGATTGTCAAACATCAAGATCTCAGTGCCAGATAAACTATTGGTCTATGGCAACGTGTTATGCGAAACAAAATTACAGCATTGCCCGCCTGCAGAGTAAAACTCTGTTGCATTCATTAGAGTTGGTTTCTCCACTCCTTCGGCGCTGTAGTTTGTTGTACGAGTCAAAACATCGTGCGAAAGAATGCCCTTTAATCACTAACTCAGAATTTGCTGCAACCTTGCGGAATTCCTAAATTGGAGGCAAGCTCAGTATCCCGGCGAAGAGAACCACTGTTCATTATGTTATCACTCTGTGTTGTGGGCAGCGCCCAATATTGATTGCTGTGGTTTTGCTCACGAGACAGATTCTGTTGTTCCTTCAGTGATAACGTGTGTCTGTGTGCGTGTGCTTTGCAACACATTTGAAAAAAAAATTGTTTCTTTCTTGGCCGCGGTTTCAGGGTGAACCCGCTGTGCCGCGCGGTATTTGTTATCCGCCTGCGGGATTTGCCTTCTCTCTGTTCTCACTTTGTGTATTCTCCTCTTCTTTTTTTTCTGTTTTGAGAAAGGAAGCAAAGAAGCCATTTCGGGGTTTATGTGTTCTGAGCGCGTTGGGGTGAATTGTGTGTCGGCGCCCCGAAATGAAAGATGGAAGTTTTTAATATATTTGAGTACCTCTATTTAAAAGAAGAAGAAAAAAAAAAGATGACCCGGATGTAGGTTTCATTGCGGAACATTGTACATACCGATGTATATTGCATGTAAAATCAAGGTTCGAGAGATAAAAACGTCGTCTACCCGTGAAGAAAACACCTTGTCTTGTGTCTATCTGTACTCGTCTTTGTCTTGAGGTCGTCCTCAACAGACTGACCCTTGACAGTCAATACAGATACAAGGACGTTGTGGGTAAGATTGGTATATTGAACTCAAACGACGATGAAAGCACGCACGCCGCCAAGCACCATCTCCTAATTATCACGTGGTGGCCTACGGAAATCGTTTGCACAGGAGGGTACGTGTGCTAAGCCTAGCTGCGATGATTCCTGACAGTGAATCGACGTCATCTGCGCGCTGTATTGAGCAAACAAATACGCAGATTTCTCAAACATACATTGACAAGGAACAACTTGCGGAGCAGCTAACTTTCTGACGATTAAACTGATGACTTACTCGTCATCGTCTACAGAGGGAGCTGGTATCGTCTGTTATACACCTTGCGGTTGTTTCCGTTCCATTTCTCGTCACTTCTTGCGTACCGAAAACGTAATTACGGATCCTTTAAATATTAGCTTATTTGACCAAACAAAATTCAGAGCGAGTGGACGAAGATATTCCGTTTTAGCCAGATAGTCTATGATAGTGCATGTAAGTCGACGATAAGTAGGGAAAGGATAACGGTATAGCTGCATAGAAGGCCAATATGACCATAGGCTGATCCACACAATCTCTAGTACACACAATGTTTGGGTTGAAAATGTGACATTAGAGATACCTAACCGCCTTGCTGGTGTCTCACTTGGCAAAGTTGAGCAATAGTCGCTTGATGTCCAAGCCGTCGTTTAACGAACCATTCTTGACTCATAACGTTGCTCGGTTCGAACTAAACAAGGCAAGC